>NW_023601543.1:39956284-40112367 GCF_014898055.3 Talpa occidentalis
CATTAACAGTGTCCATCACTGTTACTTGTTCCCTTTTATTGCTGGGAATCTGCTTTATCTGATATAGGTGTGACTATCTTTTCTTTCTTGGCTCTCATTTGTTTTTAGGATTGTTTTCTAATCTTTTACTCTAATTCTATTTTATCTTTGGAGCTAGGTTGCATGTCCTGGAAATAGCCAAAAGTTTGATTTAATTTTCTGACCCAAACAACCAGTCTCTTCCTTTTGATTTACATTTAGGGTGATTATTGGTTTATGTGGGTATGCCCATTTGCCCTCAGTTTTTCAGTTCTATTTCCTTTTTCAGTTTTTTTGGGACTGTTTTTCTCTTCAATTTATATATATAATACAGACTTGAATTTCCTCAGTGTCCCATCTGTCATGATCAGTGTCTGTCTCCAATGTTTATGTAGCATTCTGGTTTCACCCATATTTACAGAATCTTCAGAGTTCATTGCCCCTGTGACCACCTTAGCTTTTCCTCCCAGGAGCAAAGCAGGAAACCTCCTCTGATGTTATTTTCTCCTCACCTCCAACACCATTTGTTGAAGAGACTTGGCTTTCTCCATTTATATGCTTGATTCCTTTGTTTTAAATTAACTGTCCATATTTGTATGGGTGTATTTCTGGGTTCTTAATACTAATCCAGTGACTTGCATGTCTGCTTTTTATTCCATAATGTTTTGATTAATAAAGCTTTGTAGTATAGTTTGAAGTCTGGGTGTATAATGCCTCTATTTTTGTTTTTTTGTCAGATTGCTTTGACTCTTCAAGGTCTTTTGTGATTCCATATAAATTTCTGGAGTATTTGCTGTATTTCATTGTAGAATGCCAAAGAAACTTAAAGATTTTGTTAATTTTATATATAACTTTGGTAAGATGGCCATTTTATCTATGGTAATTCTTCCAATCCATGGGCATCAGATTTCTTTCCATTTCTTTGTGCAATTTATTTTGTTAAATAGTGTCTTAGATTTATATTTAGATTTTTTTTAGAAATGCCTCTGTCAGTCTTGCTTGAAAGCATACTGTGATTTTTTAAAAATAAATTTAAAATATTTTATTAATTTTACTTTTAGAATTTTCTTTTTTTTTTTTTTATAGAGGCATGCTTTATTTATTTGTTTGCTGGTTTGTTTGTTTTGTTTATACATGCACTGGGTACAGTCAGAAGCGCGGGAGGGTGAGAGAATTCACCAGAGCCAGAGAGGGGAGCAGAGTAGGCAGAAGGACCGAAGTACACTGCTGAGGGGAGCAGCGGGGCGGCAGGAGAGGTCTGCGCGCCATGTGGGACCCTCCTTCGGTGGCCGGGGAGCAGCCGGGGATCGAACCGGCGCCGCAGAGGCCGCGTGCAGCTTCGCAACCCAGCGCTCAACCGCTGCGCCACCGGGGAGGCCCTGGAATTTTCTTGTACTACCAAATGGAATTATATTTTCATGTAGTGTAATCCACAACAGGATTAATGTATTCAAATTATTGATTTGAATTACAATAGAGGCTGTTTGCTAAAGTGTTATTGGTGGTATACTTGCATTGAATACACTTTATGCATATTACTTTGGAAGTAAACAATGGAAATTCTAGAAGGATATATTCTGCATAAAATGTGAGCTAGAGAGTTTTGTATATTTAGAAGCTGTCACTGATACCCAGAGAACTTTCCAGTTTTCATAAAATTTCCAGACAAACAGAACTCTGTATGTGTAAATGGAGTCATCATTGTATTATCAAGTAGCAAAATTGCCTGGATTAGCCAATGACCTAGGAACAAGACAAATAAATGCTATACTTTACATCTGTCATCTGTAAGAAAATCTACAACAGCAGTTGTTCTACTTTCTTGGTCTCTTATTTGTACTTACATTTACATACAGTTGTGTTTATCTTTAGAATCTATAAATCCATTAATTTTTTCAGATTAGCAAAAATTCAGGAAAACATCTTATTTCTCTACTTACAGTTTGGGACAATTTATTTAAGAGATCTTAAAACAGCCTATGCACACATTATTTACATGCCCCAGGTAGGCAGTTTTCATGTAGATAAGCTTTTGTGTATTTTGCTTGCCCAAGGTAATACAAGTAGTAAGTGGCAAGAAACGTGTGTCATTCTAGTGACCACACTCTTTACTACTTGTTTATAGGTTGGAGACTAGAACTAAGAGGGAGACCATCTTTATATATTGTTTTTAAGAAGTGTGTGTGTATATAATTTCCCTGTAACTTCTCTGTCTTTTTGAGCTTCCAATGTTGATGACATTTTCCTTTTCCTCTCAGTGAAGATGATAATATTTAATATAAAGGCTGAGATTTCAGGTGAAAGGGATTATTATGTTGACCTCCAATGGTTTCAGTGGCCAAAACATGTAGACCCATATACTGTCAAATGCCAAGTAATATACTTATTAATTCTTCATTAAGTTAGATTAAATGGTACATTATGTTATGTTTACTATTATAGTAATTTATTGCCTTAAAATAGTTCTTTCTATATTATGCATTCCTATTTGGTTTTCTTGGTCCAAGTTATGTATTGTTTTTGTTTTGTTTTGTTTTGTTTTTTTTGTGGGAACCTCGCCGGCAGCCGGGGACCGCTGCACCACCAGGGGAGGCCCCCAAGTTATGTGTTTTAATGATGAAATTTCTGTGCCACTAAGAAAAGCAGTTATCTGAGACTCATTTTCCAATTAGCTTGGTCTTTTCAGAGAACAATCATTTATTGTGTTAACATCTCAACAGAATAACAGTTATAAGAGGTCTAGAGAATCATAAAATGTGGAAGAAGAAATAAAGTACACATTGTTAGGAAGTATTATATTAGCTATAGAATGTTCAACCTGGACTCATCTCTACCACCCTAAGCATAAAGTTCTTTTTGAAGATGTGTGTTATTTATTAAAATAAGCAGTCATTTTATTTAGAATGTACAGACTCACTTTTATAATCAGTGAATATTTTAAATATGCAGAAGGTCAGGTTGAGGTTCTTTTTTCTTTCCTCAACTATTAATATTTAATGTAGATCAGAGACATTTTTTGAACTCAGTAATGATTGTGATGTGGAGCCAATTTATTTTTCTGGTAGGATTTGGTGCATCTGTGTCTAATTAATCTTTGCTAAAAACAAATTGTGTTCCACAAAGTGGCAGCATGGGCATCATTTGGGTGTTTCTTAGAAATTCAGTATCTCTGGTCTCACCCAAGACCTACTGAATCTTTTTTTTTTTTTTTTTTTTTTTAAATATTAAATTTTATTTTTTATTCCCCCATACAATTGCAAACGCCCCATCTGACCCCAATCCTTCCCCTCCCGCCCCCCACCCCCAAAAAGTGTCTCTGGTTCATAGTTTTTTGTTGATTTTGATTTTCACTTTCTTATATTCATTTTCCTGGTCCCTTATTTAAGTTTTCTAGATTCCTGCTATGAGTGAGACCATCCGGTATTTATCTTTTTCTTTTTGGCTTATCTCGCTGAGCATGATCCC
The DNA here is from genome assembly GCF_014898055.3 of Talpa occidentalis. Classification (NCBI taxonomy): domain Eukaryota; kingdom Metazoa; phylum Chordata; class Mammalia; order Eulipotyphla; family Talpidae; genus Talpa; species Talpa occidentalis. Next base: position 39,959,768 of record NW_023601543.1, read on the forward strand.
TTCCAGTGCCATCCATGTTGCTGCAAATTGCATGTGTTTATCTTTTTTGAATGCTGAGTAATATTCCATGGTATATATGTACCACATCTTCTTGATCCAGTCATCTATTTTTGGGCATTTGGGTTGTTTCCAAAGCTTAGCTACTGAATCTTTTTTAAATAAGGTCTTCAGGTGATCCATATGCACATTAAAGACTGAAAAGTACTGATTTAAAGTGAAATATAACTTCCCGTTCAGCTTAGAATTTTACAAGCAAGTAGTCATAGGAACAAAAGGAAACCCCTGAATTTCCTTTTGTCCATTTTCACATGTATAAAGAAATATATAATCAAAGTATTAGCTGGCTAATAGATAACAACTTTTCTTCATTCTGGTGTCAACATTAGCTCACTGAAAGGCTATGTCCACCTATGTGACAGCTGAAATTATTAAATTCTGAGTAAATCCACTTATTTTGCTGATATTAATAACCCTGTCATTGAAATGATATTTATTCTAATTATTTGAGTTTTCAAAAGAGTGCTACAGAAGAGTATAGATGTATTGGAATCACTATCACTAATATCTTCAAAGGGAACTGCATTAATTTTCTCTTTACTTCTAAAACAAATTACCATAGATGCAATTGTTTAAAAAAAACACATTTATTCATCTTACAGTTCTGGTACTTAGATATCTAAAATAGATATTACTGGGTTAAATCAAGGTGTCAGCAGGAATTTCTGGTGGCTTTAGAATGAATGTTTCCTTATAGATCTAAGGCATACAGAAGGGGAAGGGGAGGGAGAGGGGTCTAAACAGAGGAAGGAAGAGTGCAAGGGACTATGGTGACAGTTCAGAGGTCCTATGGCATGGGAGATTTATGGGGACTACGCCTGAGGGTAGAAATCAAATATACAAAAGTTAACAACAATGTAAGAAAATGAAAAAGTTTAATCAATAATTAAAAAAAAAATGTTTTCTTACCTTCCCTCATTCTAGAGGCTACCCATATTCTTTGGTTTGTGGCCCTCTTCCATCTTCAAATCTAGCAATGGCTAATCAAGTTTTTCTCACATTTATCATTCTGATACATACTCTTCTGCTTCCATCTTCCACACTTAATGATCCTTGTGATTATACTTGGCCCATTCAGATAATCTAATTTAATATATTTTTTTAAGGTTAACTGATTAGCAACTTTAATTCCTCCAGCAGCCCTAATACTCTTTTGTCATGTAACCTGAAATATTCACAGGTTCCTGGAATTAAGTTGTAGACATCTGTTAAAATATTAAAAATTGAAATCACATGAGTGATGTTCTGTGATCATAAAAGTATTAAACTGAAAATCAATAAAAGAAATACATCTTGAAAATTCCCAAATATTAGGAAACTAAACGACACACTTATGAGTAACCAGTGGGTCAAAGGTGAACTTCCAAGGGAAATGAGGAAGTAATCACAATATAAATATATGAAATACATAAAGGTTAATTTAGAGCATTAGACATTTATAGTAGAATGCTTGAATATCAATTTCTTGGGTTTCACCTTAACAAACAATAACTACAAGGGCAAATTCAGCCCAAAATAAGCAGAAAAAAGTATTAATAAGTGCAGACATAAATGAAATAGGACAAAAAGAGAGAGAGAGAGAGTACTGTAATGAAAGCAAAAGCTTGATCACTGAGAAGAGATTTTACTTCAAAAAAGAAAGTGGGAGAAGATATCACTATAGACTGTAAAAACATTAAAAAATGTATGTATGATCTATTAACTTTACGCCTTTAATTTAAACAACTTAAAGAAAAAGGACATTTCCTTTGAAGGATAGAAATTGCCAAAGTTCATTTGAGAAGAAATACAATAGCTGAATACTTTATTAAATGAATTGAATTTGCTATTAGAAAGCTTTTAAAGAAATATCCAAGCCCAAATTGCTTCACTGTTTAATCTATAAAACATTTAAGATAGACGTAATATCAAATCTACTTAAGCTCTTTTCAGGAAATAGAAGTGGAGGTGTAAACCTTTCAAACTCTTTGGCCATTTACTGTATACCAAACATTGTTCTAAAAGCTGGAGAATAAAAAAGATGAAAATTTGCTCACTGTCTTTCAGAAGCTCATAGTAGAGGGAGATGAAATCAAGGAATTTTTCTCCCTCTGCTATATCCTTAGTTCTGTCTAATTGGTTAAGTCATTGCAAAACAGGCTATGTAGCAGTAAGTATACAAACAATTGTGTATAATACCTTTCCTATGTAAAAATCATCAGTGACTGGCCCACATAAACTGTTACTATAATTGATGCATTCATTACTGAGCCCCTTTCTAGAGTTTGAGTGTATTACTGCTCAAAGTATTTTAAGGAGCTGTCAGCTGTGAGGTGGCAGCAGATGCAGTGGTGGAGCAGGCACCTGCAGGGCACTGGGATCTGTTCCTCCTTCGCTACCCTTCCCCCAATGAAGGCTTCATGGGCGTGGGTACCCTCAAGGTCAAGAAAGTTAAAATGCTAAGATAAAATTACTGGAAATATGACTAAATATTATATTTACCTAAAAAATGTTTCAAGCTTTAAATTATTCAAAAGTATAATTACTTATTTTATGAATTTATATGAGCTCCTGAGAAAGACAAAAGTATGGGTCCATATTTTCTTTAAGATTCTCAAACAGTATTATCAGTCCAAAAATAATGGTTCTTAGCAAAGGTTATATATAGATTTAATCTGACTTAGAATAAAATTCCTTAGAGTTTAGAAGAATATAAATTTTAAAAATACAATGACAGGAGTCCAATTCTGTAGATTCACTACAATGCATATCTCCAACTGATTACAGGTAATATCTACAGACAAAATTTTAAAAGTAACTACCTTTGGGGCTCTAAAAAATAAAAAGAACTAAGTAGGTTGGGAATCAGAATTTGGAGAAGTTACCAAAGATAGCGAAATTTTATATTTTTCCCTTCTTCCTCTTGAGGCATTGACCTCATGGACCCTAAACATGTAGCTATATATGTTATATATAATATACATCTATACTGTATGTGTTATATATAATATACATTTGTATTGTTTTTTGTCATTGAGTTCTGTGAGTTCTTTATATATTTTGGAAAATAACTCCTTGATATATGTGTAATATGCAAATTTCTAATTCCAGTCCATAGTTGCTTTTTTGTTGGTGTGGTGTTTTTTTTCACTGTGCAACAGCTTTTTACTTTGATACAGTCCCACTTGTTTGTTTATGCTGTTTTCCTTGTCTTTGATGAATTTGGGGACACAAATACATCTATTCATTTGCTGTCACAAGTGTATCACCTAGGTATTTTATGGCTTCAGTTTTATATCTAATTCTTTAATCCATTTTGAATTAATTGTTGTGTATGAAGTTTTTGCATGTGGTTGTCCTTGTTTTCCAACAAGGACTTGTTGGAAAGTGACTTTCTTTTCTCCATTGTATAATGTTGACTCCATATTTATGTGGCTTTATTTATGGGCTCTCTATATTACTCCATTGGTGTGTTTGTTTTTGTTTTAATAACCATACTGTTCTGATTACAATTGCTTTGTACTAGACTGTGAAGACATTGAGTAAGATATTTCCGTTTTTCCTTTTTTTCTCTCAGCATTGCCTTGGCTATTCAGGCTCTTACATAGCTCCATATAAAATATGGGTTTGTTCTGTTTCCTTAAAAAGTGTCATTGGGATTTTTGATAGGTATTGTTTTGAGCCTGTAAACTTCTTTAGGTAAGATGAGCATTTTAACAATGATTATTCTTATAATCCATGAACATGGGATAAGTGTATAGGCACTTCACTCCGTTTGTTAAATTTATTCCCAGGTATTTCATCCTTTATGGTATAATTATAAGTTGGATTGTTTTCTTGATTTTCTTTCTTCAAATTCATTGTTGGGGGCCTCCCTGGTGGCGCAGCAGTTGAGCACTGGGCTGCGAAGCTGCCCTCAGCCTCTGCAGCACTGGTTCAATCCCTGGCCAAGGTGAGTGTCCCACATGGTGCACAGACCTCTCCTGCCGCCCGCTGCTCCCCTCAGCAGTGTACTTCATCAGTCTGCCTGCTCTGCTCCGGCTCTGGTGAATTCTCTCACCCTCCTGCGCTTCTGACTGTATGCAGTGCTTGTATAAATAAATAAACAAATAAACAAATAAATAAATAAATAAATAAATCTTAAAAAAATACAACACAAATTCATTGTTGGATTTTCTATGTATGTTACGTTGCCATTTGCAAATAGTGATAGTTCTGCTTCTTTTCCAATTTGGATTTCTTTCATGTCTAATTGTTTTGGCTAGGGCTTCCAATTCTATGATGAACAATAATGTTTTAACTGTCATCCTGGTCTTGTTACTAATGCTAGGAATCACTTTCAGGTTTTCATCATCAAATATGATGTTACTGTGGGTTTGTCATGTATGGCCTTTGGTTGGTTGAGATAAGATAATTTTATTCCCATTTTATTGAGAAATTTTATCATAACTTGGTCCTTAATCTTGTCAAATATTTTTTTTCAGAACACATTGAAATTATCGTGTGATTTTTTTTCTTTTTGTTGTTGTAGTGATTGACATTTATTGATTTGTTTAGGTTGACCAAACTTGCATCTCTGGAATGAATCCCACCTGGTTAATAAAGATGACTCTCTTAATACATTTTTTGATTCAATTTGCCAATATTTTGTTGAGGATTTTTGTATCTATGTTCATCAGTGATGTTTGTCTATAATTTTTTTTTTCAGGATGTCCTTGCTTGGTTTGGGGTTCAAGGTAATGCTGTCCTTGCAAAATGTGTTAAGGAGCTTTTCCCTCTCTTCAATTTTTTTGATGAGTTTGAGAAGGATAGGTATTAGATCCTTTTTGAAGATTTGGTAGAATTCATAGCGAAACCATCTGGTTCTGGGTTTATGCTCTGAAGGAGAGTTTTGATTATTCTCTCAATTTCTGTGCTTGTGATTTGTCTGTTTAAGTTTTTTATTTGTTCCTACATTAGTCTTGAAAGTTTGTATGATTCTGAACATTTGTTTTTTCTAGCTTGTCCAATTTGTTTGCATATAGGTGTTCATAGTCTCTTATGATTCTTTGTTTCTGCAGTGTTTATTGTAATTTCATCTCTTTCAATTCTGATTCTTTTTATTTGGGTTTTCTCTTTTCTTAGTGAACCTAGCTAAGGGTTTGTCAATTTTGCTTATCTTTTTGAAGATGTAGCTCTGTTTCAATGATTTTTATATTATCTTTTGGTTTCTATTTAATTTATTTCCACTATAATTTCTATTACTTCCTTCATTCCATTGATATTTTGAATCCTTGCCCTCATTTTTCTAGTTCCTTTAGATGTTTGTTTGATTGTGTGGAGCTGTATTGCTATATACTTCCCTCTTAATACTGCTTTAGTGTATCACATATGATCTGGTCATTTGTCTCTTCATTTTTGTAACTCTCCAGATAATTTATTTTTATTTTTCCTTTGATTTCTTAATTAAACCAGGATTTATTCATAATTATTTTGTTTCATCTCCAAATTTCTGTTTTTTTTTTTTTCTCTTTAATAGCTGATATCTAGCTTTATATCATGTGGTCAGAAAACATACTTGATTTCATTTCAATTTTCATACATTTTTGAGTCTTGTTTGATATTTTTATGTGCACAAAGGGTAGTATGTATAAATATTGACAAAAGTATTATACCTTTTTAAGAAAGATTTATTTATTTATTCATACAAGAACTGGGGTACAGGTGAGGTGCAGGGAGTGAGAGGATTCACCAGACAGAGTGGGGAACAGAACAGGCAGACTGACTGAAATACACTGCTGAGACAGGAGAGGTCTGCTGGGCCATGTGGGTAGCTCCCTGGCCAGCCAGGGATCAAACTTGTGCTGCAGAGGAAAAAGAGGCTGCGGATAGCTTCACAGTGTTGTGCTTAACCCCTTGCTCCACCAGGAAGGCTATACCTTTGATCATTGTGCAATACCTACCTTTGTCCCTGATTACCTATTTTTGCTGAAAGTCTAATTTATGACATATGAGAATAGCAGTTACTGCTTTTTCCCCTGTGTGTTGATGACTTAAAATGCTTTGCTTCAGCCTTTCATTTTATGTCTGTGTCTTAAATTCAAAAGTGAGATTCATGAATACAGAGTATAGATGGGTCATACATTTTTTCAAATCTTTTTTATTCTTTACCTTTTAATTGGTGAGTTCATACCATTTATGTTTAGGGTGATTATTGATATATGAGCCTTATTTAATGACATTCTACCTTTTGGTTTCATGGTTGTTTTAAATTTTGTTGTTTATTTTTCTGGTTGTTTCTTTTCATTTGGATTACTTTCTCTGGTGGTTCTCTTGGTTTCTTCATTCACTTTTCTAAGATGCATTGCCCCAGTTTTTTGTTTTTTTTTTGTTTGTTTTGTTTTGTGGTACCAAGTAGGTTGTATTAAACTTTCTGTATCCAAAAGACTTTATTATTATTATTTTTATTTGGTTTCATCATTTTGTTTTACAGATCCTATACTTTTCTTCTTCCCCTTTAATGTTTTATTGTCCCACATTGTTCTTGTTTATGTTTCTGATTTTGTGTTTCTATGCATTACATAGTTCAAAGTTTTGTGCTCTTTTGATTTTAATTTTTATGTATAGAATTTATTCCAACATTTTTTGTAGGACAGGTATATTGGTGGTAAACACCATTTTTTTTTTCTGGGACAGTATTTCTATATCTTATTTGAATGATAATTTTGCAAGTTAAATTATTCTTTGCTGGCAGTTTTAAGTTTTATAATTGTGGATACAGCATTCCACTATTATCTAGCCTATATGATTTCTAGCCTTATCATGTTGCCTTTTATGTTATATTTTTCCTTTAACATTTTTCTTTATTATTTACTTTTGATAATGTAATAATGATGTGTCTTGGTGTAGATCAGTTGGCACTTAGAAATTTGGGTGTTCTGTTTGCTTTTTGGATACCTATGGTTAAAATTTACTGAGTTTTGGAAAGTTCTCAGCTATTACTTTGTATAAGGTCTCTAATCTCTTCTCTCTTTCTTCACCTTCTGTAGCACCTGGTATTCTTAAGTTTTTTCTTCTAATGCGGCCTCATATTTCATGTAGATGGCTTTATTTTTGTAAATCTGGATTTCACTCTCCTATTTCACTTGAGTTGTTTATACATTTTTTTTTATCTTCCATTTCCAATGTTTTTCCTTTAGTGAGATTATGTTTATTAATTCAACTTTCTATGTCTGCTTTCAGTTGTTTCATTTTATTTCTTATATCCATCATATTTGTTTTTGTTTTTGTTTTGTTTTTTCCTGATAATTTCAGTATCTTCAGTGAAGGATTACTTTTGTTGCTGGATATCTTTTCTAATATCATGAACCTGCCTTTCTGTGTTTAACTGAGAGTCTCAGATGTCATTGAGCATCTTCATTATTATCCTTCTGAACTCTTTATCTGTTAGCTCCTCCAATGCTGAGTCATAAAGTTTGGCTTCTGCTCCATTACTTTTTTCCATGTTGTGCTGCTTGAGTTGTATCCTCTTTCTCATGGTATGTTTTCCCTCTAGTAGATTGCACTGTGGTTTTAGCTTTTGGATCCTACTTATTTATCAAGATGGTGGGAAGGAGGTGGAAGTGTTAGGGAAGGGGTGTGGAAATCCATATGCCAGTCTTGAGAGGGGAGAGCACACTAGGACTTGGAAGAAATCTAGTATTGTTTCTCTGTGTTGAGTACATCAAATTCCTCTCTGTGCCTGTTATCTGCTTCTCAGGCCTCTGTCACAGTATGGTGTTCATAGCTGATTATCCTCTATATTCATGAGAAAAGGATGAGGAATTGTGCTTGGCCATTGTTATACTATAACCAGCCTAACACTCAGGGACTGATAGGTCTGTCCCAAAGCTCAGTCAGTAAACAACATTATTTCATGTTCATTGCAAAGGTTCCCTATGATAGTTTAGGTGCACCAGAGACTTTGCCTTCGTAGACTTTATTCATATGCCAGGAATGATCACTTCTATATCAAAGGATCCATATCTCCAAAACCATAGTAATTAACAGAGCATCCACATCAAGGAGAAAGATGTGTGGATTGATCCAGTGTTGATGTTGATGAACTATGAGTATATGTGTAGTTTTTGTTTCTGTTTTACTTGTACCTGAAGGGGAGTTCATAGGTAGAGAGCTATTCCACCGTGTCTGAGCACTGCCTCCTTTCTGTTTCATAACATTGATTTTTAAAATACCATTTGCAGCAAATCCCCCCCTCCAAAAAATACCTGGCAAAGATGAGAATGAAAAAGTGAAATGACCGAGCACCACTGGCCACAGCTTGCCCTCTAGTCTGCCTGCCTTGGCAATTGCTCACTGCCCAAACACCTTCCACCATTGCCATTTCAGCAAGTTCCCAATTAAACAAAGACATCATGTATATCATTCCCTGTCTCAGAGAGGTCCAAGCTATATATATTTGGATGACTGTTACTGAGGGAAGGTATGTGCTATAAAACTCAGACCCTGAACTATGAGCCCAAATGTGTTGAAAGTTTGCCTGAGTGGAATTTTGATGGCTCTAGTACTTTCTAGTTTAAAGGTTCCAATAATGACATGTATCTTGTCCCTGCTGCTATGTTTTTGGACCTTTGCCATAAAGACCCCAGCAAACTGGTGTTTTATGAAAACTTCAAGTATAACAGAAAGCCTGTAGAGATCAATTTAAGGCACACCTGTAAACAGATAATGGACAGGGTGAATAACCAGCGCTCCAGTTTGGAATGGAGCAGGAATATACTTTTCTGAGCACAGGCGGACACCCAAAGGCTTCCTTGGCCACAGTATCCACACTTCTCTGATATGGAGCCAGACAAAGCCTGTGGTAGGGATATCATGGAGGTGCATTACTTGGTCTGCTTATATGCCAGTAATAGACTAGGGAGATGAATCCCGAGGTCTTGCCTTCACAGTGGGAATTCTAGACAGGACCTTGTGGAGGAATCGAAATGGGAGATCATCTCTGAGTAGCCTGTTTCACCTTTATTGTGTATATGAAGACTTTGAAGCAATAACAACCTTTGACCCCTAGCCCATTCCTGGGAGCTGCAATGATGCCAGCTGCCATACCAACTTAAAAGCACCTTGTGCAACTTCAGTCATGTGAGAGTAGAATGGTTTGAAGTGTATCAAGGAGGCATTTTGAATCTTTATTTTTACTTATATATTCTCATTACATATTTTGGATACAAGGTCTTAATCTGAAATAAGAGTTTCAAATACTTTTTCCATGTTTCTTATCTTTTGATTTTATTAACTGTGTATTTCACATAGGAGATTTTAATTTTAAAGTTCAATGTATTACTCTTTTATCAATTGTACTTTTAATGTCATGTCGTATTTAAGAACTTTTTGTCAAGTACAGGTCACAATTTTTCTCTTGTGTTTTCCTCTAAAAGTTTTATATTTTTGTATTTCACATTTAGGTTTATGATTCATTTTCAGTGAATTTTTGTAGAAGATGTGAAATATGGGTCAAATTGTTGTGGGTTATTTTGCATATGGATATAAACTAGCTCCAGCAACATTATTAAAAATACTTTACTGAATTGCTTTTACATCTTTGTCCAAAAACAATTGACCATATATTCATGGGTCTATTTCTGCACAATGTTTTCTCTCCCATTGATCTATGTGTCCATTCTTTCATCAATACCACACTGTCTTAACTACCATAGATTTATAAAGAACTTTGAATCAATCAGTATAGCTATTCTATGTCCTTTATACTCCCATGCACATTTTGGAATAAAAAATGCTTCTGGAATTATGTTTGATACTGGGTTGAATTTACAGATTAGTTTAGGGATAATTATTATGTTTGTCAATTTATTTAAATGATATATTTCTCTTTTAAATATAGATTGATTTTTTTCTTCAGAGTTTTGTAGATTTCAGCATAGAGACCAGTACATACTCCTTTAAATTTATACCTAAGTATTTCCTGTAGGTTTTTTTATTTCGTTTTGTTGTTGGTGGTGGTGGTTTTAGGGATGGAGACAGGTTTTGTTTTTTATTATTAAAAAAAAAAAAAACTCCTCAGGAATGTTAACAAAGGAAATGTGTTTCACACTCAGAGTAGACACCAGGATACAAAATTACAAGGGTTTTGGCTTTGCTCCTGCCCCCAACTCCTCAAAGAGCAGAGATGAGGAAACAGTTAACAGGTAATTTTGTAAAATAAAGACTTAGAAACCCTGCACATATGAATTTCTTACCTTGTTTTACTACAAAAAAATAATATATCAGAAAGCATGCTTTAGTGACATGCTAGCCCCAACAGAAAATGACACCAAGAACCCCTGTCAGCAACGTACTCAAGTTGACCAGCCAACTTTAATTTCTGAGCCCAAGTGTACAAGTACATGTGTGCCTTTCAAACCAAAGTCATGGGGCTGAAGTGCTTCCTACCACCAGTAAACTGTTTGTACCTATTAGACCATCTGCGTCTACATACATGGTTGGGTAGTGTGCAGAGAAATCCTGAAGTGGTAGAGAGGGAATAACAGCTCAAAATAGTCAATTTATTAAGCACTTCCCCTGACACCCTAATCAGGAGATCTCATTTCCAGCCAGACTACTGTCCTTCCAGTTTAACTCCTGTTGACCAGGCTTTTCTATTTTAGAAAAAAAAAAAAAAAAAAAAAGCAAATACACACACTCACGTACATATAATATATATATATATATATATATTAATTGTTTCAATTAGCTTTTTAGTGGATTTTTTAGGGTTGTCTATGCATATTATTATGTCATATGTAAATAGTGATAGTTTTACTTTTTTCCCAGTTCAGATTCCTTTTATATCTTTCTTTTGCTTAATTTCTATAGTAGGCCTTCCAATTCTGTTGAACAATAATGATGACAGTGAAAAGCCTTATGTTATACCACGTCTTAGTGGAAAAGCTTTCAGCTTTTCATTAGAATGTTTGCTGTGTGCTTTTCATATAAGACTTTTATTATGTTGAAATGTGTTCTATCTATCCTGTTTTTTGAGGGCTATTATCATAAATGGATATTGAATCTTATCAAATATTTTCTCTACATCTATTTGATATGATCATATGATTTTTAACTTTCCTTTTATTGATATGGTGAATTACATTGCTTAATTTTGGGATGTTGACCAGCCCTTGTATCCCTGGAATAAATCCCACTTGGGCATATGTATGATGCTTTTTAATGCATTGTTGAATTCAGTTTGTTAACATTTTGTTAAGGATTTTTATATACATATCAACAGGGAAATTGATCAGTAGTTTCCCTTTGTTCTGGTGTTTTTGCTGGTTTTCATATCAAGGTAATGTTGGTCTTATAAATGTGTTTGGAAGTCATTCCTCTTTGTCAAATTTTTGGAAGAGTTTGAGAAAGATATATTTCTCTTTGAAGGTTTAGTAGAAATCACTAGTGAAACACTCTGGTTCCAGACTTATGTTTTCTGGGAGACTTTGATTATGTTTCAATTTCCTTACCTATAATTGGTCAGTTCAGGCTTTCTATTTCTTCCTGATTCATTCTCAGATTGTTGTAAATCGCTACAAATTTGTCTATTCTAGGATATTCAATTTAAAGGCATACAAATGTTCATAGTTATAATTATATTTTTGCTTATAAGTAAACTTCTCTTTATCATATTCAAGTATAGGATTTTTCAGTTTCCTCTCAGCTTAGGATTAAGTGGTTTAATTAGTATATTTATACATTGAGAAAAGATTAAATAATGCTCAGTGTATTTTATTCAGTCAGAGCAATGAGTAAAATAACTTAAATGTTATTGCTTTGAAAATAACTGGAAAATACAGCTTCTAAGAATGACTACCTCGATAGGAGTCCAGGTAGTTAAAGCTTTATTTTCACATACGAATTTTTCAGTTAAATTCCTTATACTATTTTTCATACGATTTTGATATACATAATACCAGCCCAATGCCTTCAAAATGATGTAATTGGCTAAATCATTTTAAAAGTACTCCTATGTTCACTGTAGCATTATTTGCAATAACCAGGTTATAGAAACAACCTGAGTTGCCAAGGGCAGATGAGTGGATTAGAAATATGTGGTATATGTAGCCCATGGAATACTACTCAACTATAAAAACAAGATAGATAAACTCTTGTCATTTGTGATTAGATGGATGGAACTCGATGGTTTAATGTTAAATAAAATAAATCGGACAGAGAAAGACAAATATCTTATGTGTCACGTATATGATAACTATAGAGAAGCAAACAGTGTTAGATAAAACCAAACCAATAACACATCCTAGAAATATGACTATAGAATTGAGGTTACCAAAGGGGAAGGGGTGAGAAGGGAGGGTGAGAGCTAAGGGGGCAGGGGACATAATGGATTTCTATGGAGGACTAATGGGTACCTTTGTGGTGGGTGTGGTATCATAATAACATCTGAAAACGGTTATCCTATACCTCTAAATCATATACAGAATTGAAAATCAATGTTACTTCAATAAATAACAATCAACCATCAACTGGATGCAAAATACAAATATTTTAAAATATAAAATATTATAAATCTTTTGCTTTATAATTTAAGAAAAATGTGTTCACATATCCTAAATTATTTATAACAATCCAGACTGGTGGGTAAAACAAATCATGAAATCCAGAATTTAGCAAACTAGGAAATAGATGTTCACAGAAAATAAGTGATATACCCAGTATTTTTCATTGGATGAAAGTAGGGCAAAAGCCATATGGTGGATGGGTGGTAGAATGCAAAGTGTATTAGCCTTGAAAATCTTAGGTTAAAGCTAAAGATAATTAATTCAGTATTCAATTCCTTAATTCAGTTACTCTCTCTACCCAACCACTAGAAACTCAATTCCCATAAATCAAATATTTTGTCATTTTATTTTCACATAAATAAGAGTCAAACTTTTAAAATGAAGGTCTATACAACTATTTTCCTGATTTCTGTGCAAATGATTAGAACTTTGGCTATGTAGTCATTCAATATCTTGCCATTTAATAGACCAAGTTAAGCAGAGATAATGGGTAAGCAGAGATAATGACAAGTTATGTTGCTTATAAGAGAATGAACTTGCAATGCTTTGAAAATAGTAGACCTCTTGAAGTGAAATTAGAAAGGTTGCAGTGTTATAGTCAGAGCTGTTGACTACAGATAGCTGTAGTAGTTGTCACTTATATTTGGCTATTTTCAGCAGAGAAGCACCTGCTGTTTTTTAAGGTTCTTATTGTATTTGGGTAGGGCAGGTATCCTCAAACTTGGGGATCATCTTACATTCTGGGATTTTTGTGGTAGATTCAGCCCTACCAAGAAGGACTAGCACCATTACCCTGATTATTCTCTAATGAATTGAAGTTTATACTCTCCTCAGAAGTCACTTCAAAATACATTGGTTCTAAAACAACACTAAATCGGGTATTTCAGGCATTTGACCTCTATCTTCTGACTCCTTCCTCTCATGACTACAGTTTGCAAAGGAACCCCAAATTGTTCTGAAACCTGGCAGCCATAATAGTAAAAATTGCCTTGATGGATATTGTCCCTATACTTTGGCCCAAACACCTTTGAAAATTTGGTCAGGTTGCAGATATGATGTTTATATTTTGAAATTGTTATACTTGAATAAGATTCCCTTCAGAAAGTTAGTGGAATTTTTGATTTCTGAATCATTCTAGTCAGATCTCTTAACATTAGATAGTAAGATGTTTGTGAATGCAAAACACTCAGGTGTACAAATTTCGATGGAAGGCTATATGAATGTCTTACTAGGTAGTTTTATTGTGCCAAATATTCAGAGAAAGGGAAAGTATTTTTTACTTACTTGTCAATGTACTTGTTTTTTCCTAACCCATTCTATTAGAATGATTTCTCTTTGGTTTGGTTGATAGTCTACTTATTGTTGCTGTTTTCCTAATTATAATGAGACTCTGTTTAGGAAGGATTTTTATTCTGTCAACTTCGGAATAATGATTCAACATGACAGCTATTAGCAAGAGCCTGAAATTGCCATAATAATTTCGTTGGCTCTTCTCTATAAAATGCGCTACTAGAATTCATCCTTTTTTTAAAGAAAAATTTGACCTATTTTTATTTATGAAATTAATAGAGTCATTTTCCCTTAATATTTAAATATTTGCCTATTGACAAGAAGGAAAAAGTGTTTTTTTTTCTTATTTCTCTTGTCTAATAATGATGTTGTCTATTTGGTTAAAAGATACCTAGTTTTTACAGTTTATTTTTAAGTGAAATGTACATGATTTTGAATTTTGATTTATATACTGTAGTTATTAAAGTAATTATTTTGGTTAGCATTGCCTAAAGCAAAGACATTTCAGTCACTAAAACTTCCTGTTTATTTTTAAACTTTAAAGAGAAGTTTTGTTTCAATGTGTATAAAGAACTCCTTTATCCCAGAAAGAGGAAATATAAAAGACCTTTTTGTTCCAGAGCACAGTTTCTGGCTGTGAGACATAGGCCAGATGCCTTGCTTGATTAAGAACAGTGACTGTCCCTGTTGATAATTGACCACATATGGCTAACACCATCTCTGACTTTACGTGTCACAAAAAATATTTCAGTGAAAAAGACTATTTTTCACCATGCAGTGACATTTACCAGATAAGGGCTTCCCTCCTTTTAATTTGTTTTTGCCTTTAAACTTGGTACTTATTCAAAACAAAGTCAGTAAATGTTTATACTACATATAAGTTTCAGTAAGAATGTCTCCCCTTAGCACTCAAATTATTGCCCATTACTGGGGAATGAATTTGCTTTTAGAAATATTGAAGCTTGGAAGCTGAAATTGTATTAAAAAAAACAAAAGTATAAAATTCTACACATACCAAAATTTTACTCCAATTTTCAGAGTATCTTTTTTTGTTTTTAGATGAATCTACGTTCTGTATTTACTGTAGAACAACAAAGGATTTTACAGCGTTATTATGAAAATGGAATGACAAATCAAAGTAAAAATTGCTTTCAGCTCATATTACAGTGTGCGCAGGAGACTAAACTGGACTTCAGTGTAGTCAGGGTAAGTATTGAGGTCGTACACTCTGGAATTGTAACTTTATTACAAATGATAATTGCTTAATATGAGAAAATCTGTCAGGATATGAAGTCCTTAACTTTATAAACAGCTTCATTTCCCTGGTATAAAAATACCACTTTTAAAATTAAACAGATAATAATTTAGTATCTATTTCTCCTTATAAATGCACTGAAAACACTAAAATTTTTGCATTGTAAACATATCTATTTAAAAATCCAAGTCCTTTGAACTAATAAATACTTTTTACATCATTGCTGATTTTATGCTTTCTTTAAAACCAATATTAATCTGGATATAATATACTGATATTGTATTAGTAAAACAGACATTTAAAAAGGGAATATTGTGTTCCTAGCATATTTTTGTTGTATTTTAATTTTTTTATCAGGCATTTATAACTTTAGTACCTTATGTTTTTAGGAAAACCCACCCTCTTTATGAATACCTCCTCCTCTTAAGTAAAATGCATGCATTTTAATGTTTTAGCAAATAAGAGATCAGAAATCTCAAGGGAAGAACTTTTCTTTATCACAGCCACAGTTATTTGGCTTCAGTGGGTGAGAAGAGAGTAGGATCAAAACAGGGGTGGGAAGAGCTCAGTGACCATGGTGATAGTTCACAGGTGTATGGGTGGTGGGAATTTCATGGGGACTATAACCGAGATGAGAATGCATACATTGTACAAAAATGAAAAATGATGTAAAAATATATAAAATAAAATAATAATTAAAAAAATCAGAGCCACTACACATTTGTGAAAGGCAATGAATGAAGTGTTAGGACACCAAAGATAACAGAACTAGTCACCAATTTTATTAAGTGTTTAGGTCCATTCATGTTTGTCTGAACATGTTTCAAATCCTCTTAGCATGAAACCCTACAGATTCAAAGATTAGCAACACTCCCATCCTTGCCATTCATTAGGATAATTTGCAAAAAAAAAAAAAAAAAAAAGGACATCTGTTTTTAAGTTTCATTTTCCATTGAAGAAACATATAAAAAACCTAAAATTAAAAATATCCTGATAAGCAGAATTCTTTGGAAAGTCTATTTATAAAATGCCAAAGAATATATATCACTTTCAAATAGTGAATTATGCCACTAGTTCTAAAGGAAAACATCCAGGATATCTGTCTCTTATTTCTGAGATGAGTCATCATATTTAGATTGTGTGTGAAATAGAAATAGTTCCAATGCTACCTCTAAATTCTCAATTTGAAAGACCTTCAGTAAACAAGAGAAAAGTGCTTAATTGCCTTAGTAACAGTAATATATTGTGTATAATATTTCAAGTTGATGAGATTTAATTTTGTAAAAATAAGCCCCCTGTAGTAACTTATTTCTCCCTCCCCTGCATTTATCCCACCTTTACGTTAAAGTGAAAAGCTTCTCAGCCAACTGCATTGTGGACCTCTAATATTTCCGGTTTGTACTTATAATCTTCCCCTAATAACTTATTTGGTTGTACTTTAATATGGAATATTGAAATGCAGTGGTTTTTATTTATTATCCAAATGACATGAAATCTAAAACAAGCAATGAAAATGAAAAATAAATTCCTAAAATGTAAGATTACAAGTAAAATTTTATGAAAGTTATAAGAAATTGTGAAAAACATTCATTCTCTCTGTTCTAGAAAAGTGTTATTATACAGAAATTAGTCTCCTAATCTAAATTTTGGTGTTTTGTCCGGTTGGACGAGAGGGAGTTGTTGATTTACTCATCACTCCACAATCTTGCATATATCTAATGGAATAAATGACCAGGAAGATAAAGACAGAGGTATAGTAAAAGAGGTTTGGAGATAGTGAATGTCTAAGAGAGAACTGAAAGAGAGCTTTATGGACACCAAGGATTGATGGCCCAAATGCTTTATAATTCTCTGTGCAGTATAATTTTGTTAGTTCCAAACCTTTAATTCTCACCATATAAATTGTGTTTGACCCATATTTTTTCTCTTTCACCAGTGAGGCCTATGGAGCGAAAATCATTTATATCCTATAAAAACTGGTAAATTTTAGATCCTGTAACTAAATGACTTTCAATAAAATATAACTCAGTTATAAAGAAAAACCTCAGGGAATGAATTTTCTTTATTTTTAACATCTTAAATTGAAAATATTTCTTAAGTACATGCTTTCCTACTTTACTTCAATACATAATATTGACAATAATTGAACCTTTGCTTTTTGATTGAATTTCATTATGGAAATCAATTTTTGTACTGTGCTATAAAATTATAATGCTCACAATATGGAAAAGTATATGGGGTGATTTTCTCTTTTTCTAAAGAATCCTGGCCTATTTGATGATTTCTTATATTAATTTCTATCTTCTTCCTTTTTTGTAAGCAATATTTTATGAACATTCTTAGTTCTAATGCTAACAGGGTGCCTCCAACAGCAATCTCTGTCATCAATGTCCTCATTTTGCTATTTCTAATTTGTTATTTCTTATTTTGTTATTCTAATTTGATAAATGACATAAAATCAGAGATAGTATGCTGTAAGTTCACGGGGTGTCCATTTTCTAAAGAACATGGGTCTTGTGAAATCTGTGTTGGCTATATTCTGGACAAGGGATGTTGCTAAATAGCTGAGTTTCATATACATCTGATTCTACTCATCTTACTTTTTGATAGGTATAAAATATAGTATCTGTTAAGCACACAAGTAATTATATTTTATACTTAATATGAGTATATAGCATGTATAGTTATATAGTATATATACATATATATGAACTACAGAACTGTGAAAGTAAATCATATTTACAATGCACTAAGATCACTCTTTGAGTGTGGTAAAGTAGGTATTAGAATAATAAAATGGTTGAATTTTTTTTTTTCTTTTAGAAATATGGCCCAGAGCTACCACCCTCAGATACAAGAGTTATTCTTTCAACTATTATATCTATTTTTATGTTCTTTAAAAATATTGATTTTTTAAATTAAAGTAACGTTGGTTTACATCTTTGTTAGTGTTTTGTAAGTGCAGGATCCCCTCTTCAGCTATAGTCATCATTCTTGAGTTCAAATTTTATCAAAACATAATGCTTTCCCACTGAAATTTTTTAATTTGATGATTATATATTTTGTAATAATTAAAAACAAATGTATCATGCTTTTATGTTTTTATATACTAGAAAAGCCATAACACAGTAACTTATATTGAATATTTATAAAATTAATCTTTTTGAATGATACATTTTTATTATATTTTTCCAAAAACATACGTATATATATATATATTTATAAATATTTTAGTTTTTCTCCCCTTTCTTCTTCTGTGACATTTATATTCATTTGTTCCTCTGCCTTCAAGTCTCAACTCTGCTGTTTAGTGTAGCTTAATCAAAATGAGTTTAAAGTCCCAAAGCCTCATTGGAAGCAAAATGGAACACCTCGGTTTCAAAATAAGTTTCTTTGTGAGAGAAATACTAATTTCAATAGTAAAATGGTGAATAGAGATGAACATTTCAGGAGTTTCTCACCACAGTGGTAGGAAAATGTGATTTGAGGTCATGTAAAATTGGTTTTGAATACCTGCTCTACCGTATACTGCCAGGATAACCTTCCACAAACCACTTACTATTGCAGAACCCGTTTCTTCATTTATACAATTAAAAGAAATAACTCTTACTAAATCAGCTTATATATATATATATATATATATATATATATATACATGCAAATGCATTACAGGAATTCAATACACCTTGTTTTATATTTATGGCAACAGCAAGATTTCAATGTTGCATGTTATATGAAAAAACTTTGAAATTGGATAATTTGTGTGGTCTTCAAAAACATATCATATAAAAGTTAACCAAATACATCCTCTGTCATATTTGTGCAAGCTACTTCATTTAATGTTTCTACTTATTTACCTTCACAATTATTAATAGATTAATGTATTTTGGTTGTTTACAATATGGTATGCATTTTTGAACTAATGTTAAAGCTTAATATTCACATTATCAAATGTATTTCTTACTACATATTTAGAATAATAGTTCAATATGATAATTATATTATAATAAATTACTTATTAAAAAGTACATATGTTATAATCAAATCCCAAATAATGATCATTGGTATTATTTTACTATTAATATTTTTATGTTTATTACAGTAATACATATCCACTGTATAAATTTTGGTAAGTAAAGTATAAAGAAGAAAATAACTATCATAAATTAATAACAAACTGGGAACAATTTTGCAACTTATGACAAATTATTGCAGTCTAGTAGAAAAGTGTTCTTATAAATCAATCAAAGAAGAAAAATGTCCCAATATAAAAATGAGTAAAGAATAAGCAGTTCCATAAAAATAATATAGTAATGGTAGTAACCAAAGTAACTAGGAATTCTAATCAAAACAGTGATTTATACCTTTTATTAACTCACAGACTAATAAAACAGTTCAAAAGATAAGTGTTGGTGAAAGTGTGGGAAAACCAGAATTCTTATACATTGAGGGTTACTTTGAAAATATAAAAAAACACAACAATTTCCCTTCTAAAGGACCATAAACATGTACAATGAATTTTTACAATATTGCTTATAATAGGAAATATTTATAAAAATGTCTAAATACCCAGCAATATTAAATTTACTGAATTATAATATAGTCATACAACAGACATTGTTAAACCTGAAAATTGCAAGTGTCTATTTGTTTTGCAATACTATGAGCATTTTCCAATATCATTATATATCCTACCTTTTAGTATGCTTCTAATTGTTCACTATTATAGAGAAATATATGATAAACATTATTGCATATAGACTTTGTGAATATATCTATGATCACCTTTTTTTGAGACAAATTCCCAGAAAGTAAATTTACTAGGTTAAGGACATAAACTAAGTGTTTTCATGATTTAATTGTTGGATGGGTTTTTAGGAGTAGAGGAATAATAATACAATTTGATTATTAAAACCCCAGGATTTTAATTAAGACAAGCTGCTGAACATCTTTGATCTTATTCTTTAGCTATTTTTTTTATTGTATTTTTTTTCTATTAAATCTTGGCTCTATGACAAATGCAAATACAATTTATCACATAGAAATGGACTTTTCTTGCTTCTTTGTTAAGAACTTTTCCATAATATCATATTTTATCCTTCCAGACGTGGGTTGGCAATAAGAGAAGAAAAATGAGTAGTAAGAATTCTGACTCAGGAGCAACAACAGGAACTGTTACCGGTACCTCTTTGACAACTCCAGACATTACAGTCAGAAATGTTGTTAATATTACTCGACCTTCAAGCCAACAGACCTCTTGGACATCTGCCAATAATGATGTCATTGTAACTGGTATATATAGTCCAGCCAATTCATCCAGTAGACAGGGGACAACCAAACATACAAATACACAAATTACTGAAGCACATAAATTCCCTATTCAGAAAACAACCAGTAAAAATGATACTGAGTTTCAGTTGCACATTCCTGTTCAAAGACAAGTAGCACACTGTAAAAATGCCTCTCTGCTTTTAGGTGAAAAAACAATTATTTTGTCCAGACAGACAAGTGTGTTAAATGCTGGAAACTCAGTATACAATCACACAAAGAAAAACTATGGAAACTCTTCAATGCAAGCTTCTGAAATTGCAGTACCTCAAAAGCCATCTGTGTGTCACCGACCTTGCAAAATTGAACCAGTTGGAATTCAAAGGTCATATAAGCCTGAACACACAGGTATAGCATCACATAACTTATGTGGGCAAAAGCCACCTATTAGAGACCCTTACTGTAGAACACAGAACTTGGAAATTCGTGAAGTATTTTCATTGGCAGTTAGTGATTACCCCCAAAGAATTCTGGGAAGAAATGCTTCACAGAAGTCTAGTTCAACAGAAGGAACTTGTTTGTCCATTGCAATGGAGACTGGTGATGCTGATGATGAGTATGCCAGAGAGGAAGAGTTGGCATTGATGGGAGCACAGATACCAAGCTACTCAAGATTTTATGAAAGTGGCAGTTCCCTACAAGCTGAGAACCAAAGTACAGCTTTGCCTGGACCAAGAAGAAATATGCCAAATTCACAAATGGTGAATATTAGAGACTTGTCAGATAATGTATTGTATCAAAACAGAGACTACCATTTGACACCACGGACCTCATTACATACAGCATCTACTACAATGTACAGTAATGCAAATTCATCACGGAGTAATTTTTCTCCACATTTTTCATCTTCAAGCCAATTGAGATTATCACAAAACCAAAACAATTACCAGGTAATGTGTAAGTCTATAAAGGTTTTTTAAAAGTTTTGATTTTTATATCTGTATAAAGTTTGATCTGTGTACATGTGTTGGTATCCAATTAGGCTTAATATCTGGGTCACTTAACACATATTTTGAAGTAATTTGAATTTTTTTGAAAGCAGTGGTTTGGGGTCAACACTTAAAGAATCTAGTGCTTTCTTTATCATGCTTACAAATGGTGATAAATTTTGTTAAATTAATTAATTCTTTATTTGTATATATTTTACATCAGGTGTAGTCCCCATAGGATTTCCATCATCAATTATATTTTTTTAATTCCTGGCATTTTTATCCTGACATTTAAAATGGTTTTGCTCAAAAAATGGTAGCCTTATGGGAAGCATGACATTTCCCATCATTAAAATAGAACTAAATTGGCTGACCTCATGTTGTGAACATAGATTATTCCTGTGATGATTTTTGCTTGTAGCTTAGGGAGATTTCACTGAATGAATGGTGAATGGTGATTTCTTGGGCACAAACACAAACAAGTCCATTATTTCTCTGGGTTTCACTAGATGAAAGGTCAGAGCCTACATTAACTTACTCAACTGTTCATTCTAAAAGAAAATGCCTTATTAAAACTTTAATTGGAACATTAGTCAAATAATATTTTTAAAATGTTTATAAGAAAGACAGTCAGAGTGAGAATTAAAATATTAGACCTGTGTAAAAGTAGGTGTTATTTCTTTACTTTTCACATATTCAGTAGTTTAGATAGGTTTAAAATAATCTCAACAATGAAGTATAAACCTATCTCAGAACATCTCCTAAGATCATGGATTTCTTTCTGAAAATCTGCTTCAGAGAATTCGAATAGCAGGGTATAGATGCTTGTCATTTTTCTTTGCTACTAGTTAGACCCTTTAATCTGGTCAACCACAGTATTTAAGTTTTAACTGTATTTAAGGTGCTTTCAGGTTATTCTCCACCAATATAAAGAATCAACTTCTTCAATCTTATAGCTCCCTCCTTCAAAATGAAAAGCAATAACAGAGTATAGGGACTATTTCTGGCAACTGGCCCTGACAGAAGACTCAATTATCATAATTAAAAGTTCTTACTTTACTGAGAAACTACTCAATTTTTGTATTTGCTCTTCCATGCTTAAAGTAACATTGACTGATACCATTAAAATCCTTCCCAATACCCACCTTCATTCTCCTACATTTTTGTACTAATTTTCTCCTTCAATGTTTTTAATAGTAGTAATAACATTTTACATTTGTTGAGACCCTTCCAGATACCAGGCACCATCAGTCACTTTATGTATACCTGGGGTCATTTAGTATTCATGTCAATCTGGATATTTAGGCACTTAGCCGTACTTTAATAACTTGTCCAAGATCATATGTCCAGTATATGACGGAGCCAGTATCCAAGTCAGAAATATATCATTTCCACTGCTTTTCCATACAGTGTAATGACTTCAACTGTTTTAGAATATTGGGAGGACTAAGAGTACAGAGATTAATTTTTAATTTTTCCTAAACCAAATATCTTTTATGGATAATTTAACCTATGAATTGACTGCTTAAATAATCTCTTTTTTTTCTAATAACTTTTTAAAAAAGATTTATTTATTTATTAATACAAGCACTGGGTACAGTCAGAAGTGCGGGAGGGTGAGAGAATTCACCAGAGCCAGAGGGGGGAACAGAACAGGCAGACTGATGAAATACACTGCTGAGGGGAGCAGCGGGCGCTGCAGGGGAGGTCTGTCGCATCATGTGGGAGCCTTGCTGGTGGCCGGGGATCGAACTCCCGCTGCAGAGGCTGCAGGAAGCTTCACAGCCCAGTGCTCAACCGCTGTGCCCCCAGGGAGGCCCCTAATAACTTTTAAAGGAATTAAGTTTGGTCAGGCTCTGACAAGTGACATAACTTCTCTGTGTAACAATTACCTTCATATATATAAAATGTGGTTAATAAAACACAGTTTTCAGGAATGCTTTGATATGAAATGCCACATTTTGTGCAAATTTCTTTGTACATCTCTTGACATATAAACTTTCTCATACTTATGACCTCATAAGTTGTTAAATTAATGAAATCCTGCTAGTCTGGGTCTTCTTTACATTCCATTTCAAGAAAAATACTGCAGAGTCTACAATTATTAGACTAGTTAAGGAATGAATAACTATAGTTTGAGAGAAGATTGGAGATCATTTATCAACCCCACCATAATCATTGCATTAAAAACCCATATATTCCTATTTTTATTATACCAGACCTCCTCTAACTTGACCTGAGAGAGTTTGTTACAGAGTGTTTTCAGAAAACCCTAGAGACATCACTTTGTCTCACCTTTATTTTAATTAATTGATATGTGGGGAAACTAAGGAAGCCTAGAAACTGGGTGGCTAAAACAAGAAACATTTGTTTCTCACAATTCTGGAAGCTTGGAATCTCAAGATTAGGTGTTGCTGGCAGATTCACTGTCTGGTGAGGGCCTACTTCCTAATTCATAGACAGCCATCTTTTCATTGTGTTCTCATTTAGCAAATGAGGCAAGGGATTCTCGGCTCTCTCTCTCTCTCTCTCTCTCTCTCTCTCTCTCTCTCTCTCTCTCTCCCCCTTTAAATAAAGCATACCACTTTTAATGCCAACTTTTTAAAAGATTTATTTATCTGCCATAATAATGCTTGCCAGAACTATGGTACAGGCCAGAGGTTGGAGTGGGGGGTGAGAGGATTCACCAGAGACAGAGTGGGGAGCAGAACAGGAAGACTGACTGAAATACACGGCTGAGGGGAGAAGCAGGTGAGTCAGGAGAGGTCTGCTGTGCCATGTGTGTTGCTCCCTGGCGGCTGGGGGTCGAACTCATGCTGCAGAGGGTGCGTATAGCTTCATAGGTTGCATCTTAACCCCTTGCGCCACCAGGGAGGCCCTCGGTTCTCTTTTGTAAAGGCACTAATTCTATTCATGAGATACTCCATCCTTAGAACCTTGCCTCCTCCCAAAAGGCCCTCCTCCAAATACCATCAAATTGTGTATTAGTTTTCAATATATGAATTCCTCTGGGACACAACCATTCAGTCTATGGTAATTGTCCTACAAGATTTTGATGAAGCTCTATTACCAAACTATATTACTTTTGGGTTGGGCTTAGAAAAATAAAACCCATGGTCATCTTTGCAACTTTTGGCAATGAAATTGTAAGCAAGTAATTGTCTAGTTTCTGACCCTGGGTCTCTAAAGCAGGGGTTTCTGCCTCTCCTCTCTGCTACACCAGGAATATTCAAGGCCATGTTCCTGGAAGATAGTCTAGTTCTAAACTATCTAGGAAATGAGTACAAATTGAGAAAGTCCTAAAGAATACTAAGAAGTTCAAATCAGCTTGGTTTTGGAGCCATTTTCAAATATATTAAGACTGAAGTAATAATAAGGAACTCTGAGGAAGTAGCTATACCAGGATATAATAGCCTGGTTCTATATCAAAACTCTCCAGTTTAACCTCAGTTCTTTGGGGCTGATTTCAAACATATTGTTCCCCAAAGTGTCATTCACTCTTCATAGTGCTGTAATTAATAATTAATTATTATCTATATGAAGATATTGGAAGACAAGTGTTAAAATATGGGGGGGCTTTGTCACAATTATTGTGGTATACTAATTAACTGCATTCCTTCTCATGTACTACAAAAGGGTTAAAGAGTTAATAAAAGTAGAGCACTTTAAACTTTTAAACTTACAAAGATACTTTATAAGTACAATTTATCCCCATTCATGAAAGTGCTTTTTTTTAAGGTTTATTTATTTTATACAAGAACCGGGGTACAGGCGAGATGCGTGGGAGGGTGAGAGGATTCACCAGAGACAGAGTGGGGAACAGAACAAGCAGACTGACTGAAATACACTGCTGAGGGGAGCAGCGGGTGCGACAGGAGAGGTCTGCCACGCCATGTGGGACCCTCGCTGGCTGGCCAGTATTGAACCGGCTCTGCAGAGACTGCAGACAGCTTCACAGCACGGCACTCAACCACCTGCGCCACCAGGGGAGGCCCCATAAAAGTGCTTTGGTGGTGTCCTCCAACTTTCTTCCATGTTTGTGGGCTTCCGTGAATTTATTTTAATTTTTTATTGAAGTAATATTGTTTTACAACACTGTATATTATTTAGGAGAATAGGTTCACATTTCTTTACTGTTGGTGGAAATGTAGACTGGTTCATTCAGTGTATTTAAATAAATATGAAAGTTTAATAGTTTAGAATCTTTAAACACCATGGCATTCTAAAACAATACAAATAGTATTTTGAACTCTGAAAAAGTAAAACCAATAAGATTAAATAAATGGTATTGCTAAACTATTAATAACTCTCAAACAAATGTTCAGTCTTAAAAAGTAACAGAAATCTATGTTGAATGGATATAGCTAGCATGGTTCATTTTAAAACAAATGTTATTAAGATATTACTAACAGTATAGAATACACACATTAAGTGTACACTTCTGTGTTTTGAAATTTATTTACAGATTTTTTTCAAGCAACACCATAATCTAAGTTTAGACCATTCATTACCCCAAAAATGAAATACATGCTATTTAGCATACCAAATCCCCCATTCCAGCACTTAGTAACCACTGCTCTTCCTTCAGTCTACATGGATTTACTTATTCTGTATTTGTATTATATATATATATATATGGAATCATATGATATGTATATGTATATATATATGAGAAATATATATATATGTATATATATATGGATTCATACAATATGTGGCCTTTGTAACAGGCTTCTTTAAATTAGCATGTTTTCAAGGTTCATCACATTGTGTTATGTATGAGCACTTCATTCTTCTATGATTATTCTAGGATATTCCATTGTATGTGTGTAGCATATATCCTTTACCCATTCATTAATTAATGGGTATTTGAGTTGTTTCTATATTTGACTACTATAAATTATGCTGCTGTGAACATTCATATATAAATTTTTGTGTGCGCATATGTTCTCAAATCTCTTGGATATATATCTAGGAGTGGTTTTCTGGTTCAAATGGTAGCTGTGAGCTTAAAATCTGAAAACTACTGACATCTGTTCCATGTGGTGGTATCACTTTACACTACCACGATGAATGTATAAGCAGTCCAGTTTCTCCAACAGTTGACCAACACTTGTTATGTCAGTCATTTTGGCTTATTGTTTTTATTTTATTTTTAAAAGATTTATTATGCATACAAGAGCTGGGGTACAGGCCAGAGGTGTGGAGGGTGAGAGGATTCACCAGAAACAGATTGGGGAGCAGAACAGGAAGATTGACTGAAGTACACTGCTGAGGGGAGCAGTAGGCGAGTCAGGAGAGGTCTGCTGCGCTATGTAGGTTGCTCCCTGGCCGGCCGGGGATTGAACTCTGCTGCAGAGGCTGTGGATAGCTTGATAGGTTGCGTCTTAACCCCTTGCACCACCAGGGAGGCCCCTTGGCTTGTTGTTTTTAAATTGTATCTTTTTTTTTTTTTTATGCAAGAACTGGTGTACAGGCCAGAGGCATGGGAGGGTGAGAGGATTCACCAGAGACAGAGCAGGGAGCAGAACAGGCAGACAAACTGAAATACTCTGTTGAGGAGAGTAGTGAGCGCAACAGGAGAGGTCTGCCACGCCATGTGGGTATCTCCCTGGCAGGCCGGGAATTGAACCCGAGCTGCAGAGGCTGTGGACAGCTTCACAGCACTGCGCTCAACCCGCTGCGCCACTGGGTAGGCCCGTATCATTTATTATTGATGTAACACTAGTTTAGAACACTATGTAAGATTTAGGGTATAGGTCAGTATGTTTTCAGATATATATTACCAAATCATACCCACCATCAAAACACACGTATTCTTCCACTATAGTCCACTGGCCCCCTTCCCTCCGTTGCTCCCCTTCCCTAAATTCCCCTTCTAGTAGCCTCAATTCCTTACCCACATTTCTATTGATTGTTTCAGTTTAGATTTAGTTTTAATATGTTCTTTGTTTTCTTTTGTTTTTATAAATCATCCAATATTTGTATTTCTCCTGACTTACTTTACTTAGCATAATCACCTCCCCTCCATCCAGGTTATCAAAATGGCAATATTTCATTATTTTTTTTCATAGCAGAGTAGTATTTTACTGCGTATATATACCACATCTTTTAAAAAATATTTTTGAGGAAACTGGTTTATAACAACATACATGAGTTAGAGGTCTACGTTACTACAAGACACCCTCCACCAAGGTACAGAAATTCTTCACCATAGTTCATTGTGTCCCCCTCCACATTTTGCTCTCCCTATGTCCTTCCCTCTCTGGTAACCACAAGTCTACAGTCAGACTTTTAAGATTTGTTACTGGTTTAGTTTTAATGGCTGTTTTGTTTCTCATAGTGCACATGCAGGTGAAAGTATCTGGTATTTTTCTTTCTGCTTCTGATTTATTTGAAATAAATAAATCATAGTTCCCTATGCTTAGCATAGTTCCTTGTAATTCCAATAATGTTGCAAATGGAAGATCATCTTTGTATATACCTGAGTAGTATTCTGTTGTATGTATATACCACATCTTTCTATTCCACTCATCTGTCCTTAGGCACTTAGGTTGTTTTCATAACTTGGCTATTGTGAAAAAAATGTTGCAACAAACATGGGGGTGCATATCTGTTTGAATTAGGTTTTTAGAATTCTTCAGGAAATAGCCAAAATTACTAACGCTGTATCATATGGTAGATGTATTTTTAATATTTTGAGAAACCTCTGATACTATTTTCCATGGAGCTAGACCAGTCTATATTCCCACCAACAGTGTATGAAAGTTCCTGTATATGGAATTGTTTTCTTGATTTGTGCCTCTTCTGGTTCATTGATTGCATATAGGAAGACAATTGATATTTGTATATCAATTTTGTAATGGAATTATTGTTTAAATTAGTTCTTCAGTGGAGTCTTAGGGTTTGTTATTGGCAAAACATAATAGTTTTACTTTTTTCCAATTTTGAATTCCTTTCATATCCTTCTCTTGACTAATTGCTAGGACTTCCAATACTATGCTGAATAGTAATGGTTAATATAGACAACCTCGATTTGTACCAGATCTTAGTGGCAAAGCATTAAGTTTTTCACCATTGAGAATGATATTGTGTATTTGCCATATTATGTCCTTTATTACATTTAGGTATGTTGAATCTATGCAAATTTTTTAGTTTGTTTTTCATAAGTGCATGTTGAATCTTATCAAATGCTTTCTTTTTTTTTTTTTTTTTTAATTTTTTTTTTTCTTTTATAGAGGCATGTTTTATTTATTTATTTGTTTGTTCGTTTGTTTCGTTTATACATGCACTGGGTACAGTCAGAAGCGCGGGAGGGTGAGAGAATTCACCAGAGCCAGAGCGGGGAGCAGAGCAGGCAGAAGGACCGAAGTACACTGCTGAGGGGAGCAGCGGGCGGCAGGAGAGATCTGCGCGCCATGTGGGACCCTCCTCTGGTGGCCGGGGAGCAGCCGGGGATCGAACCGGCACCGCAGAGGCCGCGGGCAGCTTCGCAACCCAGCGCTCAACCACTGCGCCACCGGGGAGACCCTCAAATGCTTTCTTAGCATCTATTGCTATTATCATGCGATTTTTATTATTCCTTTTGTTGATATGGTGAATTACATTAATTTTTGGATGTTGAACTATCCTTGTGACCCTGTAATAAATCCCATTTGGTCATGGTGTATGATCCTTTCAATGCATTGTTGAAATCATTTAGCATTTTGTTGAGGATTTTTTTCGTCTATGTTCATCAGGGAAATTGGTCTATAGTTTTCTTTTTCCTGTGTGGTTTTTGTCTGGTGTAGATATAGGTAATGTTGGTCTTGTAAATGTGTTTGGAAGTATTACCTCTTTCTCAAATTTTTTAGAAGAATTTGAGAAGTATAGGTACTACTTTGAAGGTTTAGTAAAACTCACTTGTGAAAACATTTTGGACTTTTGTTTTATGAAACACTTTTTACCACTGCTTTAATTTCATTGTAATTGTTCTGTTCAGTTTTCCTTTTCCTTTATATTTCACTCTCAGGTGTATTTATATTTCAAAGGATGTTCATCTCTTGTAAATTATTCAATGTATAGCATAAAAATGTTCATAGTAGTCTACTATGATTCTTCCAGTTTCTGAGATGTCTGCTGTAACTTCTCTTTCAGTTATGATTCTGTTTAAGTCTTCGCCCATTTCTTTCTTTATGAGTCTACCTAGAGGTCTGTCAGTATTTGTTTACTTTTTCAAAGAACCAGCTTTTGAGTCATTGATCTTCGGACTGTGCTTTGGATATCTATTTCATTTATTTCTTCTCTGATATTATTTCTTTCCTTCTACTGACTTGGTTTTATTTGTTCATCTTTTTGATTTGTGTTTTTGAATTTTGAGTTCAATCCATTTACATTTATGGCAATCATTAAAATATAAGTGTCTGTTACTGCCATTTTGTCTTTAGTTTTCTGGTTCTATTTCCTTGTTCAGTTTCTTTTCTTTTTCTTTTTTTTGCTGATGTTCTTCTTTTTGACTTATATATGAGAGCTCCTTTCAACTTTTTTGTTTGTGAGGTGTAGCGTTTGCAAACTCCTTCAGGTTCTCTTTGCCAGGGATGATCTTTTCTCCCTTATGTCTGAAGGAGATTCTTGCAGAATATAGTGTTCTTGGATGGCAGTGTTTATACATTTTATTCATTGATTTTCAGGTTCCATCAGAAAAGACAGATATAAGTTTGATGGGGCTACTTTCTTTATTTTCTTCCCTAGTCACCTTCGATATTCTTTCATTCTCTTGAACTCATAAGTTTCAATACTGTGTCTCAGTATAGTTCTCATAACTAGATGTTCTGTTAGCTTCATAGACTTGTATATTTATTTCCTTCACCCAATTTGGGAAGTTTTCCTCTAACATTTCTTTAATTATCTGTTCCCTTCTCTCTTTCCTCCTTCTGAAATACCAATTATTCTTTTAAAAATATATCAAATTTATTTTGTTTTTTAATTGTGGCAACATCTGTTGCCCATTATTCTTATTTAAACTTTCATAATGGTGTTGAATAATGCTCAAATTGTTTGTTTGTTTGTTTTCTTTATATTTCACATTCTTCTTTCATGTGGGTTCTTTTTGTATTACCATAACTGAGGTCAAATATGCAATCTTCCATTTGTTTTATTCTGTGTCCATAGCTTATTCTGGATTTTGTATCTCCTCTATTGATATTTTCACATTCTTTATATCTATCTCTATTATTTTATTTTTAAAGCTTCAATTTCTCCTTTCTTTTCATTAATCTTTTTTCCCTCAGGACATTCATTTATTTTTTTAATTTCTAAAGGATTTGTGTATAAAAAAGCCTAGAATTTTTGACTGGCCTTAGTATGAGTTTAGATTGGCTGAATTTCATTTATCTGTGAAATTTTGTTTCATTCAAATTGGCTTCAGCTATGTGACAATCATGATGCTGAACAGTCCCCAATAATTCCATACCACTTTGCTCGCCACCTTTCACTTTAGCACATTTCTATGTCTTTAAAAAAAAAATCAGCATGTACTGTGGGTCTGGCCATATAACCTACAGAAAAGCAGGAAGGGAAGGGCTGAAAAAGAAATAGAGAAGCTTGTAAAGGACTTAGCCTAGGCATAGCATTAAAGTTGGTAAAGTGGGCCTCCCCGGTGGCGCAGCGGTTGAGCGCTGGGTTGCGAAGCTGCCCACAGCCTCTGCAGCGCCAGTTCGATCCCCGGCTGCTCCCCGGCCACCGCAGGAGGGTCCCACATGGAACGCAGACCTCTCCTGCCGCCCGCTGCTCCCCTCAGCAGTGTACCTCGGTCCTTCTGCCTGCTCTGCTCCCCGCTCTGGCTCTGGTGAATTCTCTCACCCTCCCGCGCTTCTGACTGTACCCAGTGCTTGTATAAATAAATAAATAAATAAAAATCTTAAAAAAAATAAAGTTGGTAAAGTATGTCATGTTCTGCTTCCATTTGTTCTGCCCTCCATGCTGAATTCTTGTATGCAAAAGCTTGTAAGTCACTGTTAAGACTACACTAAATTTATACCTTTGCTGGGATGAAGATAGTAAGGCAGAAAAAAAACAAGAAAAAAAGTGAGAAATAATGTTACTTTCTCCAACTTGAGCCATTGATGAATAGGCCAGAGCATACAAGGATTTCTGGAATGGAATGAGTACGCATTTCCAGATACTCCTCCCATTGGTCCCACCATCATTCTTCATGTTCAGGCCAGTTCCTCTGTTTTTATGTCTTTGCTTAAACTTCTCCAGCCCATTGATTTGTTTTGTTATTTACTTTTTCCTTCTACCAAACCACCCATGCCCATACCCCACCTGCCTCCTTCTTTCTTCCCCTCTACTCTCTCTCCTATTCCCTCTGGTAACCATTATTCTCTTTTTGCTGAGTTCAATATTTATTCCTCCTAAGTTTTGGGGGATATTTATATACCACAGATGAGTGAAACCATCCAATATCAGTCTTTCCCTTTTTAACTGACTTCACTCAACATAATAACCTCAAGGTCCATTCATTTTTCCTCAAATGCAGTCATTTCATCTTTCAACAGCTATGTAATATTCTGTTGAGTGTATGTTCCACAATTTCTCTATCCATTCATCTGTTGAGGGGTACTTGTGCTGGTTCCATAACTTAGCATTTGTGAACAATGCTGCTGTGTGCATATGTAGATAAATATTTTCATATTAGTTTTCATGTTTTTGGATAAATACCTAATAGAGGTATGCTGGATCATATGAAGTTTCCATTTTTATTTTCTTAAGAAACATCCATACCATTTCCACAGGGGCTGTACCAATTTGCATCCCCACCACCAGTGGATGAGGGTTGCTTTTCACTATAAACTTGCCAAAATTTGTTAATTCCATTATTTTTTTAACATTTATTTATTTTTATACAAGAACAAGGGTACAGGCCAGATGCACGGGAGGGTGAGAGGATTCACTAGAGACAGAGTGGGGAACACAACAGGCAGACCGGCAAAATACACTGCTGAGGGCAGCAGCAGGTGAGACAGGAGAGGTCTGCTTCGCCATGTGGGATTCTTGCCGGCCAGCTAGGATCGAACCAGTGTTGCAGAGGCTGTGGACAGCTTCACAGAGCTGCGCTCAACTGCCTGCGCCACCAGGGAGGCCCTAATTCCATTATTGTTTAGTTGGGCCATTCTCTCAGGGGTGATGTGGTATCTCAATGTTTTTTTTTTTTTTTTTTTTTTTTGTGGGACCCTCAGTGCCGGGGAATGAACCAGCCTGCAGAGGCTGCAGGCAGCAGGCAGCCTCGCAGCCCAGCACTCAACCGCTGCGCCACCAGGGGAGGTCCCATCTCAATGTGGTTTTAATTTGCTTCTCACATGTTATTTTGAACATTTTTCATGTCTGTACTCCATTGAATATCTTATCTAGAGACATGTCTATTTAGTCCATTTTTTTGAAGATTTATTTATGCGTACAAGAACTGGGTTACAGGCCAGAAGTATGGGGCACATGAGAGGATTCACCAGAGACAGAGTAGGGAACAGAACAGGCAGAGTGACTGAAATACACGGCTGAGGGGAGCAGCGGTCGAGGCAAGAGAGGTCTGCTGGGCCATGTGGTTAACTCCCGGGGCGGGGATTGAACTCGTGCTGCAGTGGCTGCCAATAGCTTCATAGGTTGCGTCTTAACCTCTTGTGCCACTAGGGAGGCTCCCTTAGTCCATTTTTTTTTTTTTTAGAGGATTGTTTGTTTTGGTTTGTGTAAGAATTCTGACATCAGGTTGTCAGATGTGTGGTATGCAATTTTTTTTTTCTATTATGTAGGTTGCCTTTTTGTGCTTTGTGATACTTTCTTTTGAGGTAAAAATGCTTTTAAGTTTGATGTAGTCCCATTTGTCTATTTTTGCTTTTTTTTCCCTTGCTGTTGGGATTGTAGTCCCAAATCCATCTTTGTGGTAGATGTCCTGTAGTGTGTCTCCTATATTTTCCTTCAAGTATTTTATGATTTCTGTTCTTATGTCCACATCTTTAATACATTTTGAATTAATTTTTGTATATGGAGTTAATTGTGGATCTTGCTTCATTTTTTTTTTTTTTTGCAAATGGCAATCCATTTTTCCCAGCACCATTTGTTAAAGAGACAACCTTTTCTCCATTGTATAGCTGTAGCTCCTTTATTGAAGATTAACTGTCCATGTTTCTATGGATTTCTCTCTGGACTTACATTTCTATTCCATTGGTCTGAGTTTCTGTTTTTGGTACAGTACCAAACTCTTTTGTTTACTGTTGCTATGTTATATACTTTGAAGTCAGGAGGTGTGGTGCCTCTATTTTTCTTCTTTTCTCTCAAGATTGTTTTAATATTCAGCTTCTTTTGTAGTTCTATATAAATTTAAAATTCTAGTTGCTTAGAAAAAGTAATTAATATTTTGATAAATATTGAATTAAATCCTTAAATTGCTTTGGATAGTATGGTCATTTAAATGTTAATTCTTCCAACCCTCGAGCATGGTATATCTTTCCATTTCTTTGTGTCTTCTTTTATTTCCTTTAACAATTTTATAGCTTTTCAATGTACAGGTCCTTTGCCTCATTCATTAAGTTCATTCCCAGTTAGTTCATTCTTTTTGTCATGATTGTAAATGAAACTGTATTCCTTATTTCTTTCTTCTGATACATTGTTTGTATGTAGAAATGCCATTGGTTTTGTGTATTGATTTAGTATTCTGCCATTGTATTGTATTCATTCATTATTTCTAGAGGTTTTTGTAGAGTCTTTCGGTTTCTTTAAGTATATTAACATGTCATCTGTGTACAGTGACTATTTCACTTTTCCGATTTGGATTCCTTTCATGGCTTTTTCTTGCTTAATTCATTCATCTGGGACTTTCAAAACTAAAAGAATTACAGTGGTGATAGTGAATATCCCTGACTTGCTATTAATCTTAGTAGTAATGCTTTCAGTTTTTCACCATTGAGTGTGATGCTGGCTGTGGGTTTGTCATATGCAGCTTATATAGTATTTAGACAAATTCAATTTTGGGGAGAGTTTCTATCATAAATAAATGTTGGATCGTGTTGAATGCTTTTCCAGCATCTATCGAGATGATCATGTGTCTTCCTTTTTATTGATCTGGTGGATGGTAGTGATTGATTTGCATATGTTGAAACCTCCTTGCATCTCTGGGGTGAAGCCTACTTGATTAAGGTTGGTTTTTATCTTGATATGTTCCTGTGTTCAGTTTATTAGGAGTTAGTAGAGGATTTTTATACCCATGTTCATTAGAGATACTGATCTATAAATTTCTTTTTTGTACTGTCTTTGTTTGATTTTGGGGTCAGGATAATGTTGGCCTTAAAAATGTGTTGGGGAATTTCCCTCCCTTTTTGATTTTTTAAAAGAGTTTATATAGGATAGGATAGATATTAGATCATTGCATGTTTGGTATAATTCACTGAAGAAGCTATCTGGTCCTGAGCTTTTGTTCTTGGGAAGATTCTTACTCTTTCAATTTCAACAATTATGATTGGGCTGTTTAAGCTATCTGTATCATTCTGGTTCAATCTTGGGAGGTTGTATGAATCTATTTTTTTTTTCCATTTCTTCTAGGTTGTCCCATTTGTTTGCATAGAGACTTGTAGTAGGTTATTATAATCCTATGTATTTCTGAAGTGACCTATTGCATTCTGTTTAGTTTGTGTCTTTAGGTTTTAAATGGGTCTCTTGTAAACAAAGTACTGATTGCTGGGATGTTTTCACCCATATTCTTTGCCTTTGTTTATTATTGGTGAAAATTCTGACCATTGATATTTAGGGTGACTATTGAAATATTTATTATCAGTCATATTGTCTTTGATTTTGCATTGTTTTGTTTTTCTGTTGTTTCTTTTCCCCTTTGTCTCTCCCCATTTTTTCTGGATGGTTTTCCTTAGTATTTCTATCAATTTCCTTGCCTAAGCTGTTTATTCTGGATTTTTGCTTACTGGGTCCCATGGGGGTTTTGCTTAAATTCCTATGTTTTATTTCCTTTATGAGATGGTGTCTTCTCTGTAAAATTTAATGATACATATTCTGCCCATTTCTTCCCTTGATACAAATATTTTTCTGGAACTTGGTCTCCTTTCCTCTCTTCCATTATACACTCTAAATGATATGTACACTAATTGGGAAGTATTAATTTTCAGAGCACCATCAATTTTATTCAACTTTCTCCTTATATTTGGAGCACATTGTGACATGAATACCACATTAATTATTCTAGTATTCTCTGGAGCTTCAGGATCTGTAGCTGTGTATGTGTGATATGACTACATTATTCTTTCTAAAAATTCTGGAGTGTCTTCATTGGCCCTTCGTTGAACCTCCATGACTTTATTGAAACTTTGCTGTTTTGGGATCCCCTGCCCCACTAACAAGCATTTTTGGTAGTGTGCCAACATTCACATACCACCATTTTTGGAATCCCAGTTAGGGTCTACCGAAAGAAGAGCTTCTAAAACTTCTGGGTTGTCTATATCCTCCAAGTGGAGATGACCAGCTTTTTCCCTAGCCTTTCCCAAAACCATTCTCTGTTCATTCCATGCAGGCAATGCGTTCAACATAGATTGCATCTTTGCCCATTAGGTTGATGGGAAAAAAATACACAAACAATTCTGTCATGTTTTTTTTTTTTTTTTTTTGGGGGGGGTCTGCCTGTATAAAGGGACGGAATTTTTCCAATTTATGAGATCCTCAGGTTAAAGGGGTTATAAGACTAGTAATACCCATCAAGCTGACCCCGTTCATTCAGTACCCGCAATGAGAATTGAAGAAGGAACTGTACTGCTCCAGAGCTGCTCCCTTGACCATATGGGGTACCTCCTCTGGTATGAGGAAGAAAAAGTCATTTCAGCATTATTGCTGGGGCGGGGAGGGACAGTGAAGCTTGTGGAGCCCTTATAGTCTCTTCAGGAGGAACACTGGTGAAATGGAAAAGATTCTAGGTGATTTAAGATCACCATTAGATGAATGTCCTCTTTCGCCTGTGCTTCCCTATTGCCACAATCAAGGAAAGGGGATGGCTGGGACACTTTCCTCTGTGCCATCAAATTGACTTTCAATTTCTGAACCTGCTCTTGCAATTTCTTAAAAGACTTTTCAACTTTTAAATGGGCTTCTACCTTCTCCAAATCCAGTTTCTGGAGGGCAACCTGTACCTGCTCCTCTAGTTTCTGTACCTGCTGTTCCAGTTTTTCAACAGAATTTTTACTTCTTTTTAGGCTAAACAGCATGCATAGCAACATAAGAGGATTCCCATAAATGTAAATCCAAATTTTGCATAAGGTTTCCAACTGTATGCCCATCTAATCTCCAACAATAAAAAAAAATATTTTGTGAATACCAGATTTTACAAAACTTGTCAACTCAGAACCTATGATTAAAAAGTAGAAGGAACGGGTGGTGGAGAGGAAGAAAAACCACCCAAACTGATAGTTGAACCCATAAAAAGTTTCCAATTTTTTTTTTTTTTTTCAAATCAATTCCTGTCAGGTGTCTTGCAATTACTCTCCGCTTTAAGGTGACCAACACAAGGAGAGGACCGTTGGGCTGGTCAACAACAGGTGCCCTATTCCTTTGTGGTTGCCAACTGTTTCAGGGCTATATGGGTACTGCCCTCCAAGTACAGTGCCCAGTAAAGTACAGGTCACTGTCTGTGAGTTCTTCACCCATGCTCAAAATTGCAAGACCACTTAGGCTCAGGGAATAACAGTAACAGGGTTTATTTAATAAACAGGAGAAACAGAGAGTGTAGGGTAAGGAAAAATGTCAGGCTTTTCTGCCCTCCCGCCATCAGGATAGATGATGATCCTTGCGGTCCTGAATGCATGCCTGATGGCAGGCACCTGGAATGGGGTGTGGGCATAGGTAGATGGGATTCACCTGGGCTGAGACTGTGCTTTTAAGGGCGGCGTCACGGGGTCGCCAATAGAAGCCGAAGCAGAAGCTGAGAGAGAAGCAAGAGAAGCAGAAGCCGAGAGAAGGCCTGAGCGCCCATAGAGTGCAGACCTGCTGGGGCTGGGAG
Organism: Talpa occidentalis; assembly: GCF_014898055.3. Classification (NCBI taxonomy): domain Eukaryota; kingdom Metazoa; phylum Chordata; class Mammalia; order Eulipotyphla; family Talpidae; genus Talpa; species Talpa occidentalis. Next base: position 39,997,175 of record NW_023601543.1, read on the forward strand.
GCTGGCAGGCTGCCCTGTGCCAGCCTCCCAGCCCCTCAGCCCCCCAGTACTCCTGCCTGCCGTGTACCTGGTGATCCCAATAAAAACCTGCAAAACCACTGAGGACTCTGACTCCTCCTTTACCCAGTCTGCTGAATCCTAGAAAACCTGCACTGTCTTCCTGACCTTTACAATTGGCGTAAGTCGGCAAGATGATCCATGCAGACAGGTATTGAAGCCCTCTGAAGACCTGGAGGGACTAAGGAGTAACAGACTGTGTTTGCCTGTGACGACGCTGGAGGCACCATGGCAGCACAGAAGGTGGACACAGTCCGGGAGCTGGGGGACGAGACCTCAGCTGGAGGAGGAAACGCCCGAGAGGACCAGCCAACGACCCAGAGGCAGCAAGAATCGTCGGAAGAGAGAACCGATTCAGAGCTCGCCAGCGCTGATGCAGGGAGAGGCCAACGGACTTGGACTGATGGACTTGGACTGACAATACCGCCAGAAGGCAGAGGACCTTGCAGGTTGACATGTTTTGGGACCCTGGGGGTGGAACAGTTTCATTTGTAAACCCCAGAAGATGGGACTCTGTGGGTGGCCAGTAGGCCTTGCTGGCCAAAAGCAGCCTGTGTATGCCCAGCAGCCAGGCAGAGTAGAAAAGCCAACTGAGAAGGCAAAAGCTGGTACTGATGCTTAGTTTGGGAAGCCCTGAGAGACTGTTAAGCAGCCTGAGTATGCTGAAGACCTGTGAGTCTCGTAAAATCACCTGTGGGTGATGCCCTGCTCATGTTGAGTGAGGGTAAGGAGCTGAGGAACCTGTCCTTGGGGGACGGGTGGGGAATGTGGCTTGGGGTGGAGCCCAAGCCACATGTAGAGTTTGGATCCCTGACCCATGTGCTTGTGCAGTGGGTTGGCCTGAATGCAGGGGTCTGCGAGTTGCATTGGTGGCTATGAAAGCCGAGTGTTGGAGCCACCACAGACAGAAACCCTGAGGGTTGGCGATTACCCCCAACAGTATAGAATCGCCAATCCCAGAGTGAGTGCATCCTAGGGGTGGATGTGGTGTGTGGCTTGTAGCCGAGACTACAGCCAGAGAAGGCCAGGAAGCCTGACGGCTCTTGGCGTGTTACAATAGATGCCGTGAGTGGTTCCCCTCCCTTGTATGAGCAGTGCCTTCAGCAGCAGATTTGGTGGCTCATCTGCTGGTACCAATAATTGTCTTTTGCCACTAGGTTGGGGCCCTGCCTGGACTTATTTGTGTTCTGTTGTATTTTGTTGTTATATTGTGATGTATATGCTTTTGTGGGCCATGGCTGCATTGTTAGTTTGCTAAGAAAATTGTATATATGAAGACTATATGGCAGAAAACCCTGAGGGGGTGGACTGTAGGGTAAGGAAAAATGTCAGGCTTTTCTGCCCTCCCGCCATCAGGATAGATGATGGATCCTTGCGGTCCTGAATGCATGCCTGATGACGGGCACCTGGAATGGGGTGTGGGCATAGGTAGATGGGATTCACCTGGGCTAAGACTGCTTTTTAAGGGTGGCGTTATGGGAACGCCAATAGAAACCGAAGCAGAAGCCAAGAGAAGGCCAGAGAGCCCATAGAGTGAAGACCTGCTGGGGGCTGGGCCTCCCAGCCCCTCAGCCCCCCAGTACTCCTGCCTGCCATGTACCTGGTAATCCCAAAAAAACCTGCAAAACCACTGAAGACTCTGACTCCTCCTTTACCCGGTCTTCTGGATCCTAGAAAACCTGCACCGTGTCCATTCCTGTCCCTACAAAGAGTTACTAAGACCACAAGTTGTGGGATATCTCACCCTAGATAGGGTCAACAGTGTTCAGAAGTCCCAAAGAGAATGCTGCTCCTCCAAGATTGCACTGTCCCGCCAACGAGGGCTAAGAGCATGTCGCTATCATCTGTGGCAGCCTTGATTGTGTTGCTGCAGAAGGTGGCATGCGTGGCTGATTGTGGACAACTGGAGTCTGTGTACACACATGTGTGTAAGTGTGCACACCTGACCCTAGAGACCAGGGCTATAAGGGCAGGTCACTCAAACAGACAGTGGTTACTAGGAGGACGAGAGGTGTGACTACAGAAAAGGCTAGACCACAAGACTGCTGTGCAAGAGAATGCTAGAGGGAGCCCAGAGAAATTGTATTAAAGATTCACTGGGGGCTGGGAGGCTTGTTTGCTGCCAGCCTCACAGCCTCCCCTGCCTAACACTCCTGCCTCTATGCTTGCCTAAACAATTGGCATAGGTGGGCAGGATGATTCGATACAGATGGGTATCGAGCCCTCTGAGGACCTTGGTAGGGACTGAGGGGTGGCTGGCCTCCTCTCTGTGTGGGCATGTTCCCAGAAGTGGCCTGAGGTGAATGAGTCTCATAAGGCAGAGGGAGAGGACTCTGCACACAGTGCGGAGGGTATCTGATGGACATAGTTCCTGCTCAGAGGCAGGGTGAAGGGTAAATGATTGTCAGGCTTTTCTGCCCTCCCACCATTAGGATTGATGATGGATCCCTGCTGTCCTGAATGCATGCTTGATGGTAGACACCTGGGGTGGGGTGTGCGCATACGTAGGTGGTTACACCTGGGCTGAGAGACTGGGCTTATAAGGGCGGCATCAGCAGAAGACAGGGAAAAGAACTTCCAGAAGAACAAGCGAGAGACCAGAACAGAACCAGCAGAGGCCACGAGAGAATGTCAGAAAGAGTGAAGATTGGTTGGGGGCTAGGAGGCCTGCCAGCTTCCTGGCGCCGCTGCTTGCCACATACCTTGTAAAATTCCAATAAAAGCCTGAAAAAGCCACCAAGGGCTCCAGGACTCCTCCTTCACCAGTCTGCATAGGATAACAAAAATCCTGCTCTGTGCCATCCTGCCACTACACAGGGCTAGGGGATGAGAGTTCTTTCACAGCTCATCAAATGGAGTTAAGGACAACATGGTAGCACAAGTGGTGGCCAACTTCCAGGAGCTGCAAGAACTAAAGACGCTGCAGGAGCACAGGAGGTGGACAAGGTCCAGGAGCTCTGGAACAAGACCTCGTGTGGAGGAGATGGCCAGCAAGGACCAACCCACTACCACTGAGGCATCAGATTCATTTGGGGAAAAAGGAGGGCTGTGATTCGTCACTGAGCTCATCCAGTGGTGACACAAGGATAGAACTGATAGACTAACAGTTCTACCAGAAGGTGGGGGAACTTTGGGAGGTTGGCTGTTATGACTGATACCTGGGGGTAGATGGGATAATTTGCACACCCCAAGAGATGAAAATCAAGGGGTGGCCAGTGGGCCTCTGTGGCTTTAAGCAGTCTTGTGCACTGCACAGCACTCCCAGGGCCACAGCGGGTGGCTGTGCTCTACCAGTGAAGCACCAGCAAGGCAGAGAGCAGGTTTTCTATGATCCAGGCAGACAGAGAGTCCTGGAGCCCTCGGTGGCTTTTGCAGGCTTTTAATGATGTTCCTACACCATGTGTAATGAGGCAACCAGATGCAGGGGAGGCAGGGAGGCCTCCCAGCCCCGGCGAAACTTTACTCTTTCTGGGCTCTCTAGTGTTCTCTTGTGGTCTCTTTGCTGATCTCTCCTGCACTCTGCCACACGGTCCTCTGCCGCTTCCTAGCCCCTGCTGCCATGTTCCTCTGTGACACCCCTTATATGCTCAGGTGTGCCCACTTATGCACACCCACATCATACTCCAGGTACCCACTATCAGGCATGCATATAAAACCACAGGTGTTGATCATAGATGCTAATGGTGGGAGGGTGGATAAAATCTGATAAATTCCATTTACTCTACAACCAGACATGGAGCCACAGAGGGCACAGCCTGGAGTGGAAATGGCCACTGCAGATGGGTTAGAGTGGGGGCAAGGGCAGGCATGAGAACAGCCCAAGGCTGGCCGAGGGAGGAAGCCCTTACCAGGACCTCTGCAGCCATGCAGGAGATGTGTCAGAAAGCCAGCTCATAAGGCAAAAGGCTGGTGCCAAGTCCTGAGCACTTAAGCCTACGGTAGGATGCTAAAAAAAGCAGCCAAGCCTCTTAAAATCACCTGTGGGAGATGCCCTGTGTGCTTCTGAATAAGGGTGAGGCACTGGGGAACCTCTCCTTGCAGGATGGGAGGGGTGCACAGCTTGTGTTGGGAGACCACAGCTGAACTGGGGACCAGAGAAAGGCCACATGTGGAGTGTGCTATACACAGCTCCCCAACTCATGTGCATGTGCAAAGGCTTGGCCTTTGTTCAGGGTTCTGCTTGTCACATTGGTGGCTGTGAAAGCCGTGTCAGTGACAGCAGTGAGAGAATGCCTGGGGATTGAGCAATTACCCACAAAAGAGTATAGAATGTGTCCCCAATCTGAGTGCATCCTGGAGGTGGATGCAGTATATGGCTTTTGGTGCAGACCACAGCCGGAGATGGTCAGGAAGCGTGATGACTCCTGGCATGTGACAGTAGATTGCCATGGTTGAATAGAGTGGTTCCCGACCCTGGTATTCATTAGTGCCTTCAACAGCAGACTTGATGGATCATCTGCTGATGCCAATAACTTGTCTTTTCGCACCTAGGTTGGTGCCCTAACACGTTAGTGGTCTGGGCTTAGTTGTATCCTTTGTATTCATTTGCATTGTTTGCTTTTGCGGGTCATGGCTACAGTGTTCCACATTCACCAAGGGAAACTTGCGGAAGAATGACCAGTAGGTTGTATAGCGAAAAACCCTGAGGGGGTGGATAGTAGGGTAAATGAATTAATCAGGCTTTTTTTTGCCACTAGCTTCTGTATCTATCGCCTGCGGCCTCGATCGTGTTGATACAGAAGGTACTTGGGAGTTGGGGCAAGGGGCACGTGTGCCTGATTGTGCACACCTAAGCCTAGAGGCCAGTGATAGAAGGGCGGTGTCACTTTGACGACTGCTACAAGAGGACAAGCAGCATGACTACAGAAGATGCAAGATGAAACGTGAGAGTAGGCCAGAGAAAGAGCATAGAGATTCGTGGGGGGCTAGGAGGCTCAGTTGCCTGCTTGCCTCACAGCGCCCCCGCCCAGCTAGTGCCTGTCTCCCTACATGATGTGCCTGTGTACCTAGTTCCCTGAGAGCTTTAGAGCTCCAGGATTCTCCTTTATCCATCTGCCCAAATTGATAGTGAACCTGCCCTGTGCTTGTAGCACTACGGCAAGTGTCCAACTCACTGTAGCAGCCAGAGGCACTCACAGGCTGGGGTGCTGAGATGATGCCACTGCAGCCTTCAACAACAGTCTGAAGGTCCAGGTGAACAGTGATAACACTGAATAGGCAACAGCAAAGGCAGCAGCACAGGGACGAATCAGCAGATGATCTGACAACTATTCGTGAGCCATAAGCCTGCACCAACAACATCTCAGTGAGACACTAGGCCAGGGGCCTTTGGTCTTCCCAGGCAACTGCAGCAACAAGACCAGAGCAAGGTCTAGCCTCCCAGTCCTGCAAAACTCTTCAGCTTCTGTCTTCGGAGGTCAGCAGCTGGAAGCTTGCTTCTTTACAAGGCAGGTACAGAGTATGAGTCTGGGAGTCTGGGCAGAGCCCAAGGTGGATCCTGCAATGCCTTATATCCATATCTAGGGTCCCCCACCCTAGATAACTCCTGATGGGATCATTCAACCTGGCTAGTGCCTGAGGGAGAGGCTGCCAACTTTTGGTGCAGGCACATTTTTCTAATGATCAAGCTGTTTAAGCGATGATGAGAAAAATGCCAATTTTGCCCTGTAATTCACAAAATAGGGCCCAGTCACCTCTACCTCTTTTCTTCCTTAGCAACCTGTATTCTGTGCTTAGGTTGTCTTCATTTCTTCTCCTGCCTACCTGCTGTTCCTTTCTGCTTAAAGTCATGTTCTATGAAGCTTGGGTTTGTTAGTGGGAAGACCAAGGTCTGGACCACCAGGTTCATGCTCCTGGATTAATTTGCACTTTGTCCAAAAGTGGCACTGTGTGTATGTGGCAGAAAGATGTGTGCCCACTTAACATTATGGCTGCTCACAATAGCTATTACTGCCCCACTGCTGTTTTAGCTCCTGTTTCTGCAGGACTGGGAGATATATATATATATATATATATATATATATATATATATATATATATATGCACACTTTGTTTATACTCTCAAAGGATTTCTGAGTTTAATGTCCTCTTTCTATTGTTAGGTTTTTTGTGGCATCAGGCATGGCTCAGCCTGACTTCTTTTTGATCTCTTCTGAGAGGTGGAAGGGGAGAGCACTTTCAGTGACCATGCTGTCCCATTTTAGGGGTTCCTAATTTCTGGGTCTGAGTCTGCAGAGTTTCCACTGTCCCAGCTTGGGTCTGAGCCCACACACGTCATCAATGTTCCTTCAGGGAATATCACAATGTCAGAGGTTACCCCCTGTCATGGCTTAGAAAGTCAAGCTTCAGCTCAGTCATGCTCCCCTTTGCTTTCTCCAATTCTGTCCCCTCAGTGGCTACAACCTTCGTTCTTGCATCTATAGGAAGGTCATGGTGCTGTATAGTTGGCATGAAGAGTCAGGATCGTCCTATAAGCAAATTTTTTTAGTTGCTATTTTTTTTTAGCTGTTTTTAAGGGAGAAGGTTACTCCAACTTCTCTATCATACCATGTTATGATTATGCAATATACATTTGTTTTTGAGTTTTATATCTTTGATCAGTTTTTCCATGTTTCCATTTGTTTTTCTTTATCAAAACAACTTGATCTCTGTATCTGATAGGATGAAAAGGTCTTCCACGCTTTTGTAGGTTATTTGGGGGAAGTTGTTTTCTCCTTGTGGTGACCATTCTTTTTGTGTCTCTGTGTGCCATGTGTTGTATTTTTCCATCTACTTGTTTTGCTACTTAAACGTTTGCTGTTTTTCTTAATTGTGCTTAGCAGTAACTAGAAGTTGCAGGATGTCAGTTTTTCCAGAAGATAGTGCAGTGGGTTTTTTTCTTAAACTTTTCCCAGCTCTATATGATTTTCGATGTTTCATTTCCATGCCTCCATACCTTGTATTTTACGGAGAACATTTTTGCAGCTTCTCCATCAGTGAGTAGGGGGTGTGAGCGGTTAGATGGGTCTAGCTCCTTGTGAGAATTGATGGGTAGGGGCTGAATTGTGTTTGTAGCACCATCGATAGCCTATCCCCCTGGGGCTCCAGACCCACATCTTTGTGGTCAGTGCCCATCAGAAGGGATTAGGTGAGGCAGAGCATAGTCCATTGCTCAGTTCTTTTCTCTGGGCACACCCCAACTCCTCTGCACATATCTCCCCCATTCAAAGGTGTGACCTCAGAACACTAAGTTCTTCCCTCCCCAATGCCACTAGCCAGACATGGGAGCACTGTTCCAAGGTTTAAAAGGCATGTTCTTGCCCCTGGTCACAGCCTCTAAGTTTCTCTCTCCACCCACGTTTTGTTGTGTGAAGTTGAATCTTCTTACTGTCCCTTTTGTTCTGGTCTATGTTGGTCTCTAATGTCCAAGAAGTGTTCTAGTTTCACCCCAAATCACAGAACTCTCTAGGCCTAGTGCCCTTCTAGGTAATTTTCAGATTATCCTACTGGAAACAAAGCAGCGATCCTCCTGTTATACCATCTTTGCCTGCTCTCCTGTGACTAATTTAGATTATAGCTACAATCATGGGTGTAAAATATCTTCTGCTGGCTTTGATTTGTATTTCCATAATAGCCAATGATGTTAACTCTTTTTTTTTTTTTTTACGTGCTTACTTGCCATTTGAATAACTTATTTGGAGAAATATCTATTCAGATAAGTTACTTTAAAAAAAAAGATTATTTTTTTTTCTTTATGATTTGTAAGTCTTCATTTTATATATTTTTCTTCACTAGTCATTACTAGATATATGACTTGCAAATATGTTCTCACACTTTATACATTCCATTTTCAATTTCTTTAAAAAAAAAAAAAACAATTTTTTTGAAAGATTTATTTATTTATTTATACAATCACTGGTTAGAGTCAGAAGCGCAGGAGGGTGAGAGAATTCACCAGAGCCAGAGTGGGGAGCATAACAGGCAGACTGATGAAGTACACTTCTAAGGGGAACAATGGGCGCGGCAGGAGAGGTCTGCAGGCCATGTGGGACCCTCACTGGTGGCCGGGGATTGAAACGGCACTGCAGAGGCTGCGGGCAGCTTCGCAGCCCAGCGCTCAAGCGCTGCTCCACTGGGGAGGCCCATTTTCAATTTCTTCATGGTATTGTTTATTTAAATATGTTTTTAATTTTTATGAAGTCCAATTACCTGTATTTTTCTATAGTCACTTGTGTTTTTTGATGTTGTAGCTAAGAAACTATTAAGCCACGCATGGCACATAGGGACATCAAAGGATGCATGTTGCCACAGGGAGAAAACAGCGTCCCAGAATCCAACTACAAAAACATGGAAGATCTTTTCATCCTATCCGATACAGAGTTAAAGTTGCTTTGATAAAGAAAAGCAAATGGGGAAAATTACATGCAAATGCTGATCAATGTTCCAAAGGAAAACTAAGGCTAGGTTTTACATTGATTCTTTTGTATATAATTGTCACAACATTTGTTGAAAATATACATTCTCTATTGAATGACCTTGTCATCTTCCTCAAATCAGTTGACTACATGTAAGAGTTCATTTTTGAGCTCTCAGTTCTGCTCCATTGATAGTTATGCCTCTCTTTATGCTAATATCACACTACTGATTATTGTAATTTTGTGGTACTTTTTGAAATTGGCATTTATGAGTTTGCCAACTGCATTCTACTTTTCCTAAATCATTTTGCCTGTTCTGTGTCTCTTGCATTTGCAAATTAGTTTCAGGGTCAGCTTGCCAATTTCTGCAAAAATGCCAGTTAGAATTTTGATAATGATGGTTCAATTTGGGGATTGTTTACATATTAGTAATATTTTTCTCTGATCCATGAATGTGGTTTGCCTTTAAACTTGTTAGATCTACTTTAATTTCTTCTAAAAATATAGTCTACTTTTCAATAGATGAGTCTTGCACCTATTTTGGTAAATTCCTAAGAATATGAATATAACTTTCAATGTTCTTTACCATGGATTCTTTTTCTTAATTTCATTATTGGATTACTTGTTGTTGTTGTTGTTGTTGTTTTTCTTTTTATATTTATTTATTTATATATATTTTACATCATTGTTCATTTTTGCACAATATTTGCTTTCTCTTCTCATGTGTAGTCCCTGTAAAATTCCCACCACCAGTTCATCTGTGTACCATCACCATAGTCCCTTGTGCTCTTCTCTCTTCTCCCCCGTTTTGATCCCTCTTCCTCCCCCTCTCGCTTTTTGGTTTTTACATATTGATCTTGTATGCTGAAAATTGGCTGAACTAACCTGTGAGCTATAATGGATATAGAGAAATAGGACTTTCTTTATATATAATCAAACCATCTATACACGCCAATACCTTTACTTGAATAGCAGTGGTATCTTTCACTAATTCTTGATCTCATTTGGAAAACATCCAGTCTCTCAAAATTAAATATGATGTTAACTTTAGGTTTATTGTAGATACTCTTTATCAAGATAAGGAAGATCCTTCAATTCCTGGTTTGGGTTGTGCTTTTATCATTAAAGGCAATTGGATTTTTATTAAATGCTATTTCTGTAGCTATTGAGATAATTTCATGTAGATTTATTTTTTTGCTATTCCTATGACATGTTACAATGACTGGTTTTCTTTTTTTATTCTACTGAAGTAATGTTGGTTTATAAAACAGTATATAATTTAGAGGTATATGGCCTCCCAGGTGGCACAAGGGGTTAAGCGCCGCACTATGAAGCAATCTACAGCCTCTGCAGCAAGAGTTTGATCCCGGGGTGGCCAGAGAGAAACCCACATGGTGAAGCAGACCTCTCCTGTCTTGCCTGCTGCTCCCCTCAACATTGTATGTCAGTCCATTTGCCTGTTTCTCCCGCTTTGTCTCTGGTGAATCCTCTCACTACCCCCCTGCATCTCTAGCCTTTACACCAGCTTTTGTATGCATAAATCAATAAATATTAAAAAAAGAAAAAAATAGAAGTATAAGTTTCTATCTCTTCAAATGTATGTTATCATACTACTCACTACCAAAGCACCCATAATCCTTCACCATAGTCCATTGGGCCTCTTTCCTGCTTTGCTCCCCATCGTCACCCTACACTTTGGGTAGGTTAAATTCTACAGTCATATTTCTAGAATTTTGGTTTAACTTTGTCATTTCTTGTTAGTTTCTTTCTCTGTATTCCACATATGAGATCATATTTGTTTTTCTCTTGAATTATCTTGATTAGCGTAAACCCCTCCTGTTCCATCCATGTTGTTGCAAATGGCAAGATTTCATCTTTTTTTGCTGAGTAGCATTCCATTGTTTATGCCACATCTTCTTAATACCCTCTGTCATTAAACGCTAAAAGTGTTTCCTTAGTTATAGTAAATGGTGCAATGAATATGACAGTACATACATTCTTAATGTTTTTGCATCTTCAGATAGATATGGAGTTTACCTTTTTAAATTTTCATTATTTTACACTTTTTAAAGTTTTATTAATATACAATCGACACAGCAGCATAATAGTTTATGGTTTACAACATATTGATTTCTTCACCTAATTGTGAAATTATTACCACAGCAATTTTAGTTAACAATCGACACCTCATACAGATTTTTTGAAAACAAAAGGAAGGTGTTTTTTCTTGTGATGAGAACTTTTGGGTTTACTCTCTTTACAACTGTAGTCATCATGTTGCACATTGCATAATGATGCTTGTTTATCTTTAAAATGGTTTTTGTAGCTTTTGACCACCTTCATTCAATTTCCCTGTCTCCACCCCTCATCTTGGGTGACCACATATCTGATCTTTTTTCTCTGAGTTTTTGTTTATATCCCACCTATAAGTGAGACAATACAGAATGTGTTGTTTTTTAGCCCAGCAAAAATTTTTTTGTTTGGTTTATTTCATTTAACATAATGCCCTCAAGTTCCATGTTATGAAATGGCAGGATTTCTTGTTTTCATGGATGCATAATATCACAACTTCTTTACCCATTCGTCTGTCTATGGTCACTTAGGTTGTCTCCAGGTCTTGATTATTGTTAATAATGCCAATAATGCTGTTATGAACATGAGGATACAGAGATCTTTTGGACAAAGTGTTCTCATTTCCTTTGGATATATTCCCAGGAGTAGAATTGTTGAGTTACATGGTACTATTTTTAAATTTTTGAAGGATCTCTTTATCATTTTGTTTGTGGCTTTATTACTTTAAATCCCACCAATAATGCACAAGGGTTCTCTTTCCTTTACATCCTCATAAACATTTGGGGTTTTTTTTTTGTCTTTTTTTTAAGATTTATTTATTTATTTATACAAGCACTGGGTACAGTCAGAAGAATGGGAGGGTGAGAGAATTCACCAGAGCCAGAGCGGGAAACAGAGCAGGCAGACTGACGAAATACACTGTTGACGGGAGCAGTGGGCTCGGCAGGAGAGTTCTGTCACACCATGTGGGACCCATGCCGTGGCTGGGCATCAAACTGGCACTGCAGAGGCTGCGGGCAGCTTCGCAGCCCAGCGCTCAACCGCTGCACCACCAGGGGAGACCCTTTTTTGTCTTTTTGATGACATTTTAACAAGGATGAGGTGATATCTTGTGATTTTGATTTGCATTTATCTTTTGATTAGTGATGTTGAGTATCTTTTCATGTACCTGTCAGTCATTTCTATATCTTCTTTGGAAAGATATCTATTTAATTTTTTATGCAGTTTTTAATTGGATTTACTTAAGTTATTGAATTGTATTTATCAGATACATGGTTTGCAATTTTTTTAAGAGACTTTTTTTTTAAGATTCATTTATTTATTTATACAACAACCAGAGTACAGGCTAGATGTGCGGGAGGGTGAGAGGATTCACCAGAGATAGATCAGGGAACATAACAGGCAGCCTGATGAAATACACTGCTGAGGGGAGCAGCAGGCGAGACTGTTGCACCATGTGGGACCCTCACCGGCTCTGCAGAGGATATGGACAGCTTCACAGCACTGCACTCAACTGCCTGCGCCACCAGGGGAGGCCCACAATTTTTTTTTTTTTTTACCATAATATAGGTTCTTTTTGTATTAGGTTGATCTTGTTTTTTTTTTTTTTTTTTTCCTAATCATTTGAGCTTGATGACCTACTTTTTAATTTTTGACTCTGTGGCTTGTGGTTTAGGTAACATATCCAGCAACTCATTGCCAAGACTCATGTCAAAGAGGAATTTTGAAGTCATACCTCCTTTTTTTTTTTTTTTTTAATATTAAATTTTATTTTTATATTCCCCCATACAATTGCAAACGCCCCATTCTGACCCCAATCCTTCCCCTCCCGCCCCCACCCCCCAAAAAGTGTCTCTGGTTCATAGTTTTTTGTTGATTTTGATTTTCACTTTCTTATATTCATTTTCCTGGTCCCTTATTTAAGTTTTCTAGATTCCTGCTATGAGTGAGACCATCCGGTATTTTTCTTTTTCTTTTTGGCTTATTTCGCTGAGCATGATCCCTTGCAGTGCCATCCATGTTGCTGCAAATTGCATGTGTTTATCTTTTTTGAATGCTGAGTAATATTCCATGGTATATATGTACCACATCTTCTTGATCCAGTCATCTATTTTTGGGCATTTGGGTTGTTTCCAAAGCTTAGCTATTGTAAACAGTGCTGCTATAAACATAGGAGTGCAGGTGCTCTTTGGAATTGATGTTTCTGTGTCCTTTGGGTAAATACCTAGGAGTGGAATTGCTGGATCATATGGAAGCTCTATGTTTAGTTGGTCCAGAAATCTCCACACAGCTCTCCATAGTGGTTGGACCAGTTTGCACTCCCACCAACAGTGCACAAGAGTTCCTTTTTCTCCACATCCTCGCCAACATTTGTTGTTGCTAGTTTTTTTAATATGTGCCATTCTCACTGGTGTGAGATGGTATCTCATGGTAGTTTTGATTTGCATTTCCCTGATTACAAGTGATGTTGAACATTTTTTCATATGTCTGTTGGCCATTTGCATTTCCTCTTCAGAGAAGTTTCTTTTTAGCTCTTCTGCCCATTTTTTGACTGGATTATTTTCTTTGTTGTTGCTGAGTCTCATCAGCTCTTTGCAGATTTTTGACTGATACCTCCTTTTTCCTTTGTTTTCATCAGTAGGACTTTGGCTATTTGAGGTTTTTTTGTGGTTCTATATGAATTTCATCAGTATTTGTTCTATTTCTTTAAAGAATGTCATTGAAATTTTTATTGGAATAGCATTGAATCTGTAAATTGCTTTTGGTAGGATTGCCATTTTAATAATGTTAATTCTTCCAATCCATGAGCAGGGGATGTCTTTCCATTTCTTTTTGTCTTCCATTTCTTTTAACAGTGTTTTATAATTTTCTTTGTATAGGTCATTTACCTCTTTTGTTAGGTTTATTCCCAAGCATTTGATTTTTTTTGTTTCAATTATAAAAGGGATGGTTTTCTTGATTTCTTCTTCTTCAGATTGATTGATTGCGTATAGGGAGGATGCTGATGTTTGTGTGTTGATTTTGTATCCTGCTACTTTACTAAACTGGCTGATTATTTTGATTAGATTTTCTATGGAGTTTTTAGGATTCTCTATGTATATAATCGTATCATCTGCAAATAGTAATAGTTTTACTTCTTCTTTCCCTGTCTGGATTCCTTGTATGTCTTTCTCTTGTCTTATCACCCTGGCTAGGACCTCCAATATTATAATGAAGAGCAGTGGTGAGAGAGGACATCCTTGTCTTGTTCCTGATCTTAAAGGAAAGGCTTTTCACCATTGAGGATAATATTGACAGTGGGTTTGTCATATATGGCTTTTATCATGTTAAGGTTTGTTCCTTCTATCTCAAAAATTTCAGGGGCCTTCATCATAAATGGATGTTGGACTTTGTCAAATGCTTTCTCGGCAGCTATTGATATGATCATATGGTTTTTATTTTTCTTTTTGTTGATGTGTTGGATTACACTGATTGATTTTCATATGTTGAATCATCCTTGAGCCCCTGGGATGAATCCCACTTGATTGTGGTGTGTTATCCTTTTGATGCATTGTTGGATTCTGTTGGCAATAATTTTGTTGATTTTTGCATCAGTGTTCATTAGGGAGATTGGCCTGTAATTTTCTTTTTTTGTGTACTGTCTTTGTTTGCTTTTGGTATTAGTGTAATGTTGGCTTCATAGAATGTATTTGGTAGTATTACTTCTTTTTCTATATTTTTAAGAGTTTGTGTAGGATAGGCACTAATTCACTGGTGAACATTTGGTGGAATTCATTTGTGAAGCTGTCTGGGCCTAGGCTCTTATTTTTGGGGAGTGCTTTGATTACTGCTTCAATTTCTCTGCTTGTAATTGGTCAGTTTAGGTGCTCTATTTCTTCTTTATCCAGTTTTGGATGATTATATAATTATATCATTATATCATTCTAGGAATTTGTCCATCTCTTCTAGGTTGTTGAATTTGTTTGCATATTAGTGTTCATAGTAATCTCTGATTATTCTTTTGATTTCTACTGAGACTGTTGTGATTTCTCCTCTTTCATTTATAATCCTATTTATATATGTTTTCTCCTGTTTTTTCTTTGTGAGCCTGGCTAGAGGTTTGTTTATTTTGTTAATTTTTTTCAAAGAACCAACTTTTGGTTACATTGATCTTTTGAATTTTTTAAATTTCTATTTCATTTATTTCTGCTTTGATTTTTATTATTTCCTTTCTTCTACTGGCTTCTCTTCAACAATTATCAGACTCCATGTAAGAGTTATAGGCATTCCAGAAAGTGAGGAGAAAGACAAAGGAACTGATCTCCTTTCCATCAATTTGCACTTGCCTGTCTGTCTTTGAATTACCTTCCACTATCTCATTTAGCATTTTAATATATTGTTTGAAAGACTTCGTCTGATAGTTTCCCTATTTCTGTATCTTTCACATTTACCCCAAAACTATCCTTTTTTTGCTTTTCAATCATGGTTTCAGATGTTCCTTGCTCCCTGGGCTTGTGTACTGCCTTATTTTGTGCATGTGGTTCAAATCTGTAGATTTAGTTTTGTTTCCCTTTTTATCTTGGTGTGATGTGTTGGCAGGAAGGGTAGATGTGCCTTAAATATTTTCCCTCAATCTTGTTGTAGAGTAAGAGTGGTCACCTCTGTTTCCTCTCCTTTCTTTTTTTTTTTTTTTTTTTTTTTTTTAAATAGAGGCATGTTTTATTTATTTATTTATTTATTTATTTGTTTTGTTTATACATGCACTGGGTACAGTCAGAAGCGCGGGAGGGTGAGAGAATTCACCAGAGCCAGAGCGGGGAGCAGAGCAGGCAGAAGGACCGAAGCACACTGCTGAGGGGAGCAGCGGGCGGCAGGAGAGGTCTGCGCGCCATGTGGGACCCTCCTCCGGTGGCCGGGGAGCAGCCGGGGATTGAACCGGCGCCGCAGAGGCCGCGGGCAGCTTTGCAACCCAGCGCTCTACCGCTGCACCACCGGGGAGGCCCTGTTTCCTCTCCTTTCTACAAAGGAAGCTCATTTCAGTGCTTCAGTTATCCTAACTCCCCATCCCCCACCTACCTGCTGCTCCATTCTGCTGGCTTTCATGTTCACCAAGCTTGTCTTCTGTAACAAGGTGGTCTAGGCACAGTCTCCAGGGCTCAATCTCTGGAACTCAATTAGCCTTGCAGACAGGGTGTGCCCAAGAGGGCTATGTGCCTTTTTTCTCCATAATGGCCATAGGCATTGGCCATTACCACAAGCTCCATAGTCATTGTCCTTCACACAAGGGATATTCTTTGCAAGTGCTGCATAACCACTTGATTCTTTTCAAGGGAGTGAGGAGGTTTCTGTATCACCTGTTCTTTGTACTATTGGGTTCATGGCCAAGTCTGGCATGGCTCTTCCTGAAAACTCTTATCTCTAGGATGAGGGGCAGTGTGAACTTTCCTTGCCCGTTTGAGCTACAGTACTCTCAATGACCTAAGTGCAGTGTGTCACTGCAATCCATTTCTGAAAAGTCACTCTGGTAAATTTCAACATAACCCACACACTCTGTAGAGCTTTGGATATCTAATTCCTAGCCTGTTTCATCTGACAGTCCATGTCCCTCTTCACCTCCTGCCTTTGCTTTCCTGCTGCAACCCACAAAATTTAGTGTAATTCCTCTGTGGAAAAGTCCTGATTCTCCATTGGAGGGAGTCCTGGTACTGTTATTCTTCCTTTGAGTAGATATTTATTTATACTTTTTTAAAAAGATTTATTGATGCATATAAGAACTGGGGTACAGGCCAGAGGTACAGGGGGCAGGATAGGTGGTAGGATTCACCAGAGACAGAGTGGGGAATAGAAAAGGCAGATTGACTGAAACACACTGCTGAGGGGAGCAGAGGGTGAGACAGGAGCGGTCTGTTGCTCCATGTGGGTCACCTCCCTGGCCAGGGATCCAACTCAGGCTGCAGTGGCTACTGATAGCTTTATCGTGCTGCAACTTAACCCCTTGCACCACCAGGGAGGCCCTATTTATCCTTTTTTAAAGGGAAGACTTATCCCAAGCTCTCTATCCAGCTATGATGTGGGTGGAACTCAGTTCATCACTTAAAAAATTAGTTATTCAGGGGCCTTGCTGGTGGTGCATGCAGTTGAGCACAGTGCTGTGAAGCTGTCCACAGCCTTTGCAGCATAAGTTCGATCCCAGCCTGCCAATGAGATACCACATGGCACAGCAGACCTCTCCTGTCTTGCCCGCTGCTCCCCTCAGCAGTGTATTTCAGTTAGTCTGCCTGTTCTGCTCCCCACTCTGTCTCTGGTGAATCCTCTCACCTTCCTGCACATCTGGCCTGTACCCCAGTTCTTGTATGCATGAATAAATAAATCTTTAAAAAACACCTTAAAAATCAATTATTCAAACCTTTCCATGACTCTTAGCATTCCAGCTATTACTATTTTTAAAATTTATCTTAAAGTATTATTTGAAGTTAATATCATTTTATTCTATTTCTTACATATTGGAATAATTGAACTCAAAACACAGTATCATTTCAGGTGGCCAGGGAAAGTAATAATTTACCTGAAGTTTGAATAATTGAGGATATTACTTTACTATTTTAATTGAGTGTTTAATATTTACTGCTTTTGATTAGGTGTAACACTAATTCAGAGACCACCACTGAATATAATCAAAAACTAAAAATTTGATTGTCATATTGTCAACACCACTCAGTGAGATGAGGTTGATTTGACTTCTCATTCTCAGGAGATATGTTGTGTGAGAAAGGCAATGGGAAAATGGAGAGTTTAGAGCACTGTCCAATCTGTAATGATTCCCAGCAAAAAATAGTTTGGTTAAGTCCAGACTACCCTGAGCCACAGCTTAGAGGACTGACTTGCTTTCTGTAAACACTCCCCAGAATCAAACTGGAATAAAATCTTTCTTCTAGTGTGGCAATGAGGATATAGTAAGGTGTTGTTAGCTATACACTTTAGTCGCTTCTATTTTAAATAAAGATTTGCAGTTGTGCAAAATAAGTAAGTCTAGAAAACTATATGCAGCAGGATACCTATAGTTAATATTTTAATTGCAACTCATTTTCCATCAAAATACTGCATTTTTAATTTTATTTTTTTTTTAAATCATGTTTATTTTTATCCAACATAGTATTTTTCCCCTTAGATGTGGTCACCATAGTTTTCCCACCACCAAAGTGCACACAGTCCTCTACCACACTGTCCTTGTCCCCTTCTGTGCTCTACTTTTCCCCCTCTATTACTCCCTCTCCTCTCCTCCTTAATTACATAGATCAACAGTCTGATTTCAGGGTCAGTCTTACAGTTTTTCTTTGTCTGAACCTTTGTTTGGTTTCTCTAAGTTCCACATGTAAGTAAAACCATCCTTTATGATTATCCTTCTGGCTCACTTTATTTAGCATAAGTCCTGCCAGTTCTATCCATGCTGCTGCAAATGGCATGAGTTTATCTTTTTGATTGCTGAGTTGTATTCCATTATGTATATATATCATATCTTGACCTATTCATCTGTTCTGGTGCATTTAGGTTGCTCTATATCTTTTTTTTTTTTTTAATTACCTCCTTGATGTTTTTGCAAGCTTCTTTTTTAAAGATTTATTTATTTATTTATTTATTTATTTATTTATTTATTTATTTATTTATTTATTTATAGAAGCACTGGGTACAGTCAGAAGCGCGGGAGGGTGAGAGAATTCACTAGAGCCAGAGCAGGGAGCAGAACAGGCAGACTGACGAAATACACTGCTGAGGAGAGCAGCGGGCATGGCAGGAGAGGTCTGTGCGCCATGTGGGACCCTCACTGGCAGCCGGAGATCGAACTGGCACTGAAGAGGCTGCGGGCAGCTTCGCAGCCCAGTGCTCAACCACTGTGCCACTGGAGAGGTCCATGTTCCCATATCTTGACTATTATAAATAGTGCTGATATAAACATAGGAATGATGGTTTCTTTTTGAATGGTATTTCTGCGCTCTTTTGATAGACACCTAGAAGTGGAATTGAGAAATCTCCACTCTTTTTACCATAGGTGCTGGACCAGTCTGCATTCCCAACAAAGGGTAGGAGGGTTCATTTTTCTAAGCACATGTTGTTTGCATTTTTTATATGTGCCATTCTCATAGGTGTGAGGTGGTATCTCATTGTGATTTTGATTTGGATTTCCATGATTAGCATCTTTTTAATGTGTCTAACTTCTTTGGAGAAGTGGCTATTTAACTCTTCTGCCCATTTTTTGATTGGGATGTATGTTTTCTTTTTGTTGAGTTGTGTAAGTTCTTTATAGATCTTCCATATTTATCCTTTTTCAGTTTTAAGTTGTGCAAGTACTTTCTCGAATTCATTATGTTATCTCCTTGTTTGGGTCACTCTCTTTTTCACTGTATGGAAGATTTTTAGTTTGATGTAGTCCTGGTTAGTTTTTTCTCTAATTGTTTTTTTTCCCCTGCTGCTGGAGATAAGTCTGCAAAGATATTCCTGAAGTTAATGTTATAGTGTTTTGCCTGTGTTTTCTTCTTTTATGGTTTCAGTGATTTACGTGGTAGTTTTTTGTATATTTCAAGTTGATTTTCATGTATGGTATGAGATAATGGCCTAGTTTCATTCTTTTGCATATGACAGTTTAATTTTATCAACCCTTTTGCATGTGACAGTCTCATTTTCTCAATATTTGTAAAAGAGGCTATCCTTGTTCCAGAGCATGTTCTTTGCTCCTTTGTCATATATGTGGGGTTTTATTGCTGGGTCTCAAATATATTCTTTTGGTCTGTATATCTGTTTTATTTCAGTAAAATATTGTTTATTTTATGGCTTTATAGTATAGTTTGAAGTCTGGAAGTGTAATACATCCATTGACCCCCTTTTTAGTCAAGAGATGTTTTTTTGTTGTTCCATATGAATTTCAATAATCTTTGCAGTATTTCTTTGAAAAAGGCCATTGGAATTTTATTGGGATTATATATAATCTGTAAATCACTTTGCAGAGTATGGCCATTTTGATGATGTTGATTCTGCCTATATATGAGTAGGTAATATTTCTCCATTTCTTTTTTGCCTTCTATTTCTTTTAGCAATGTTGTATTGTTTTCCTTGTATAAATCTTTCACCTCCTTTGGTTTATTCTCAGATATTTAATTTTTTGTAGTGAGATTGTAATTGGGATAGCTTTCTTAATTTCTTCTTTCAGTTCATTATTTGTATATAAGATGGCAATTGATTTTTGTTATGTTGATTTTGTTTTCTGCCATTTTCTTGAACTAGTTTATTGTTTCAATTAGTTTTTTCATGGAGTCTTTGGTGTTCTCTATGCGTATTATAACATCTGCACATAATGATAGCTTTATTTCTTTCCCAACTTGGATTCATTTTATTCCTTTCTTTTGCATAATTATTTTATCTATGACTTCTAATACTATGATGAGTAGTAGTGGTGAAAGTGGACATTCTTGCCTTCTACCACGTATTAGTGGAACGAAATTCAGTTTTACCATTAAGAATGATACCAGCTATGGTTTTGTCATATATGGCTTTTATTATGTTAAGGTATGTGTCATTTATCCCATTTTTCAAGTTTTTTTTATCATAAATAGATACTGAATCTTACCAAATGCATTCTTGGGACCTATTTTTATGATCATGTGTTTTTTCCCTTTTTGTTGATGTTGTGTATTACATTGATTGATTTTTCAGATGTTGAACCATCCTTGTGTTCCTGGTATAAATCCCATATCATCATGTTGTATAATCTTTTTAATGCATTGTTGGATTCAGTTTGCATTTTTTTATGCATACAAGAACTGGGGTACAGGCCAGAGGTGTGAGGGGTTGAGAGTATTCACCAGAGACAAAGTGGGGAACAGAACAGGCAGATTGAATGAAATACACTGCTGAGGGGAGCAGTGGGTGAGATAGGAGAGGTCTGCTGCACATGTGAGTAGCTCCCTGGCCAGCCGGGGATCGAACTTCTGCCACAGTGGCTGCGCATAGCTTCATAGTTTGCATCTTAACCCCTTGTGCCACCAGGGAGGCCCAGTTTGCTTAGATTTTATTGAGGATTATGGTGTCTGTTCATTAGGGAATTATGTCTGTGGTTTTCTTTCTTTCTGGTGCCGTTGTTTGATTTTGGTATAGTGTTATATTGTCTTCATAAAATGTGTTTGGAAGAATTCCTTCTTTCTTGATTTTTGGGAAAAGGCTGAGCAGGATAAGTATTACTTCATTTGTAAATGTTTGGTAGAACTCATGTGAAAGAATATGGTTCTGGCCTTTTGTATTTTGGCAAAGTTTTGATTACTGTTTCAGTTTCCTCACTTGTGCTTGGTTTTTTCAGATTTTCTATTTCTTCCCTATTCAGTCTTGGATGATTGTACAATTCTGGGAATCTATCTGTTATTTCTAGGTTGTTGCATTTGTTTACATGTAAATCTTTTTTTTTTTTTAAAGATTTTATTTATGTATTTATACAAGCACTGGGTACAGTCAGAAGCTCAGGAGGGTGAGAGAATTCACCAGAGCCAGAGTGGGGAACAGAACAGGCAGATCCACAAAATACACTGCTGAGGGGAGCAGCAGGTGCGGCAGGAGAAGTGGGACCCTCGCCAGTGGCCAGGGATCGAACCAGCGCTGCAGAAGCTGCGGGTAGCTTTGCAGCCCAGCTCTCAACTGCTGTGCCACTGGGGAGGCCCTAAATGTAAATCTTTCTAGTAATCTCTAAATTTCTGTAGTGTATCATAACTTCTCTTTCATTCTGGATCCTATTTGTTTCCTCCCTCTTTTTTTTAGTGAGTATAGCTATAGCTTTGTCTATTTTTCTTGTTTTTCTAAGAATTATCCTTTTGTTTTATTGATCTTTGGGCTACTTTTTTTTATTTTTAGTTCATTTATTTCTGCTCTAATTTTTATTATGTGCAATTTTGTATTGGCTTTTAGATTTTTTTTTTGTTATTGTTTTTTAGTTCCTTGAGATTAAAGACAAGGTTATTTGTTTGGGCTCTTTCTAGTTTATTACTGTGTATCTATATTGCTGTATAATTCCTTCTTAAAACAGCTTTTGCTATGTACCATACATTCTGAAAGGTTGTATAGTTTGCCTTGAGGTATTTTTTGATTTCTTCATTAACCCAGTGATCATTCAGTAGTTTATTGTTCAGTATCATGTATTAAACATTTCCTTATTTTCTTTTTGTAGCTGATTTGTAGTTCAGTACTGTTATGTTCAAAGAAGGTACGTCGTATGATTTCTCTCTTCATCGATTTGTAAATATTTGTATTTGGTCAATCCTGGAGAATCACCCATGTGCACTTCAGAAAAATGTGTATTAAGCTTTTTTTTTTTAAGATTTATTTATTTATTTATTTATACAAGCACTGGGTACAGTCAGAAGTGTGGGAGGGTGAGAGAATTCACCAGAGCCAGAGCAGGGAACAGAACAGGCAGACTGATGAAATACACTGCTGAGGGGAGCAGCGGGTGCGGCAGGAGGGGTCTGTCGTGCCATGTGGGACACTCGCTGGTGGCCAGGTATCAAACTGGTGCTGCAGAGGCTGCGGGCAGCTTCACAGCCCAGCGCTCAAATGCTGCGCTACCAGGGGAGGCCCACTAAGCTTCTTTTATGTGTAGTTTCCTGTAAATGTCTGTTAGAACCATGTGGTCTGGGTCTGTTATAGGTGATTATGCCCTTGTATATTTTCCATCTCATTGATCTAAACATTGGTGAGAGTGGGGTATTATGTCTGTTTTCAAATTTGATAATATCTGGTATATTTTGGTGCTCCTTCTTTTGATGAATATATATTTATGAGGGTTATATCCTACTGTTGTATTGTTTCCTTGATAATTGTATAGTATCCATATCTGTCTCTTGTTACCCCTTTAAGTTGAAAATCTATTTTGCCTGATGTATGTACGGCAGTTCCTGCCTTCCTTTGGGTGCCATTTGTTTGCAGGAATTTTTTCCATCCCTTTACTTTTAGTCTGTATTTATCCTTGTTACTTAGATATGTTTCCCAGATGCAGCAGAAGGTTGGATTCTGTTTCCTTATGCAACTGTATCTTCAGTGTCTTTTTATTAGCAAGTTTATTAGTCCATTGACATTTAGAGAGATTATTGACAGGTAAATATCTGTCACTACCGTTTTTCCCTAGGTTTCTGTTTCTATTTAACTCCTTATTCACTTATTTTTCTTTTCCCACTCTTTGGTTAAGATTCTAAATAACCCTTTTGTATTTCTTGGAGGGGTGGTTTAGTGGATGGAAACTCCATAACATTTTTTTCTGAGATGGTCCTTATCTCTCATATAGAAAAGGGAGATTTGCAGGATACAGTACTCCTGACTGGCATTTTTTTTTCTTGGAGTGTGTTGAATATGTCATTCATTCTCCTCTTGCCCACAGTGTTTATTCAGATAAATCCCACGTTAATCTAATTAGTGTTCCTTTGTAGGTTACCTATTTCTTCCACTTCAGCAGATTCATTATTTTTTCTTTGTCTTGGACTCCTAAGAGTTTTATGTGTCTTGCTGTAGTTTTCATTTTATAAACATAGCTGAGTGTTCATTTTGCCTCTTGTATTTCTATGTTCATTTCCTTCTTCAAGTTTAGAAATTTCTCCTTCACTATTTACCTTCGCTTATCTCCTTCTGGGATTTGTATGATTTTTTATATTTCCTTTCCTTATAGTGTTTGATAATTCTCAATGTGTTTCTTCATTCTTTTTCCTTTGTTTTTCTTTTTCTATCCTACTTCTTACCTTTTTTATCTCAATATTACTGATTTTTCTTCATTTGATTTATTCTACTTCCATGGTTTTCTCCTGAATTTTTTGCTTCTTCCTGCAATTCTGTTATTTTTTTGTTTAAAGTTTTAATTTTGACCTTCTGTTTGTTGATTGTGTTCCTCATAGTATTCATTTCCTTTTCTTTTTTTTCTTTTTTTAAAAATTATTTATTTATTTATTTATTTATACAAGATTGATTGATTGATTGATTTATACAAGCACTGGGTACAGTCAGAAGCACGGGAGGGTGAGAGAGTTCACCAGAGCCAGAGCAGGGAGCAGAGCAGGCAGAAGGACCGAAGTACACTGCTGAGGGGAGCAGTGGGCGGCAGGAGAGGTCTGCGCGCCATGTGGGACCCTCCTCCAGCAGCCGGGGAGCAGCCGGTGATCGAACTGGCGCTGCAGAGGCCGCGGGCAGCTTCACAACCCAGCGCTCAACCAATGCGCCACCAGGGAGGCCCTCATTTCCTTTTCTGAGTTTTATTTATATGGTTTTCATTCTTTTGTTTTCTAAATCATGGCCATCTTGAATTCTATGTCTGATAGGTATACTCTTCCATGCTTTTGTGGTTTGGTACTGGGGTTTTGTTTTCTCTGTGTGGTGTATTGTTGCCCTGTGTGCTTGCTTGACCATTTGTATTTTCTTTCTCCACATCGTTTCTTTTAGGTTTGCTCTGTTGTTGTTGAGACTTTTGTTCTATATGAGTCTTTGTCTCCTACTCTTCTGTGTGGTTACTTGATGATGGGCACACCTACTGGGGTCTCTTGCTATTCTTGGGATGGTGCTAAAGCCTCCCCGGTAGCCATTCTTGGCCTTGTTCTGGTGCCTGAGACAGTTGGCAGAACACACAATTGAGAGGCCAAGTAGACAGGACTTCACCCCATCTGTGTCTGTTTCTATGAGTGGGAGGGTGGAGCATTGCTGACTATCCCTGATATAGAATGATATCCTCTGTGGCTTTAAGTAAGGTGCTAGTCTGCTCCCAATGTGCAAGTGGCTTGTGCTGAGTTAGATGCACTTTCTGGCACCCTACTGTGAATAGGTAAGCTGGCAAGTCCCAATGAACTGTATTGTACATCTTATTCTGAGATGCTGGTGGCTGGGCCTGGAGTCAGGGGTGTTTATGGTGAGGTTGCTGAAGATCCCTAGTGTAGAGCAAGGCTTGTTGTGGCACAAGCTGGAGTGCTGGTCTGCTCTGAGGTACTGGTGGCTGAGTGCTGAGTGGAACGTATTTATATTTCCTGGGATCAGCAGGGGGCCTGCCATGACTAGGTAGGCCCTGAAAGGCCCAGACTGTGGCATATATCTGCTCCAGAGGTGCTGGAGACTGGAATTGGAGTCATGGGTGCTTTCTGCCTTTTTGTTTAAATAATTTTATTGTCCATAAATTTATATATTTTTATAAGATTTACTTATACAGCAATTGGGGTACAGTCAGAGGCGCAGGAGGGTGAGAGAATTCACCAGAGACAGAGCAGGGAATAGAACAGGCAGACAAACCGAAGACACTGCTGAGGGGAGCAGCGGGTGAGGCAGGAGAGGTCTGCCATACCATGTGAGTTGCTTCCTGGCCAGCCGGGAATCGAACCAGCACTGCAGAGGCTGCGGACAGCTTCACAGCACTGCGCTCAACCCGCTGCGCCACTGGGGAGGCCCCTGTCCATAAATTTCTAAACCACATTTCCAAATCCCAGTAATACCCTAGATTTTTTTTTTTCATTTTTGGGGGAACTTTGCACACTTGATATATTCATCCACGTGGGTAGGCCCTTTAATTTTGTTGAGTTCTGTAAGGAAAATGCATTATCTATGTGGTGGATCTGCTATATATGCAGACCTAACTTGATATATTGTATGAATTATTTGTTACTGATCAGCTTTCCAATTTACATCAATGCATACCTTATTGAGATTTCATTTGTTGTTTCCACAGATTTCAGGAAACCTCACTGTGCCTTGGATTACAGGGTGTTCTAGAAAAAGAGCAGTAAGTAATTTTTCATTTAAAGCAGTAAATGGTTTTGCTCTGTGTTGTTAAATGTCATTGAGAAAATTGTAAGGATATTGGTAAAGGAGGCAAGATTGAACCTCAATTAGATTGTATTTTCATCAGGAACAAACTTGAGATCATTATATATATCTATATATCTGTATATATATTACAAATATAACTAAATAAAATGCAGTAATCAGCACACTCTATAATCTTCGAAAATATTTTGCTGTTTTAAGAAAATTCAAAGGTAATTCATTAAAAAAACTACAATTTTTCTACATCTTATCTGCCCAGTTTATTTGATCATATACTTCAGTCATGGTTGTTATAAATAGTCAGCATTAAAGAATTCACATAACTATCTACCATTAATTCATTTTAGTGTTATGAGTGATGAGTAACTAATATTTTAATAATCTTACTTTTCTGGTTTTCTGCTATAGCTGTTGGTTTTTATAATGTTCATATAGCAGAACTTCATTACAATCGTTTTCTCAATGAGTTTTTTTTTTCTTCAGTTAGTCTGTGTAAGACCCACAAATCTGTATCTTAGCAAATGCCCCATGAGATTTTGGTTTAACTGTTCCATAAATGGGGAACTATTAAAGGATTTTTACCATAAAAGAGATATGAGTAGATGTTTAGAAAGATAATTCAAGTTACTGTGTGGAAGATAGTTTTGAGGATAATAAATCTGAAGCCAGAACTTCAGAAATAAACAAGATTGTATAAACTCCTCTCTCTTTTCCACATAGAGTAGAACTGCAAACCATGGAAGGAATACAGGGTGCCACCAAAGGAGAATTCTGAAAGGTGTAAAGAAAGCAAGTGGTTAGGGACTCTAGGACTTAGGTTGGGGACAAAATGCCCTGTTGCTCTAACAGAAAGTGATTCAGGCCAGGCATTTCTTGATCTGCAACCTAACAAGAGAAGGCGAGTTGGATAGGTTCATTCCTCCCAACAATGTGATGTGAGTCCCACAGACAACCTTAAGTAAACCTGGCAATATTGGTAAAGATCATTTGGAAACCTCAAAGGCAACACACAACTAAGGGAACTGCTCTCCTTCTTTGCTGGGGCTGAGATTCTCTTCCCTTACCCAGAGACACCAGATATTAATACCAACATCCAATAATACAACTAAAAGCAGCCTGATGTTAAAAATCTCTTTTTCCATGTAGGTCAGGAAACTGTTTTCTCCACCTAGAGAACAAGGTGCTTAGTTAACACCAGGAAGAGTGATTAAGATACCAAATGCACTCAGCCCAGGAAGTTCACTATCCATCCCTGAAGAATGGAGAATCTATTTTCCCACCTAGACACTGGTCTATTGGATGATACCAAGAAGAGGAAACTCCCCACAGTAATCATCTGAGTTGGAGAAGGTTTTGCTGATCCTTTACATGTTACTATCAGGATCATTGGAAGTCCAAGTGATGCCAGACAAATCAAGCAGATTAAAATAATGCCACAAATGTTCTGAAAATTAAAGTATCATGGGAACCACATTTTATAAAGTAGGTCAATACTTTTGTGCTAAATATAACTGGGTGACTTCCTGATTAAATTAAAAAGATTCCAATAAGAGCAAATATCTCCTAACATACTGGCCAAAATATCTAGACACAACTGAAAATCACCCATCATTCCAAGAACCAGAAAATTATAGCTTGAATTATAAAAAAAATCAACAATATTAATCAGATAGTGAAATTATCTGGAAAGAATTTTAGAGGATCCCTTATAAAAATGTTTCAATAAGCAATTACATATTATCATGAAACAAATGGAAAAAAACAGAAAATCTCAATAAAAGAATCAAATGAGAATTATAGAACTAAAATTTACAATAACTAAAATGAAAAATTTGCTGGATGACTCAATATTGAGTGGCAATAAGAGTATACAATTGGGGGCCTCAGCACTGTATTTAGGTCAATCTCCCTGTTCTGCTCTCCTCTCTGTCTCTGGTGAATCCTCTCACCTCCCACACCTCTGGCCTGTACCCCAGGTCTTATACGCATAAATAAACATTTTTTGTGGTACCCTCGCCGCCAGTGGCTGCGGATCAAACCTTCACTGCAGAGGCTGCGGGCAGCCTCGCAACCCAGCGCTCAACTGCCGCACCACCAGGGGAGGCCCCGCATAAATAAATATTTGTTAAAGAGCATATAGACTAAATGTATGTGAGGATAGGTTGAAAAAATTTACTTAATTCAAACAACAGAGAAAATAGTCTGAAAAATAAGAAAGAGCCTCGCAGTTCTGTGGGGCAATTATATATTCAAATATTTGTATAATTGGAGTTACATAAGAAGATGAGAAAGAAAATGAAACTGAAAGAATATTGAAAGAAATAATGACTGAAAACTTCCCAGGTTTAGATAATAACATAAATGTATAGATTGAAGAATCTGAGTGAAGTCTAAACAGGATAAATGCAAAAAATTGACACCAAACATTTCATAATTAACTTTTGAAAACTAAGCAAAAGCAAAAATCTTGAGTGCACCCAGAAAGAAATGATACATTAACTATAAGGCAACACCAATTCAAATAATATTGGATTTCTTATCTAGAACTCTGGAGGCCAGAAAGGAACTGGCAAACTTTTTTCACATGCTGAAAGAAGGTTGTCGTCATCTGATAATTCAATATTTGCCAAAAATATTAATCAGAAATGAAATAAAAGTGAAGTCATTTTGAGATGAAAGAAAGTTTAAGTCAGCAATCAAGAAATCCTTTTTCTCTAAATGAATGAATAAAGGAAATTCTTCACACAAATATATGATATAGAAGAAATTGGGGCAGCAGGAAAGAATAAATAACAATAGAAAGAAAAATATGCTTGTCTTACTCTTCATGTATTTTCCACCATATTTGATAATTGAAACAAAATTTGTAGTACTATCTGATACTCAAGCCTATTTAAAATTGGGGATGATTAAAGCACCTAAATAGAAACGAAGTTTCCATACTTCACTAGATATAGTGTACTAGTATCAATATTTTACTATAAATAATATCATGTGTGTTTAATAGCCAGAATGACCACCATAAACATTTTACAAAATGATAAACACTCTTAATATGATCAAGAACAAAATGAAATCCTAGCAAAATGTTCAAATAACACACAGGAAGGAAAGGGGAAACATAAGAATGCAAAGCATAAGATACAAAACAAATGATAAGATTACAGACTTAAGCCCTAACATATCAATTATTATCATAAATATAAATATGCCAAGAAAAATGTAGATATTTACATAGCGGAGAGCACAGTGGACTGTGGTGGAGGTCTATAGGTGCTTTGGTGGTGGGCACAATATGGTTGACTACACCTGAATGGGGAGATCCTATACTTCCAAAATACTAACATGTTTATAAACCAATGGTACTTCAATAGAAGAAATTAATTAGTTAAAAAATACATCCACTTCATACTGTTTATAAAAAATTCACTTCAAATTCAGTAATAGGTAGATTGAAAGTGCAAAGGTAAGGAAAATATATCATGCAGACATTAATAATAAAAACCAGGAGTGAGTGATTATGTTAATATCAGTTAAAATAAACCTGAGACAACAAGGATGTCTTGTAAAATTATCAATCCTAAATGTATACAAACAAAGAATCAAGACTTCAAAATACATGAATTAAAAAAACTGATAGAAAAAAGAGAAACAAATCCTCTAAAATTATAAATAGGAACTTCAACACCCATGTCTCAGAAACACATAGAAGTACTAGGCAGAAAATAAGGAAATAGAAGGTTTGAACAATGCAACCAATACAAACCATTTACAATATAGAACACTCCAACAAGAAAGTAGTACATATTTTTAATGGTCCCACAGTACATTAGACAAGATAGACCTTTTCAAAAATCTAAGTAAAATCTAAAAAACCACTTATAATCAGGGAAAAGCAAATCACAACCACAATAAGATACCACCTCACACCAGTGAAAATGACACATATTTTAAAAACTGGGAACAAGTGCTGGTGAGGATGAGAAAAAAGGAACCCTGTTACACTGCTGGTGGGACTGCAAATTGGTCCAACCACTGTGGAAAACTGCGTGGAGCTTCCTCAAATTACTGAAAATAGAGCTAACATATGACAACAAGTGCACTCCTAGAAATCTACCCAAAGGACACAAAAACATTAATTCAAGGGCCTCCCCTGGTGGTGCAGCAGTTGAGCGCTGGGCTGCAAAGCTGCCCGCAGCCTCTGCAGTGCCGGTTCCATCCCCGCCCGGCTGGCGAGTGTCCTACATGGCGTGCAGACCTCTCCTGCCTCCCGCTGCTCCCCTCAGCAGTGTTTTCAGTTCTGCCTGTTCTGCTCCCCGCCCTGGCTCTGGTAAATTCTCTCACCCTCCTGCACTTTTACTGTACCCAGTGCTTGTATAAATAAATAAATAAATCTTTAAAAAATTTTAATTCAAAAGGAAACCTGCACTCTGGCGTTTATTACAGCAATATTTACAATAGGTAAGATATGGAAACAACCTAAGTGCCCAAAAATAGATGACTTAATCAAGAAGATGTCATGTATATACACAATGGAATACTACTCAGCAATAAAAAAATATAAACTCATGACATTTGCAGCAACATAGATAGAGTTGGAAGGGATTATGCTCAGTGAAATAAGCCAGAAGGAAAAAGAAAATTATTGGATGGTTTCATTTATAGGAGGAATACAGGGGAACCAAATAGGGGATCGGGAAAAATTATAATTAATTAAAAAAATTAACAGGCCACTATAAATCAGATTTCTGCAGGGCAGGGAAAGGGAGAGTGAAAAAATGGGACCGGGTAGCACAAGGGACTATGGTGATGGTGCACAGGTGAATTGGTGGTGGGAATTTTACGGGGACCACATCTGAGAGGAAAGCATATATTGTACAAGAAGGAAGAATGATGTAAATATATATATATATATATATATCAATTAAAAAAATCAATTTACTTATTTCACTTACAATTTAAGTAGATGAGATTGCAAAATTTATCATAAATTGAAATCTTCAGGTAGCTTATATAGTCCTTGTGTACACTGAAAATACATGGATGAATATTGAAACTCATTTATCTTGGATAATTTTGAAATTATTCAGCCTGGACTAGAGAATTGATAGAGGTCCACTATCTCTGCAATTCTAAAGTTACACACCTCAACAATATGCTCTTAAATCACTGCTAAGTATAGTAAAGAGGGAAGTTAATTTTTTCAATCCCTACCCTCTCTAGTTAAACAATTTTTAAAACTATGATTAAAATATTTGTATTATAGTTAAGCACAACAGGGGCTACTGAAATAAAATATTGGAAATAAGAATTAACCTTTTATTTTTCTATAAAAGTTTAACATAGGTCAAAGTAAAACTGGGTAAGAATCATTGCCTTTATCACATTTTTTTTTTTACATTTTCCCATTTTGAGATATAATTGACATATATCAAGGTTTTAGTGCAAGGTACACAACATCATGATTTGTTGTGTGTTATATTGCAAAATGATTACCACATAAGCTTAGTTAACATTAATCACAATATACTGGGAGAAATAAAACTAGTTACCATATCAACAGCAGATGATTTTAAGACTTGTTAGGAATAGAGATCTTATAACTCGACACATGTGTGAATAGAGAATTGGGGTGGTTGATGTTTCTAGGGGCAGAATGTAATATTAAGAAATTAATAACTGTGGGCCTCCCCCTGGTGGCGCAGTGGTTAAGCGCTGGGCTGCGAAGCTGCCCGCAGCCTCTGCAGCACCAGTTCGATCCCCAGTCACCAGCGAGGGTCCCACATAGTGCGACAGACCTCTCCTGCTGCGCCCGCTGCTCCCCTCAGCAGTGTATTTTGTCAGTCTGCCTGTTCTGTTCCCCACTCTGGCTCTGGTGAATTCTCTCACCCTCCTGCGGTTGGGACTGTACCCAGTGCTTGTATAAATAAATAAATAAATATTTTTAAAAAAAAAAAGAAATTAATAACTGTAATAACAGTTAAATGTAGCCAAAATATGGTCTTGATGACTTGTACATTTTTAGTACTGAAGGTAACAGTGAAATTGAATAAAATGCATATTAATATAAAATTATGATAGCCGTGAGATTATTTTTATTTTTTGTTAGTGCTTGTTTTGGTGGTAGGTATGGTGATATATATCTAAAGGGTATGAAATTATTCCCCTAAATCATATAAAATATTGTAAAACAATGATACCCCAATAATAAAATATAAAAATATATAATTGGGATAATTTGAATAAAATAAGCTATTAAAATTTTAAAATATTATTTTAAAATAAAACAAATTATAATGAAGTACTACTATACATCTTCTAGAATGGCTAAAATTAAAATGACTGACCATACCAGGTATTGACTAAGATCTAAAGGGACAGCATTCTCATATACTACCAGTGGGAATGTAAAATGGTATAATCACTTTGAAAAATATTTTGATAGTTCCTTAAAGATATAAACACACATCTTCCATGTGATTTACCCATCCCAATCCAATAAAAAAGAAACTAAATGTCTTAATAAAAACTTCTACAGAAATATTCATTATATCTGTGTGGCAAAACACTGGAAACAATCTAAATATCAACAAATGAATGGATAAACAAATTGTAGTATATATTTTCAATGGAATATTTTCAACATTAAAAAGGATATCAGGCCCAAGCCAGGCCCCTTCTGACCAGCAGTCCGAGCCCAGAGGGGGAGCGGGCACCCACAGCCAGGGCCGACCAGGCACGCGGAAGAGTGTGCTTGTCTCCGAATCACCATTTTAGAATAGGGACCTTTCTTCAATAAAGACTGCTTGAAACCAGCAGAAGGCTCCCAGAAGAGCCAGAGGTGAGCTGGGTAGTTAGCCCAGGCCAGGCCCCTTCTGGCCAGCAGTCTGAACCCAGAGGGGGAGGGGGCACCCAGGGCCACGGCAGATCCAGCATGAGGGAGAGTGTGCCTGTCTCTGAATAGCCATTTTAGAATAGGGAGCTTTCTTCAATAAAGACTGCTTGAAACCAGCAGAAGGCTCCCAGAGGAGGCAGAGGTGAGCTGGGAAGTTCACCCACACCAGGCCCCTTTAGGTCAGCAGTCCGAACCCAGAGGGGGAGGGGGCACCCAGGGCTGCGGCAGACCTGGTGTGTGGAAGAGTGTGCCTGTCTCCAAAGCGCCATTTTAGAACAGGGACCTTTCTTCAATAAAGACTGTTTGAATCTGGCAGAAGGCTCCCTGTGGAGCCAGAGGGAGAAGGTTCCCTGCGGAGTCAGAGGTGAGCTGAAAGCCCTCACAAGCCCTGTCCCACCTGGCAGGAAGTCAGAGCCCAGAGGAGGATCCAGAGATTTGGAACCCAGAGTGCAATCCAGCTGCCCCACCTCCAGGGAAGTCTGTGGGACTCCAAGATGCACCTTTGTAACTAAACACAGAAGGAGGAGAGGTTCTGTGACAGTGACCATTATTAACATACTCAAAGTACCACTGCCTCACGAGACTTCTGGCATAACAGTTTGGTTTTTTTTTAAATATGTATGTATGTATGTATGTGTGTATAAATAAATACATACATACATATAAGCACTGGGTACAGTCAGAAGTGCGGGAGGGTGAGAGAATTCACCAGAGCCAGAGAGGGGAGCAGAGCAGGCAGAAGGACCGAAGTACACTGCTGAGGGGAGCAGCGGGCGGCAGGAGAGGTCTGCGCGCCATGTGGGACCCTCCTGCGGTGGCTGGGGAGCAGCCGGTGATCGAACTGGCGATGCAGAGGCTGTGGGCAGCTTCACAACCCAGCGCTCAACCCCTGCGCCACCGGGGAGGTCCTATGTGACTACTTTTAGATTGTGGGTATCAGCCCTTTAGCTGTATGAACATAGGAGTACATATTTTCTCTCATTTAGTAGAGTATTTTTTTATTTTAATGATAGATTCTCTTACTATGCCAAAGATTTTTAGTTTGAATTAGTCCCATTATTTTTGCTTTCGTTTTCCTTACCACTATAGTTCACTCACCAAAGATATCGCTGAGGCCACTGTTGTGGCCTGTTTTCTTCTATACATTGTTTTCATGCCTTACATCTAAGTCTTTTATACATTTTGAATTAAATTTTGTCTTTGTTGTGAGATAGTGGTCTAGTTTCATTTTTTTAAAGATTTATTTATTTTATACAAGCACTGGATACAGTCAGAAGCGCAGGACCGTGAGAGAATTCACCAGAGCCAGAATGGGGAGCAGAACAGGCAGAAGGACCAAAGTACACTGCTGAGGGGAGCAGCGGGCAGCAGGAGAGGTCTGCATGCCATATGGGACCCTCCTCCCGTGGCCGGGGAGCAGCCGGGGATTGAACTGGCACTGCAGAGGCTGACGGGCAGCTTCTTAACCCAGCGCTCAACCGCTGCGCCACCAGGGAGGCCCTCTAGTTTCACTCTTATGGGCAAAAATAAGACTACTAAAGGGAAAAATGGGGGTGTAGAAGCTAAGCGGATAGAGGATCCAATGGACTGTGGTAGATCATTATGGACTTCTTTTGCTATCTTATAATAACATTCTTTTGTACAGTTTGGATCCTAACCACCTAAAGCATATATCGTGTTATAAACCAATGTTTTCCTGCCACCATCTCTAATATCTCCTTGTTCCTTACTCCCTGCCCTCTACCTCTTACCAGGAGTCCTCACTGCATTTATTAATGTCCCTTAATTTTTATAAGTATTTTACTTTGTGAAATCTTTTGCTATATAAGTATTCATTATTTGCTTTTGTCACTCTGACTTGCTTTACTGCACTTAATTCCCTTCAACTATTCCGATTTTGCTGCAAATGATTGGGTTTCATCATTCCTCATAGCTAAATGGTGTTCTGTGGTGTGGATATATACCATATCATCTTGATCCAAAAGTCCACTGATAGACATATAGGTTGCTTCAATGTTCTAGCTGTTGTAAATAGTATTGCAATAAAAATTGTAGAATATATAGGGTTTTTTTCTATTGATGGTTTTATGGTGTTTGGATAGATGCACAAGCGTAGGATTGTTTAGTTTTATGGTAATTCCATTTTCAGCTTTTTAAAATGAATTCAGATCACTTTTATAATGGCTGCACCATATTACATAAAATAAATTATAGTTAATAAGCTTCCACTTTCTCTACATCCTCTCCAACAAGTTTTGTCGAGGGTCTTTTTAATTTGTGCCATTCTCATGAGCATGTCATGCTCTCCCATTGTGGTTAACTGTGTTTTTCATTGGAAGCAATGATGAACATTTTTTCATGTATCTATTGGCTTTCTGGATATCCTTCTTGGTCAATTGTCTTCTCATAACTTCTGCGCATTTGTTAATTGGGCAGGGTATTGTTTTGGTTATTGTATATTGTATATTAATCCCGTATCAACTGTATTTTGTGTGCGTATTTTCTCCCATTCAATAGGGTGTCTTTTTAATAGTCTAGTGCTTTCCTTTTATGTATTAAAAAAATTAACTTCAGTAACAATTGTTTATTTTTATTATTTTCATTGGCATAGGTGTAGAGTCACCACAGATATCTTTATCATTGTAATGTTGTCTTCTATATATTTTATCATTGTTTTCTTATATCTAAATCATTAATCCATTTGGAATTTATTTTTTGTATGGGATTAGTGAGTTACCCAGGTTCATTCTTCTATGTGTGGCTTTCAAATTTTCCCAGCTCAATTTATTAAAGAGACTTGTCTTTTCTCCATTGTATGGTCATAGCTACTTTATATATGTGTATATAGATTTATATCTGGGCATTTGTTTCTATTCCATTGATCCATATATCTATTTTTGTGCCAGTACTATGTTGTTTCTAGTACTGTTGCTCCATAGTAAATATTGAAATCAAGTATGTGATGCCTCCATTTCTGTAGTATTTCTTCAGGATTTCTTTTGCAATTTGAGGCCTTTTGTAGTTCCATATACATTTCAATATTCTTGTTCAATTTCTTTGAAAAATATTGCTACTTTGATGTATTTGAATTTCTCTTAATGCTGCTATTGCTGTGTCCCAGAAGTTCTGGGAGGTTGTATCCTCATTATCATTGTTTCAAAGCATTTTTTTTTTTACTTCTTGTTTGATTTCTTCTTTAACCCAGTGGTCTTTCAGTAGCATGTTGTTCAGTTTTCATTGTAATGGGGGTTCTCCTTGATTTCTTTTTGTTGTTGATTTCTGGTTTGATATTTTTATGGTCAGTAAAGATACTTGGTATGATTCTGATTTTCATGTACTTGTTGATGTTTGTCTTGTGACCCAGTATGTAGTTGATCCTGTAGAATGATCCCTATGCACTTGAGAAAAATGTGTGTTTGGTTTTTGGGTAGTGAAAAGTCCTATAAATGTCTGTTAGGCAAATGTGGTCGAGGTATTTGTTTAGGGTGATTGTGTCCTTGTTTATTTTCTGGCTTGTTGATCTGTCCATTGGTGAGAGTGGGGTGTTGGAATCTCCCACAACATATGTATTTTATCCACTGTTTATTTTCAGAGGTGATAGTAATTGTTGAATGTATTTTGTTTTCCTTATTTGATGAGTATATATTGATAAATGTTATGTCTTCCTGGTGTATTGTCCTCTTGATCATTATATAGTGTCCATATAGGTCTCTTGTCACCTTTCTTAGCTGGAAGTCTATTTTATCTGATGTAAGTATGGTGCCCCTGCCTTCTTTTGGGTGCCATTTGTTTTTAGAATTGCTTTCCATCCCTTTACTTTCAGTCTTTGTTTGTCTCTGGTTGTTTCTGATCTTAGTGGCCTTAATTTTTGATGTAGGTTCTCTCTATTCCACTTTTGTTTAACATTTTTATTATAAATTACTGATTCTTGTAAAATGCTTTCTTTGCATCTATTAATATTATCAAATAATTTTTGTATTTGCTTTTGTTGATATATGTTACATTGATTGATTTATATATTATACATATCATATCATATATAATATATATAATATATTATATATAATATATAATATATATATATTAATCCATCCTGGGATAAATCCCACTGGCTCATGGTATAATCCTTGTGATATACTCTTATATTCTAATTGCTTCTTATTTTGAAATTTTGTTGATTTTTTTTTAATTTGTTCAATTTTTTATGTCAATATTCATCAGGGAAATTTGTCTATATTTTCTTTTATCTCCTGTCTTTATCTAACTTTTGAATTGGTATTGTTGACATCAAAAAATATACTAGGGAGCATTCCCTCTTTTTGTATTTTTAAAACTTTGAGCAAGTTTGGCATTAGTTCTTTTTTAAACGTTGATAAAATTTATTTGTAAAGTCATTGGTCGTGTTTTTTGTTTTTCTGAAAATTTTATAATAGTTTCAATATTGATGTTTGTGACCACTTTGTTCAGCTGATCTGTCTCTTCCTAGATTAGTCTTCGTGGACTATATTGATCTAGAAATGTGTCCATTTCCTCAAGATTATTTAATTTATTAACATAGTCATTGATAATAATCTCTTATGATACTTTGTACTTTTGTGTTATCTACTGTAATTTCTCCTTTCAATTGTGATTATGTTTATTATTCTCCCTTATGTTCTTTGCTAGTCTAGATAGAGACTTGTCTATTTATCAAATTGTCTAGTTATCAAATTCATTGATTTTTGTATAGTCATTTTTAGATCTATTTCATTTATTTCTGTTCTAATTTTTATTATCTCTGTCCTGCTACTAACTTTGCAAAGTCTTTCCTGTTCCTCTCTTTCAAGTTGCTTTATGTGTAATTTTGAATTGTTTATCTACCCATTGTTGAAAGTGGGGTATTGAATTCTCCTGATATTATTGTATTGTTATCCTGTTATCCATCTTTCTCTTTAGTTTTTTATTTTCTCTTGTATTAGGTCCTTAATAATAATATAGTATCTGTCTTTATCACCATTTTTAATTTTAAGTCTGTCTTATCAGATATAAGTATAACTGTTTCCTGTTTTTTCACTGGTTGCTATTTGCATGTATTAACTGACTTCCACCCATACCATACAGCAGCTGCGCCTTCTTCTCATGAGTTGTACTACCCCAGTTTTGCTACAAACAGTTCAATTATTTTTTTCCCCTTTCACATTCCACTAGATTGTTACTCCTGGTGTGTGCTGGTATTGTTTATTTGTCTTTCAGGTACCATTGACTTTGTTCTGCTGCAGTTTAATTGTATAGGAGTAGGGAGGCAAACCCAATGTCTTCACTCTGCCATCATCTATGCCCGTCTCTTCTGTTTGAATTTTTTGATCAAATTTTGATGATTTGCAATTCATTTACATAACTATATAATTTGAGGGAAACAACTTCACACTTCAACACGTGTATATGCTTCTCTCCCCCTCCACCAAAGCTCAAATGCCAATATACTTTCACATTACCACTTTTATTATCTCCTCTCTCATATCATCTCCTTATCTCATCCTCTCCTCACCTCTTATTTCCCTACTCCTTTCTGGTAGCTGTCACATTTTTTGTAATCTAGAATTATTATAGAGTTATCTGTGTTTGCCAGTTTGTTTACCTCTCATTGGTTACTGATAATCCACAAATGAGTAAAGCCATTCTGTAACTGCCTTTCTCTTTTTGAATTATGTTACTTAAAACAATCACCTCCATTCACCCATATTGTCCCCAAAGAGCATTTGACTTCAATATTGCCTTTATTTTTACAATGAAAACAAAAATATTAAAAATAAAAAATAAAAGTAACTCCTATTAAGAAGTTTGTTATCTAGTGGAAAGATGAACAAAAAATTCACAAAACAATTTAGAAATCTCAACGGTGTTGGCTGGTGTTTAGACTGATGATTGAGATAGGGCAAAATAACACACAACATATGGAAAACTAAGGAAACAACTGAAGAAAATGTATTTGTTAGTTAATTTAGATATTTTTAATAGTTCTCATTTCAAATGAGTTTTTGAAATTTGTATTTGCTCTGAGGACAAGTACACTGTTCAGTTATACATTTAACAAAGAAACAAACAGAAAACTCTGCTTCCCAACATCAGAGTTGTAACACCTAGTTTTATTTTTAAAGGAAATACAAAGAACTAAAATCTTAGAAGTGTCCTTGAAGCTGGTAAAAAAGGCCAGGTTTCTGTCTATTATATTGTAATTTGATAAGTGAAATCAATACAATTATTTCATTACCCAAGTCTCAAGTTTCACCTACATTCCCAGGGTTTATTTGAATGTTACTTTTTTCACAAAATCAGTAAGTTGATTGCCTAGTATGTCTCCTTTCCTAGAGCCAGCAGTTTAGATTTCTGGGTGTCTTGTAAAGTGAAAGCTGCTTTCATAACCTAATAGGCAAAACTGATTTTAACTCCTCTGCAGGGAGGAATTCTTTTAAATGTCTACCTCTAGACAATTCTTTTAAATGTCTACCTTCTTTTAAATGTCTATACCTCTTTTTCCATCTCTAAGTAGATATTCTTAATTTTAATGATAATTGATTTCTATTACCTTATTCATTTTCTTAATTAAAATATCCTCTTAGAAGCTTTAAAAATAACTGCTTTTATCCCATAAGCTCCCACTTAACAGGTATTGTCATATAGGTCACTTTCAGCATTGCTAATTCTGAGAACTGAGAACATTTCTAGCAAATCAAATCAGGTTTTATTTACTTCAGTGTAATGGATGATTCAGCTTTGGATGTCCTCTAAATGAATTACAAATTAATTAGTGGAGTGTGTTCAATGCTCTGTTCATTATTCCTTCCATTCTGATAGTAATGTAATATAATTTGCTCTGGAGAATTTGGTGCAATGGAAAAATATGATAATATATATGCTGGTTGTTGTGCTGGCTTATTTGAATCTGAGTAGACCCTTACAACCATTTACTTTTGCTGCTTGTTTTATTTTGAGAATTTTAGCTCCACAAGTCAATATAGGACTATCATCTTGTGAGATTTTTGCATTGTAAATAAGTTGAGGGTTATTTCACTTGATTACAAAAATCTTGGAAGGCATTTTTAAGTTGTTTTTTTTTTTTATTTAGGTAATGTTGGTTTGTAACACTGGATATGATATGGGAGTATAGATTCATACTTCTTCAGATGAATGCTACCCCGCTACATCCACCATCAAAGCATCTAAAGTCCTTTACAATAGTTGGGACCCAAGCTACCATAGCTACTGACACCCTGCCTTCCCCCTCTGGTGGTCTCAATTCTGTAGTGAGATTTCTAGAGTTTATTTAGTTTTAGTTTTATCTGTTCCTTTGCTAAATTTCCTTATATTCCACATGTGAGTTAAATTATCCAGTATTTGTCTTTCTTTTTCTGAGTTATTTTGTCTAGCATAATTTCCAGGAGTTCCAACCATGTCACAAATACCAAGTTAAATTATCCAGTATTTGTCTTTCTCCTTCTGAGTTATTTTGTCTAGTATAATTTCCAGCAGTTCCAACCATGTTATCCACTCATCTTTCCTTGGACACTTAGGTTATTCCCACAGCTTGGCTATGGTAAAAGGTGCTATAGTGTATAAAGAAATTGTGGTTTTTGTATTAGTTTTTTTAAATTTGAATTAGTGTTTTTGCATTTTTTTGTGAGTTAAATGCATATGTCACATGGTATATCTATTTTTAATATTCTGAGATACCTCCATATTTTCCATAGGGGCCAGAATAGTCTACATCCACATCATCAGTTTGCAAAGATTCTTTTTTCTCCTCACCCTTACCAACACTTGTTTCT
The DNA here is from genome assembly GCF_014898055.3 of Talpa occidentalis. Classification (NCBI taxonomy): domain Eukaryota; kingdom Metazoa; phylum Chordata; class Mammalia; order Eulipotyphla; family Talpidae; genus Talpa; species Talpa occidentalis. Next base: position 40,037,200 of record NW_023601543.1, read on the forward strand.
GGTCTTTTATGGTTTTGATTTGCACTTACCTAATAATAAGTTATAATGAGCATTTTTTCATGTGTCTTTTGGTCATCTGTATGTCTTCTATGGGGAAGTGTCCATTTACCTCTTCTACCTAATTTTTCATTGGGTTATTTATTTTCTTGTTGAGTTCTATGAGATCTTTGTAGGTCTTGGGTATTAGATCCTTGACTGGATGAAGTGCAAATAATTTTTTTTTTCTTTCAGGAGGGTGACTTTTCATTTTAAGTATATTTTCTTTCATTTTGCAGAGCTAAAAAGATGGTGCAGTCTCATTTATTTTTGGTTTTGTTTCCCTTACTATTGAAGTTGAGCCCCCCAAATCATTATTGAAGTCAGAACCACAAATGTTTTGCCTAAGTTTTCTTCCATGTATTTTATGGTTTCAGATCTTACATCCATTTCTTTAATCCAATTGAGTTAATTTTCTTTGTTTCAATGAATAATGTGTTCTGAATTATTTTAATAAGGAAAATGTTCATTTCTAAGGAAAATATTCATTTCTTCTAGATTATCCAATTTCTTGGCATGAAGAGGGTCACAGAAGTCTCTTTTTCATTTTATTTTATTTTTACATCATTGTTCATTTTTAAACAATAATTGCTTCCCCCCACCCACTCAGGTGTAGTCCCCATAGAGTTTCCTTTACCAATGCACCTATGCACCATCACCTCAGTCCCCTGTGCTCCTCCCTTCCTCCCTCTGACCCCTCTCCTTCCTCCTCCCCTGCAGTATGTCTCTGATTTATAATTGGCCATTTTTGCTTTGTTGTGTTTTGTACTGTTATTATTTTTTACACTGATGTCTTATTTGGTATCCCTGTATTCCTGCTATAAGTGAAACCATCCAATATTTTTCTTTTTCCTTCTGGCTTATTTCACTGAACATAATTTCTGAGATGTCTACTGTAACTTCTTGTCTTTCATTACTGTTTTCTCCTTTTGCTTAGTGAATCTAGCAATAGTTTTGTTTATTTTGTTACCTTTTCAAGTCACCAGCTCTTGTTTGCACTTATCTTTGTACCTGTCTTTTATTTCTATTTCATTTATTTATAACATTACTTTCCTCAATGTAGCATTGTTTTGTTTCTTTTGTTTTTTACCTAGTTCTTTAAGATGCAAGGTTAGATTTTATTTTTTTAGAGCTTTCTTATTTCTTGATTTTGGCCTGCATTGCCATATATTTCCCTAAGTACTGCATTTGTTGCATCCAATAGGTCTGATTGCTCATGTCTTCACTTCTTTCATCTCTGAGTACTTTTTAAATTCTCCTTTAATTTTCTCATTAATTTAATAGTTGCATATTATTCAGTTCTCAAATATTTGAGAGATTTTTCATTTTTCATGATAAAATTTTACTTTGCTCTTATTGTGATAAGATATTTGATATGACTTTACCCTTTCTCTTTCTCTCTCTGTCTCCCTCTCTGTCTCTCTCTCTCTCTCTCTCTCTCTCTATATATATATATATATATATATATATACACACATATATATGTATATATATATATGTAGCTCAACATGTGTTCTCTCAAGAATGTTTCATGTGTACATGTGAAAAATATGTACTAGCGTTTTGGGGGGTGTCATGCACTATATCTATTTACCCCATCTCATCTATTTCCTCATGCAAGGTTGTTGCTTCCTTTTTGAATTTCTGACTGGTTGATCTGTCCATTGATTGTAACAGTGTGTTGAATTCCCTTTCTACTATGTATGTGTTGCAGTTGATGTCTGGTTTTAGTTTTGTCCATAGATGCTTTATATATTGTGATACTTTTTTTTAATTCTTGGTTTTATTTTATTTTTTAAAGATTTATTTACTTTTATACAAGAACTGGGGTACAGGTCAGAGGTGTGGGAGGGTGAGAAGATTCATTAGCAACAGAGCGGGGAACAGAACAGGCAGACAAACCAAAATACACTGCTGAGGGGAGCAGCGGGCGAGACAGGAGAGGTCTGTCACACCATGTGGGTATCTCCTTGGCCAGCCGGGAATCAAACCTGTGCTGCAGAGGCTGCGACCAGCTTCACAGTGCTGTGCTCAACCAGCTGCACCACCGGGGAGGTCCTATATTATGATACTTTTTCAGATGGCGCATATATATTGAGGAGTTTTTTTGTCTTCCTGATGCATTGACATATGCATATTAATAACTGCATATGTCCATCCTGTCTCTTGTTACCATTTTATTTGAAAGTTTCCTTTAACTGACATAAGCATAACTGTCCTTGCCATTTTTTTAGATACCATTTGGTTGCAGGATTGTTTTCCATACTTTTTCACTTTTAGCCTGTGGTTATCTTTGGAACTCAATGGATTTTCTAGAGACAGTAGGATGTTGTGTATTGTTTGCTGATTAAACCAGCCACTCTGTGCCTTTTGATTGGTTCATTTAGTCCATTTACATTAAAGGACAAATACTGATATATGAGGACTACATAAGGCCATTTTGCCTTTAATATTCTGAATCTCTCTACTTATTTCCATGTTTCATATTGTGAACTTTCTTCTCTTCAATATAGATAGAGCTCCTTTCAATATTTCTTGTCAGAAGGGTTAGTGTTGGTAAACTCCATCAGTATTTAAATGTCTGAAAAGGCCTTTATTTCTCTCTCCTATTAGAGTCTTTTTATTTTTTTATTTTTTATATTTAAAAGGACAAGTTTATTAGGAAAAGTAGAAAGAAAAAAAAGAGATAACTGCATAGACCCAGGTGGGCCTAGAAATAGTTTTTTTTAAATATAGTTGTCTTGATGCAGTTTTTATCTTTGAGCACTTTGAATTTATCATTTCTGTCCTGGCCTGCAGAGTTCCTGCTGAGAAGTCTGATATAAGCATGATGGGTACCATTTGGTCCCCTCTTTATGCAACCTTCAGTATTCTTTGTCCTGAAACCTTGATGCTTTCATTACTGTGTACTTTGGTGTAGGTCTCATTGAATTATATAACCAGATATTTATTTTAGAATCATGGACTTGTATGTTTAGTACCTTCCTCAGGTTTTAGAAGTGTACATCTCTAATTTTTTTTTGGAATGAGATCTCTGTTCCTTTCTTTGTCTCTTTTCTTTCTAGAACATCCATTCTCCTATGTTGCTTTTCTTAATAAAGTGCTTCCTCATTTTTGTGTCTTATTTATCTCTCTTCTCCTGCATTGGTCTTTTGTGTATTGCTGCTTTTTAAGATCAGTGACTCATTCCTCTATTTGTTCCATTCTGCTTCCATAACTTTCTTTATAGTTCTCACTCTCATTTATTAAGGTATTTACATCATAAGCCTCTGTTATTTTCTTACTTTAAGCTTCAGTTTATACCTTCTGCTCATTAATTTTGTATGTGAGCTCATTAATATTTTTAAAGTTTGTTGTATCTTGTTGGTTCACTTTTCTGAGTTCTCTTATATCACTTTGATTTAACTTTCTGTGTTTTGTTCTAGCTCTTTGAGTTTATTTTTTGTAATAGTTTTCAGCTCTGATGTACCGATAAATGCTCCCAGGTCTTTTGGGTAGATTCTGGAAAATTATTCTCTCCTTATGGTGTCATATTACTTTGAGGTCTGAAATTGTTTTATTTTATTTATTTATTTTTTGCCCACTCACCTTCTTTAAATTTCTGTATTTGTTATTATCTGTAGCAGTGACTTAAGGCATTTTCTACTTTCATTTTTCCCGTAGGTGGCACTGTGGGGTGATTTGATTTTTGTGGCCTTTGTTAAGTTCAGTAAGCACAGAGACCTATCTGTGCTTTTGCTGATTCAGGAGGGTGGAAAAGAAACATGGATAGGACCAGCTGATGGTAGGAATGTGCTAGGAGAGGCCTGGCTCATCATGAGCTTGCATAGCCCAAGTGCCCAGCCCACTCTGGATGGCATGTTTTGATTCATTTATTGGGAGTCTGTAATTTATTGCTATATTTGTAATAAATGTCATTCATTGAGGTTTTTTAAGTACATGAGAACAAATTTAGCTGATCATAAAATTGATTAGTACACATGCAAGACTGTACTATATTTATTATGAATACATACACTTTGATTATACAATCTAAATTTACCCTTTGAAGTAAGAAAACAATTCATATATTGTTTTTTCCTCCTGATAGCTATAATTTCTTTTCAAAAGGTTGTAACTTTAAAAAAAAAAAAAAAACAGATCTGTGTCTGTTCTTTAGTATTTAGATTAGCTGTGATACTCTTATTAAATCACATGTTATATGTCATACACATTATTTTCCATTGTTTCCTGGAACTGATTAGAGAGTTCCATTTTAAATGTCAGAAAGGATATATTGAAAGCAGTGTAAGTCTAGGAAGAATGTGAGGTCTAGTTTCTGTGTGGTACCAAACTATATCTCCTTAGGTAAAATACAGCAACAGAATATCAAATAAAATGCCATGATTTGCAACATTTGTTCTCAACACATTCTCACAGGCAATCTACTCTCTTCTCTCCACAAAAACACAAATTCACATATTGGACTTGCTAGGATATATATTTCAATTTGAAATTCATTTTTAGGTAGGCTACTAAAAAATCAGTTATTTTTCTTTTTTTGTACCTCTGTTGTAGACTCTCTGTGTCCTGTTTAATTAATCCTTTGACACTTCTTTTCCTGACTCTTAATCTCCAAAATGGTGGTCAACATCTTATCATGTTTCTAATATATTTTCTAAGGATGCTTACAAGATTCATTGAATTAAACCAATATATAAAACCTATAGTTTATTGGATTGAAAAACTCTGGAAAAAGAAGATAGGTTGATTAGGAAATTTTCTGAAGGCATAAACATGATTGTTCTTCTAAGACTGCATTACCTTCTTAAAGTTCTCTTATTCACCCTTTTAATTAATAATAACTTTAGAAGACTTATGTATTATACATATCTTTTAACTTATCAAAATGCAGCATAGTGATATCATCCAACTTTGTTTTTTTAAATATATATATAGTGTGTGAATATGAATGCAGGTGTCATAGAAAAAAAGTTTTAAAGAATGTACATTAAAATGTTCACAATTGTAATATCTAGGATTGTGGGTAATATAAATGACCTTCCATTAAAATTTGTATTTTCTGCAATGGCACCTATTATTCGTGTGATTAAACACATTTAAAATCAACATTGTGTAATTGCTATCTAAATTTTTTATTCATTTTATTCTAGCATACATTAATGTTATAGAAATTAATGCTATGAAAATGACCATTTGAAAGTTGAGGTGCTCAGAGTAATACTTGTGCAATGAATTGAACTATTTTTATGTATTAAAAGTAACAATGCAGCTCACCCTTATGATCTTCTCAATAATATTATTTTATTCTAATTTTTAATTTTTTTTTTTTTACAGTTACAAGACCGCACTCAGTTCAGTGACCAAGACTTAACCACCCTTAAAAAGTACTGGGACAATGGCATGACCAGCCTTGGCTCTGTTTGCAGAGAGAAAATTGAAGCAGTTGCGACTGAATTAAATGTTGACTGTGAAATAGTTCGGGTAAGACACTTTTCAAGAGTTTTCATGCTGTGGTTGATAAGTGTCATAAAAAGCTTAAAATGTATGGGGTGTTATAAAAATGCCATCAATAAAGTGAAAATGATAAAACACAAAATGGGAGGAAATATGTTTAAAAAAATATGTTCAAATCATATATCTGATAAGGAGCATGTATCCAGAGTATATAAAGAATTTTTCGTTTCAATAATAAAAAAGCAAAGTATTTGAACAGAAATGTATCCAAACAAGATATACAACTGGCCAGTAAACATATATAAATATATTCAACATGATTTGTGATTATGAAAATCAAAACCACAATGAGGTACCATCAAACACCCACTGTGATGGCTATAATAAAAAAGACAGATAGATGGTAATAAGTGTTGGGCATGATGTGGAGGTATTAGAAACTTTACATACTTCTGGTGAAAATGTAAAATGTTTTAGCCACTTTGAAAAGCAGTCCTCAACATTTCTAGCATATACTTATCATATGACCCATCAATTCCACTTCTGGGTTTATACCCAATATAAATAAAAAGTATTTCCCACTTAAAAACTTATACATGGATGTTCATAACAACATTGTTAATAATAGCCAAGAAGTAGAAACAGCCTAAAGAGCTATCCATCAAGTGAATGAATAAACAGAATGTTATATGTGCTTATTTGGGAATGTTATACAGTCATATAAAGCAATGAAATACTGAAACATGCTACAATATAGATGAATCTTGCAAACATTATGGTAATTGAAAGAGGCCAGTTTTAAGAGACCACATGTTTTATTATTCCATTTATATGAAATGTCCAGAATATGGACATCTGTAGAGTCTGAAAGGAGATTAGTTGTTGTCAGGTCTCTGGTAGGGAGGAATGGGGAATGGCATAATAGGTTATGGGGTTTCTTTTTGGCAAATGAAAATGTTTTCGACTTAGACAGTAATGATTATTGCACAATCCGATGACTATCTTAACAATTCTTTTATTATACATTTTGAGTAAATTATATTCTATATTAAAAATAACACACTGATGCTGTTTAAAAAATTGTATGAGATGATTTGAAAAATGTCACACAAATTATATAACAAATGGTAGATTGAAAAATTATATTGATCAAACATGGTAGCTGTGGTTTACATTTCATTTGAAAGATATTGATATCACCTCACACCTGGAATGGCTGTTATTAAAGACACTTCTCCAAAGAAGACATACAAATGGCCTATAAGAACATGAAAAAATGAGTAATATCAATGGTCATTAGGGAAATGAAAACCAAAAACATAGTAAGATACCACCTCACTCCTGTGAGTGTGGTCCATATTAAAAAAAAAAAAAAAAAAAAAAAAAAACAGGAAAAAAAAAATGTTGGCAAGGGTATGGAGAAAAATGAACCTTTCTGAACTATTGATGAGAATATAGAATGGTCCAGCCCCTATGGAAAACAGTATAGATTATACCATATGATCCAGAAATTCCACTCCTTGACATTTATCCAAAGAATGCAAAATCATTCAAAAGGATGTATGCACACCTCAGTAATACATATATACATGCATATAAAAGAAAAACACCAAACTGAGATATAATTACCTTTAAACTTTTGCAAAAATGCAATCTTAAACCCAGCAGGAATCATTAGTTAGGTAATTTACCTGATAACCCCCTACCATCTCCTAAAGGAAAATAACCAATAACCATCCTACTTTGTTGTCTAGTAGAATTTCCTTATGTCTATTAATAAGTCTTTCATTTTGTGCAGCTCCTTGGAGCTCCATTATTTCAGCAAGATTGGATGATGTCTGATTTGAATTTATTGTGGTTGAAACAAACTCTTAAAAATAAAAAAAGAAAGAAATGCTGGCAAATATGTGGAGAAAAAGGAGCCCTCATGTACTTTTGGTGATAATGTAAATTGGTGCAGCCATTTTGGAAAATAGTATGAAGATTCCTCAAAAAAAAAAAAAAAAAAAGAATGGAAATAGCATATGATTCATCTATTCCATTACTTCGTATTTATCTAATAAACACCAAAACACCAATTGAAGCAAAATGTGCAACCCCATGCTCATTGCTAAATTGAAGTGAAATATGCAACCCAGTATTATTCATAATAGCCAAGAGTTGGAAACAACCTAAATTTCCATCTGCAGATGAGTGGATAAAGAAGATGTGGTACATACACACAATGGAATAAACTGCGCTATTTAAAAATTATGAAATTCCACCATTTGCAAATACACTGATGGAAATGGAAGGGATTGTGCTATGTGTACTAAGTCAGAGAAACGATATGATTTCACTCATAAGTGGATAATGAACACAATAAAGAACAAACAAAACAAAAACTCAAAGTACAAGAACAAAACAGTGGTTACTACAAGGGAAAGGTGAAGCTAAGAAGTAAATAGAAATGCTTTAACATCTTTCCTACTATTTAGGAACTTGGAATCTAGCAAGAAGGATGACACAAGAATACAAATGGCTAAAGAAGGATTGAAGTGAGATCATAGTATAAGGATCCTAAATAAAAGAACAGGGAAATGCAGAACATGAGTTTTTGTTGTAATTGTTGATTTTATTTTTTTAAAAAAAAATCAAAGTTAAGGGCCTATCTGATGGCCTAGGGTTGAATTCCCAGCAATATCACCTTTATCGCCTGAGTTCAATCTCTGGCCAGGGAGCTAAACCACATAAGGTACAGTGGACCTCTCCTGTCTTGCCAGCTGCTCCCCTTAGCAGTGTATTTCAGGAAATTCGCCTTTTCTGCTCCCTGCACTGTCTCTGGTGAATCCTCTCAGTCCCTGCACCTCTGGCCTACCCCAGTTCTATGCAAAAAAAAAAAAAAAAAAAAAAAGAAGTTATATATGCATATAATCTCAAGGAATCAAGTTCTGTAGAAATTGCTAGAAAAGCAATACTTCCTCATTCTTCCTTCTATCATTTCCCATTAGATGGGTCAACCACTTTCTACTCTTAGATGATTCCTTTGGTATTTACTTCTATCAATGAATAATGTACTATATTAATTAGAGTTAGGTTTGGCTGTAAGTAACAGAAGGACTCAATAGTGACTTGAACAATATATTTCATTTCTATATCCGGGTTATTCAATTCAGATCTGGGAAAGCAGTTCTGCTCTATGAAGTCTTCAGAAATTCCAGTGCCTTCACCTTCATCCTGCCATTCTTACAATATAGCACTTTTCTGCAGGGTCCACAATTACTGTATCATCTGAAAAGTTTAATAGAAATGGGGAGAAAGGACCAAAGATATATATACCATCTATCTTTTAAAGTGGATTCCCAGAAACTGCCAGAAGACACTTACCTCCCATGGTCATCATACCTAACTGCAAGGGAAGCTGCAAATTTAGTTATTTTGTGCCAGTCATGTTCTCAGTTAAGCTTTTTATTATTCTGGAAGAGGGAGAAGATAGATATTGGGAAACACCTATCAGTCTCATACCTGTTGATATTGCTTCTCCTTGATTTTTCAGTGCTAGGCATTGTGGATTGATTTTCCATTATGAAATGTAAGACTTTTAAAAACAATCTTTCAAGATCTCTTCATTTATCATTTCACCTGCATTGCATTCTTCCTTTCTCCTTATCTTCCCAGTATAGTGAATTTATAATTTTGCTTAGTTTCATATTCAGTGTTAGCATTGTTATATTATACATGATAATGCTTTATACATATGTAAGTAATTTACACATTTGAAGTATGTATATGATTTCTCCTTTTCTGCGTGACATTATTTTGTATTCTTGGCATACATAAGCTTAGTTTTAATTTTTTGTATTTTTTGTTTAATTTCTAGGTACTTACTATAATTTACCCTCAAACTTTTTGACTTCCTTAGTTTTATAGATCTCCTTTCTATACACTCATACGTGGTTAGTAGTGTACAACTTACTTTATCAAAGAAAATTTTCCTGGACTCTTCAGATCTGCTCCAATCTGGATTTGTTTCTCTGCACCTAGAGCACAACTGTTATGCTACAATTTACATTTTCAATCTGTTCATCCTTTTGCTGTACTTTCAGCAAATATCTTCAAGTTTATCTTCCAATTACTCTACTAAACTTTTAATTTTTGTTTGTATTCAATCTGCCACTGATACTAATAAACATCATGTGCAATGACAGCAGCTTTCAGGCTCCATTGACTGCCGTAAGGGCTCTTTAACATCACACAATGTAAGAAGAGAAGACAGAGAAAGTATTCCTAATAACATACTCCCTCAAAATGAAATATCCAATATCCGCAGCTAGGATTCTCTTTGATACCAAGGGATTTTTAAGCATAATTCCCATAAAAATGACCAAGTCATTGATAACAGTCAGCTATTGCTATGTGCAGATCTCTCTACCACCATAGAAAGTTCTAACATATAGGGGAAAAAAGGAAATGTTACCATTTCATTCTTACTGAAGACTAGTAAATACTTCTTTTATAGGTAAGAATAGGGAACTATTTATGATTATTTTGTTTCTAGTGATTTTCTCATGCCCATGGCAGAGAGAAAATTTGAAAAGGTGTTTTAAGAGGAATTCTTCAATATTTGCTAGATTATCTCCAAAGTAGAATTTGTTTGTGACATATGTTTTTGATATTTCAGGAAAAACTGTACTTTTAAATCTAATAGACATTCCAGTTATTGATCACCAAAATGGACTTTGCATCGGGATGTCAATGTCAGCCATTACCTGTGTGTAACTTGGAATATTTAGATGTACATTTTCTTGTGTTACACTTCTAAGATAAGAACGTGACATAATTTTCTTTAACTTTATTATTATTATTATCATGTGCATATATTTCTTTAACTTAGAATGTCATTCCCAGGTAATTGCCTATTATTTACTGACTTATTAATGAAAGGTAAACTGAACATCTATTTTCCACAACATTTCTAGGTGCCATGGAAAATACGAAGTTCTTTGGAGGAACTTGAAATTGAGCGTTGTCAAAATTTTTAATTTCTCTGTGTTTCAGTTAACAGTAAATGGAGATAATAGAAGAAAAAGTTGTTTTAGATAATATATATAGACAATGTAAAACATAAGTTCTCAATAAAAGTTATTTTTTTTCCTGTACCTCTCTACAATTCAAATTAATACATACTTTTACATCTGTGTTTGGGGTATAGTAGACATATGTCTAATGTACTCTTGTGTAGTCAAATATTTGTATAAACAACCCAGGTTTGAATGTTTGAAACATATCTTGAAAAACAAATAAATTTAATGGAAAACATTTATGTTTTTACATTTTAAATTATATTTATTATCCAGGGAGCATGGTTAGATTTCAATTATGGTTAAATAGAAGAGTGCTTTTTACTTATGCTGTTTTTATTTTCTATTTGCATAAGATATAAATTTCTACCCCAATATATGCAAATAACAGTAAACATCTCCATTATTCATCTTGGACATCGACTCAAAAATACAGGACACCTTGAAATTAAATTACAGGCTCTTTCATATTTAAAAAAAAATGGGGATAGAAAGTGGAGTGGCTTGCCTAAAGTCACAAAGTCAGTTAGTGCCTAGAGGACAGGTCTCTTTTTTGGCAGCCAACCATTATTTCCATTTCTACTTCACCAGTATATGCTTTATCACAATACTTACCTTGTACACTTAAAAAAAAAATGAAAACAACCCCATTCCTGACCTATTCAATTGAGATTCTCAGGGAATGACTGAGAATCTGTGTTCCTTTTCCCTCCAATAATTCTAATGATCAGGTCAATTTGGAAAAGAATTCACTACATAATTTCATTGTGGCTAAATAGTCTAGCTGGCTCTTTAACTTCATAATACTCATTTTCTTGCCTAATTGCTTATTGCCTACTTCCCACTAGATTCTAAGTTGAAATTCCAATAGAACATATAACTATTAAATACTTCTTTTTATAGGTAAGAATAGGGAATTATTTACGATTATTTTGTTTCTAGTGATTTCCCCAAATGCCAGCATGCCCGCCATGGCAGAGAGAAAATTTGAAAAGGTGTTCTAAAAGAGGACTTCTTCAATATTTGCTAGATTATCTCCAAAGAAGAATCTGTTTGTGACATATGTTTTTGATATTTCAGGAGAAACTGTACTTTTCTTTTCTAAAGGACACTTCTCACTTGGGTATCTATACAAAATAATCCATGTGTTTCAGGCTTCAAATTCAGAATTAATTTTATTATTTTTTAAAGATTTATTTATTTATGCATACGAGAGCTGGGGTACAGGCCAGAGATGTGGGGGGTAAGGATTCACCAGAGACAGAGTGGGGAACAGAAGAGAGAGATCGACCGAATTGCACTGCTGAGGGGAGCAGCAGGCAAGTCAGGAGAGCTCTGCTGAGCCATGTGGGTTGCTCCCTGGTCAGCCAGGGTTCTAACTCATGCTGCAGAGGCCACAAATTGCTTCATAGTGTGGTGCTTAAACCCTTGTGCCACCTGGGATTCCCCAGAATTAATTTTAAATAACACATCTAAATACATTTCATGAATTTATAAAGAATTAGTCTTCTAAGGTGAACTGAATAGTTACGATGTTTTGCTCTATTTTTTTTTTTCGGCAAAATCTTAGCAAGTAAAAGATTAACTTCATGTTTGTGCTTATATTAGAGTATATCTAAGGTAGATTTGTATTTTTACAGTCTTTTTATATAAATTCTAGCAGGTATTCGAAGAGAGGATACTATAATCAAATTTAGAGCTGAAATTGTGGAATGCTATTTAATGGCTTTTGACAATACAAGAGAATACACAAACTTTAAGAATTCTTGATCTTTTTAGATTAGGATGACAAAACAGTAAATGTTACAAACTTTAGTCATATAAAAAAAGACTTGAAACTTGTGTGAGAAACATCAGAATAAAACTGGTTCTAGACTGCTGCTTCTGTAAAGAGAGCATAGAAATAATTTTTCCTATTCTTTCCACTAAATACAAATAAATTTAAATGGTCAAAGAGGCCTGTGAAAGATTCATACAAGTCAATCCTGTTAGGTATCAAAGTACCTAAGGGGCAACACAGTTGTAAGTTTCTTGAATTTACTTTTTGCCTCATGTACCCTAGATTGAATGTTGGAGAAGCTGGCAACCCAGAAACATCAATGGGTATGAATAAACAAAACAAATCCAAGTCTGTTTTCTCTACTCAGAAAAAGGACAGCTCAGTAAGACAAAAAACATTGACATAATATCTCTATATCAGCTAAACACCACAGAAAAATCTGCAAACACAACTCCATCCTTATTCGAAAAGGCCATGTAGAAAGCTTAGACGTGTTCTTCACCATTTTATAACTAGACACCCCAACCTCTTACTAGGTGGTATGAAAAAAGAAAGAGTTCAGAACTGAGCATTAAAAATCCTTCTCCCCCCACCTTGCCCTGCCACATCAGTAGACTTTCACCTTCACTCTCATCTAGAAGTAATGAGGACCCCCTATTCCTCTGTATTGAGGTAGTGTCAGAAGAGATCTAGCAGAGATACTAAAAACCCAAATCCACCTAAGAATAAAAGGAAGCCCCTCTGCTGGGTCTCAATGGAAGTGGAGAGACTGAAGTTCTATACCCTCAAGTCATCTATTGCCGCGGACCAGCACAGGAGGTGCAGCAATCTATCATCTATCTTATGGCAGACTGTGCGAAAATATTTGTAAACCATTTATCTTACAAGGGTTTTATATCCAAATTACATAAGAAACTCCTAAAATTCAGTAGCAAATTTTAAATGAGCAAAGTGACTAAATAGACAATTATCCAAAGACATGCAAATGGCACACAAACTACATACTAATGAACATGCAAGTGCAAACTCAGTGAGATATCTGACATGTATTAGGATGAATATTATCAATAAGACAAAACAATATGTTGGATAAGTTTTGGAGAAAAATGACATCCTTGCATACTATTAATTAGATTTTAAATTGGTGCAGATATTATGTGGATGTTCCTGAGAAAACTATAAAACAAACTGCCATATCCAGTAACCCCAGTTATGGCATCTAGCTGAATAAAATTAAATCTTGAAGAGATATGTACATTTTCATGTTTATTGCAGCATTGTTCACAATATCCAAGACATGTTAGCAACCTAAATTTCCATTGATAGATGAATGGATAAAATAAATGTTATAAGAAATCATGTATTGTTTGACAGTGGGGATACCGAAAAACACATCATTAGGCAATTTTATCCTTGTGTAATTGTCATAGAGTGTAATTACACAAACTTAGATGGCATAGACTATTACACATGTAGGCTATGTGGTATTACCTATTGGTACCACTTTTGAATGTGTGGTCCATCGCTGAACAAAATGTCAAGGAGCAATACATGACTGTACATATAATGGAATATTATTCAGACTTAAAAAGAAGGAAGTCCTGCAGTTCGTGACAACATGGGTGAATCTAAAGGGCATTATGCTAGTGAAATAAGACAGAGGAGAACAAATACCAGATGTACCACTTATGTATCTAAATAATTAAGTTCATAGAAATAGAGTGGCTGGTCATTGCCAGGGGATAATGTGGGGAAGTGGAAATGGGGAAGCATTAGTCAAATTGTACAAGATAAGTTATACAAGAGATCTACTGCACAGCACAGTGTGTATAGTCAATAATATAGTATTGTATGCTTAAAATGTTGCTGAGATTAAATCTTATATTGTGCTCTTATCAAATAATAAATAAGAGCATAGGAAAAAACTTTTGGAGGTGAGGCATAGGTTTACGACTAGATTATGGTTATAGGTTTATAGGAGTACACTTATCTCCAAGCTCATAAAGTTACACACAATAATTATAACTTTCTAAAAAAAAAAATTAAAAAAAATATAACTTTCTGTATATCAACAAAAACCACTTTCAATCAGCAGGATCTAATTGACATAGAACATAAAACAAAAACAACAGAATACACATGCTTTTCAAGGGCCCCTGGAATGCATCAAATTGAATCATATTCTGGACCATTAAACAACCTCAATAGACTGAAAAATATTTAAATCGTAGAGTGTATGTTCCTCAACACAGTAGAACCAAAGTAGAAATCAATAACAGAATGATAATGTGAAAATCTCCAAATGCTTGGAAGCTACATAAGTCTCTAAACAATTCACAGACCAAAGAGGAATTCTCAGGGAAAATTAAAAATACATTGGACATTCATCTTCACTCAGACATTTAAGGAACTTAGAATTGTCACTTTGTCGTGAAAACAGGCAAAAAGTTCAACAAACTAAAAAAAACTGACTCTTCTTAGATCTGCCAGATAAATGAAGCCATAGGGCAAACAAATGCTTCCAAAATTGGAGATATAGGTGATTACTGTCTACGTGATTACAGAGAATAACACCTTTTGAAGGAGAAATGCTTGTGCGAATTGGTACAGGAATAGGAAAACCAAAACAGTAATTGACAAATTGCTGGAGGGTTAAGTAGACATATCTGTGAGTTAATAACTCCAGGGGTGGCCAGTCATGAAGGTCCATCTCAAATTTGTGAGTTTTGCCTCCAAGCACTCTAACAGGTTCTCATCATGAATATGGTAGAAAAATTCCTGCTGGGCAGGGACAGAAGAAAAGTAATAATTTGGGGCCTCCCCGGTGGCGCAGTGGTTGAGCGCTGGGTTGCGAAGCTGCCCGCGGCCTCTGCAGCGCCGGTTTGATCCCCGGCTGCTCCCCGGCCACCAGAGGAGGGTCCCACATGGCGCGCAGACCTCTCCTGCCGCCCGCTGCTCCCCTCAGCAGTGTACTTCGGTCCTTCTGCCTGCTCTGCTCCCCGCTCTGGCTCTGGTGAATTCTCTCACCCTCCCGCGCTTCTGACTGTACCCAGTGCATGTATAAACAAAACAAACAAACAAATAAATAAATAAATAAATAACATGCCTCTATAAAAAAAAAAAAAAAAAAAAAAAAGAAAAGTAATAATTTGAAAATATACTAGAACATTTTGTTCTTAACAAGACCTGCACTAAAGAAAAACTATTTTACCAGAGTCTCACCTATTAGGTATTTATCAGAACCTAACTGACCTTGAGAAAGGAAAATAACCAATTCCATTTCTCTCTCACTTTTCATGTGTAAGATTACAGGAAGTACCCAAAATAAGCACCCTCTAACAATTCCATTCCACCTAAAACGGGGTGGGGGACAGGATGAGAAGAACTTGTGAAATTCAGAGGTCGGGTGCACAGATTCACTAAAATATTGTGACGTGATCATAAAACTGTCAAATACTCCCCTTGCTTTGACTTACCACAACAGACTAAAGATTTATTTATTAGAATTCTTTTTACTCAGTATCTGTCATGTTTGAGTTTCAACAACAAATTGCAAGGTATACAGTCATGTGTTACTTCAGTCAAAGATGGAACACATATACAACAGTGGTCTCATTAGATGATACCATATAGCCCAGCGGTGTAGTAGGCAATACCATCTAGGTTTCCGCAATTATATTCTGACATTTGCACAATGACAAAATCACCTAAAGATGCTATTCGCACACCCCAGTGTGCTCATAAGAACCCCACTCAATAATTCAGTGAGACCTTAAGACATTGAGTGACACTGGGAGCACTATAGTTTATTGAAAACAAAAGAGCAAGAGGCAGAGCTCTGGGGAGGCCACTTTAAAGATAAGAGATGCACTCTCTGGGGCCCAGCAAGGGATTATAAGGACGAGGGTCTCAGTTATCCCCACCTTGTCTTTACATCTTTCTCTGCCTTGTTATATCCTTATTATTTTTTTTCTTTCCTTTGGTTAGTCAGATCCACTGGTCACACCATCCAATTAATCCCCATAATGTGGGCTTGCTCTCCCCTAAAAATTTGTCATATACCTCTGTATAGTCAAACTATACCATGAACCCTCTGGTACCCCGTGGGGGTCATGATAAAAATACTACAAGTTGTTTTGCACAAGTATAAAGGGTGGGGTCTAGTGGGGTTTTACAACTCCATTAGTTTGTGTTCATAGCAGGATGTTCTGCTCTGGTCTGCTTACCACAGTCATGCACGTATATCTTAGTGGCCAGACAGAGTTTTCATCATTTGTTTCAGTTACAATTGGTGGTTTTTCATTCCTATCTAAACAGCACATTTCTTAGAATGTATCTCCTTTGTTAAGCAATACATGACTGTACTAAAAGGAAAAGTATGAAATTGAAAACAAAATGAAACTATACAATTTGAAGACACAGAGCAAGCACCTGAACTAAATTCAGATATGCCAGACATGTTGGTATTACCAGACCAGGAAATTAAATATAGATCTGAAGAGATATAATTCTATACCTGTGAATTATATATGTTGTTGTAAAGAAACCTCAATAAAAATAAAATAACCATAATTAATATAAAAGGACTGTAATGAAACAACAGACAACATGCAAGAGCATTGTCAATGTAAGCAGATATTGAAATTATAATTAAGAAACAAACTCGGGGCCTCCCCTGGTGGCGCAGCAGTTGAGCCCTGGGCTGCGAAGCTGCCCACAGCCTCTGCAGCGCCGGTTCAATCCCCGGGCCACCGGGGAGGATCCCACATGGGTGACAGAGCTCTCCTGCTGCTCCTGCTGCTCCCCTCAGCAGTGTGTTTCATCGATCTGCCTGTTCTGTTCTCTACTCTGGCTCTGGTGAATTCTCTCACCCTTCCTCGCTTTTGACTGTACCCAGTGCTTGTATAAATAAATTAAAAAAAAAAAAACTCATGCTAGAGAGCTAAAGTACCAATGGAAATGAAGAATGACTTTGATGGGTTCATTAGGAAACTAGATATGATTGGGAAGAATCTCTGAACTTGGGAATATATCAGTAGAAATTTCAAACCTGAAAAGCAAAGAAAAAAAACACAATATACAAGAACAGAATACCTAAGAAGTAGGTCACAATTCCAAAATATAAAAACATGAATAATAGAAATATCAGGAGGCACAATAAAGTAGAAAACATATATATTTGAAGCAATAATGACTGAAACTGTCCTTCAAACTAATATCAGACAGCAAAACCACATATCTGGGAAGCATAAAGAACACCAAACAGGATAAAGTTTTTTTTTAAAAAAAGGGAGGAAAAGAAAAAAAAAAAACAATGTAGACCATATCATTTTAACACTTGCAGAATATAGAATATCAAAGATTATAAAAACTGAAATGAGCTGAAGTGGGAAGATATCTATAAGAAGAAAAGTTCAAATTATATCTGTCTTCTTGGAAATTATGCAAGAAAGAGTGGAGTAAAATATTTAAAGTGGTGTAAGAACAAAATCTACCAACCTAAAATGCTGTATCCTGTGAAATTATCCTTCAAAAATGGAGAAATATAGGAGGATATTAGTTGCCAACAAGTTGTTTTGCAAAAAATTTTAAAAGGAGCTTCTTCAGAAAGAATGAAAACGATATAGGTTAGAAATGTGGATCTATGTAAAGAAAGGAAGAGCATTAGATATTAGTAAAAGTAAAAATATATTGAACAGCATGAAGATAAAAAACACAATATATCAAAATTTGTGGTATACAATTATAGAAGTGTTGAAGGAAAATTTGTTCTAAATCATACATTCAAAATGAGGAAAATCTCAAATCAATAAGCTAAGCTCTCATTTCAAGAAACTAGAAAAAGAGGACCAAAATGAACACAAAGCAAATAGGGGCAAAAAAGGGAAACTAAAGTACAAGCAAAAATCAATGAAATTGAGAAAAGTACCCCTTATATGGGCAACCCAAAAATGAAATACTTAGATATAAATCTACAAAACCTGTAGAGCAAAAACCATAAAGCTCAATTAAAAATATTAAAATTCGGGCCTCCCTGGTGGTGCAAGGGGTTAAGCACCATACTATGAAGCAATCCGCACCCTTTGCAGCATGAGTTCGATATCTGGCCATCCAGGGAGCAACCCACATGGTGCAGCAGACCTCTCCTGTCTCACCCGCTGCTCCCCTCAGCAGTGTATTTCAGTCAGTCTGCCTGTTCTGTTCCCCACTCTGTCTCTGGTGAAACCTCTCACCTCCTTGCATCTCTGGCCTATACCCCAGCTCTTGTGTACATAAATAAATAAATTTTTAAAAAATATATTAAAATAAATGGAGATTATTTTCCATCTACATAGATATAAATATTCAATATTATCAGGATGTCAGCTGTTCCCAATTTGATCTTTGACTCAATAAAATCCCAATAAAAATCCCACCAATTTATTTTGTGGATACTGACAAATTGATTTTTAAGTATTTTTTTAAAACATTTATTTATACACAGAAGAACTGGGGTACAGGACAGAGTTGCCAGGGGTGAGAGTATTCACCAGAGACAGAGTGGGGAACAGAACAGGCAGACTGAAATACACTGCTGAGGGGAGCAGCAGGCGAGAAAGGAGAGTTCCGCTGCACCATGTGTATAGCTTCCTGGCCTCCCAGAAATTAAACTCCTGTCGTGCTGCAGAGGCTGCGGGTAGCTTCACAGTGCTGTGCTATGCTTGACCCCTTGTGCCACCAGGGAGGCCTTGATTTTTAAGTTTATATGGAATGGGAAAAGTACCAAAATAGCCAATGCAATATCAAAACAGAAGAACAAAGTAAGTTAAAGGACAGACACTACCCAACTACAAACTTACTATAAAACAATACTAATCAAGTCAGTGTGATGGCAGTGAAGAATAGTCAAATAGATCACTGAAACAAAATAAAGAATCCAGAAATAGATCCACATATAGTCAACTGATCTTTGATAAGAGTGCAATGGTAATCCAATGGTAAAGGATAGTCTTTTGAATAAATGGTGTTAAAAACTGGACAACCACATGCAAGAAAATAATGTAACATAGACTTTACATTCTTCACAAAAAATTAATTAAAAATGTGTTAGAGATCTAGGGCGTCCCTGATGGCCAAGGGGTTAAGTCTCAGCACTATGAAGCTATTGGCAGCCACTGCAGCACTATTTCAATCCCCTGCCAGGTAGCTGACCCACATGGTGCAGTAGACCTCTCCTCTCTTGCCCACTGCTCCCCTCAGCAGTTTATTTCAGTAGTTACGCCTGTTCTGCTTCCCACTCTGTCTCTGGTGAATCCTCTCACCCTCCACACTTCTGGCCTACACCCCAACTCTTGTATGCATAAATAAATCTTTTAAAAATGTATTATAGGGCCTCCCCTGGTGGCACAGTGGTTGAGTGCTGGGCTGCAAAGCTGCCCGCAGCCTCTGCAGTGCTGGTTCGATCCCCGGCCACCTGGCGAGGGTCCCACACGGCATGCAGACCTCTCCTGCCATGCCTGCTGCTCCCCTCAGCAGTGTATTTCGTCGGTCTGCCTGTTCTGTTCCCCGTTCTGGCTCTGGTGAATTCTCTCACCCTCCCGTGCTTCTGACTGTACCCAGTGCTTGTATAAATAAATAAATAAATCTTTAAAAAAATAAAAATATAAAAATGTATTATAGATCTAAAGGTAAAATTCAAAACTATAACTCCTAGAGATAACATAGGAGAAAATCTAAGTGATCATGGGTTTGTTAGTGACTTCTTAAATACAACAACAAAGCATGATACATAAAAGAAAAAAAAAATTACAAATGGAGCTTAGTAAAATTAAAAACTTCTGCTCTGCAAACAACATTCTTAAGAGAATGAAAGTTAAGCCACAAACTGGAGGAAAATTCTTGTAAAACACATTCAGATAAAGAACTTTTACCCAAAATGTACAAAAAACTCATGAAACTCAACAATAAGAAAACCCAGCTCAAAATGGGAAATATATAAATGGACACATCACCAAAGAATATATATATAGATTGATATATTAGCATATAAATCAATTCAATGGAGGAAGTCTTCTAAAAAAAATGGTGCTGGAACAATTGCATACCCATAGCAAAAAATGAATGAACTTGTATCTATTTCACATATCCTTTACTAAAATGAACCCAAAATGGATCACATATTGAAAATGTAAAATAAAAACGAACTTTTAAAAGATAACATAAGGAAATTTTTCAGGAATGTAGGGCTCGGTATAGAATTCTTATAAATGGCAGTAAAAGCACAATCTATAAAGCAAACAAAAGAAATAGATTGGACTTCTTTAAAACTAAAAACTATTGTGTTGTGAAAGACTAGGACACTGAAAATGCAATCTACAGACTAAGAGAACATATTTCTAAACCACACATCTGACAAAGATCTCTTATCTTCTGCATACTGGGGAAAAATATTTGCAAAAACACTTATCTGGCGAAACCTCTTATCTAGACTATGTAAAGAACTCTCAAAACATAATATTTATAAAAGGCAACTTAATTTTAAAATGGGCAAAAGACAGACATTTCACTGAGATATACAGATACCAAATAAGCAAATTAAAATATATTCAACAACTCCAGTCACTGGAGAATCAAATTAAGAACTTGATCTATTGCTCAATGCACCAATGGCAACAGCTAAAAACAGTTTTAATTACTGAGAGTGCCAAATGCTGGCAGGTATGCCAAGAAACTGGATCGCTCATATATTGCTGGTAGGAATGTAAATGGCACAACTCTGGAAACGATTTGGCAGTTTCTTATAAAACTAAACATGTAATTACAGAAATTTCATTCTTGGGAATTTTTCCTAAAAAATGAAAATAATCCACATAAAAACCTGTACATGACTGTAAAAAAAAAGCTTTATATGCCCTAGCCAACAATTGGAAGCAACTGTGTCCTCCAATGAGTAAATAAATATTGCAAAGAAAATAGAAAAAAAAATGATACTTAAGTATCATGGAATATTTCTTAGCAATAAAAAGTAATGGGCTATGATACACACAACTTGAATGAATCTCCAGGAAATTATATTAAGTGAAAAAAATTTTCAAAAAGTCACATGTTCTGTGATTTCATTTATATAATGACAGTTATAAAGATGGAAGAAATTAGTGGTTGCTGGAGGTGGGGATGGGTGGAAGAATAAGAAAAAATGATCTTATATAGTAAAGTAGAACTGTACATACAAAATATGCAATATTAATTTCCTATTTTGGCCAATGTGCTATTATTATGTGAAATTTAGAGGAAACTGAGTGAAGGATACATCAGATCTCTCTTTGCAACTTCCTGTAGCTCTAAAAGCATTTTAATATAAAGATTAAATCTTTTAAAAATAATTTATAAACACAATAACAGAAATTTTTAGAATATTTAAAATGCCTAAAGTTAATAGGAGGCACATTTTCACCTAAGAAGAGTTAGATTAGAAATGGGATACTATAGTTATAACTGTATGACTGGTTCCTTTAAGAAAGAACCAATTTGTGTTTCTTTTGAAAGATTTGGTAGATTATTTTCTCCAGAAAAAGGAAATAAAAAAACAAAAAGTATTCTGCAATGGTCTGCATGTTATTTGGAAATCTGGATATTCATATAAATATCTTTCTTCAGATAAGATATTAAAAAGTAAAAACATAACCATCTTAGTTTGAGTAATAAAATTTCATTATTCTCTGTGCCTCTGTTCATTTTAATCGTGTTTTTATATTATTTTTTAAATTTATTTTTAAATTTTAATTTGGGTATTACATTTTGCTCTTCCATATATGGGTATATTCCTCTACCCTCCATCAAATCACCCATGCCAGTACACCCTCTGCCTCCCTCACACCCCTTATTCCCTTGCCCTTCTTCCCTCTGCTAACCGTTAAATTCTTCCACTAAGTTTAAGATTTATCTTGCTATATTTGGCCTGTGTATGTTCTATATTGGATACATTCATTATTCTTTTTTAATGAGATAATATTAGTTTACAACATGGTATAGTTTCCAGGAGTACATTTTCTCACTTCAACAACTGCATATATCTCACTTCGCCCATCACCAAATGCTCAGTTACTATCCACCAACAACCAATTGGCTTTCTTGATCCATACCTTTTCAATGCTTTCCCCTCTGGTAATGGACAGAAAAACTAAGATTTTTACATTTACAAAACTTCCTCTTGTATTTCTTCTATAAAGACTTGGATTGGGAATCGAAGAAGGAAATATCGATTAATGGGGATTGAAGTTCCACCTCCAAGAGGAGGCCCTGCTGATTTTTCTGAGCAGCCCGATCCTGGTTCTTTGTCTGCACTCACACCAGTAGAAGAAACTGGCCCTGAAGGAGGAGAGGATAATGAAAGAAATGATGACATATCCATCTGTTTGTCTGAAGGAAGCTCTCAAGGTATTTTATGTGCTGCACTTTCTACTAATACCTTTTGAAAATTTAATGCATTTTCATTTGCTTTTAAGCTCACTGTACTTCAAATCTAAAGTCTTCAAAACATTTGGTTAAATGTATGACAAGAAATAGATGCATATTTATTTTATTCTATTGTTAACAATAATTGTATACACTTAAAGTGTGCAAAATGAAGTTTTAATATACATATAGTGAAATTATTACTACAATAACATTAATTAACATATCCAATTCCTCACATAATTACTTTTTGTGTTTATATAAGAGCACCTGAAATCTCTCTTAGCTTAGCAAATTTCCAGTATACATATAATATTGTTAACTGTAATCATAACTGTAACTTTGTACCTTTGGACCAATACCTCCCCATTTGCTCCACTTCCCCATCCAAGTAGCTAACTTTCTACTTTGTGCTTCTATGCAAATGAGTATATTAGATTCCACATACAACTGAGATCATGTCTTATTTTTCTTTCTATGTTTGGCTTATATCACTTAGCATTGCATCTTCCAGGTCATCCATGTTGTCACAAATTTCGGTATCTTTTTTTTCTTTTGATTTTTATTGTATTTATTATTATTATTGTTATTATTATTATTATTATTATTATTATTTGGATAGCATTGGTTTACAAGACTGTATGTGATTTAGAAGTATAAGTTCACACTTTCAGAAATGTTTGTTCACAAACCATACCCAACAATCAGTCACCCATAGTCCTCCACCAAACTCCATTGGGTCACATCCTCAACATGCTCCCCACTACCACCCTCCCAACTGGTAACCTCAATTCTGTAGTCAACTGTCTAGGGTTTGTTTTGGTTTAGTTTTGTCTGTCACTTTGTTTTGTTCCTTCATATTCCATATCTGAGTGAAATTGTCTGGATTTATATTTCTACTTATGACTCATTTACTTAACACAATCCTTTCCTATTCATCCATGTTATTGGAATGGCAAGCTTTCACTTTCTTAAATAACTGAGTAGTATTCCATTGTGTGTGTGTGTGCATGTGTGCACAGCATCTTCATAATCTACTTTTCTGTTATTGGACACAAGTTGTTTCTATAATGTGGCTATTGTGAATAATGCTACAATGAACATAGAATGTGACGCAATCCCTTTGAACTCATGTTTTTGCATTCTTGTGGAATGGAATTTCTACATCATAAGGTGTGTCTAGTTTTAATATTTTGATAAACTCTATACCATTTTCCATAGGGGTTAGAGAAGAATACATTTTTTAGACTAGTTTACATTGTCACAAAGAGTGCACAAGGGTTCAATTTTGCTGTAACCTTGACAATATTTGATCTTTTTCACATGGGCCATTCTCACAACTGTGAGGTGTTATCACATTGTAGTTCTGATTTGCACTTTCCTAGTGATCGTTGATGACGAATATATTTTCATTGGCCTGTTGGCTGTTTGCATGTCTCCTTTGGAAAGTTACATATTTCTTCTGACCATGTTTTGATTGGGTTATTTATATTTTTATTACAAAATACCTGTATTTTTGTCTCAGTACATCACATTCACTGAGTTGTTTTATTTTCCCACTGTTTCCTTTTTAAAAATTATTTATTTACTTGTTTCACATTTTTATTAATATTTTGACAGTATAGGATTTTTCCCCTCAAGTGTGATTATTGTGGCTCTCCCTCTGTGAAAACACTACAGTCCTTCATAGTCTAGGTTCTCCCCCCATAATCCCTGTTCTCTCCTCCCTCCCTCCTACTCCCCTGCCTTTCCCATCTTTGATGCCTCAAATCTATGGTCAACTTTCAAGGGTTGGTTTTAAAATTTTTGTCTGAACCTTGTTTGGTTTCTCTATATTCCACATAAAAATGAGATCATCCAGTATTTCTCTTTCTCATTTTGGCTTACTTCACTTAGTAAGAGCCCTTCCAGCTCCATCCATGTTGTTGCAAATGGCATGAGTTTGTCTTTTTTGATTTTTGAGTAGTATTCCATTGTGTATATATACCACCTCTTCTTGATTCATTTGTCTATTTTGCAGCACTTAGATTGTCTCTATATCTTGACTTTTGTAAATATCGCTGCTATAAATATGGAGTACAGGTTTCTCTTTGAATTAGTGTTTTTGAATTTTTGATGTAGACACCTAGGTTTGGGATTACTGGGTCATATGGCAGATCCATTTTTAGTCTTTTTATAGGGGACTGGACCACTCTACACTCCCACCAAAAGTTTAAGAGGGTTCCTATTTCTCCGCACTGTCACCATTAGGTGCATCTAATTGTTGCTGGTCTTTCTGTGTGGGTCATTCTCGGGTGTGAGGTAGTATCTCATAATGGATTTAATTTGCATTTCCCTGATAAGTGATGATGAAAATTTTTTCATATGCCTGATGGCTATCTGTTTGTCTTCCTTACAAAAGTGCCTGCTTAGCTCTTCTGCTCATTTTTTGATTGGGTTGTATTTTTCTTTCTGTTGAATTGTATTAGGTCTTTGCAAATATTTGATATCATTCCCTTTTCAGATGCACGGCATGCAAAAAATTATTCCCATTCAGTGAGGTGTCTCTTGGTTTTGGTAACTGTCACTGTACAGTAGCTTTTTAGGTTAATGTATTGTTCCAGTTGCTTATATTCCCCTTTGTTTCCCTTGCTGCTGGGAACGAATCTGCAAAAGTGTTTCTGAAGTTTATGTCATGAGTGTTTTGTCTCTGTATTCTTCTATGCATGTTATGGTTTCAGGTCTTACATCCAAGTCTTTTATCTATAATTCTGAGTTGATTTTGAGAGATGGTGTGAGATTGTGGTCTAGTTTCATTCTTTCACATGTGGCAGTCCACTTTTCACAATACCATTTATTAAAGAGATTTTCCTTTCTGCAGTGTATATTCTTTGCTACTTTGTCATAGATAAGCTGTCCATATATGTGTGGCTTTATTTATGGTTCTCAATTCTATTCCGTTGGTCTGTGTGTCTCTTTTTGTTCCAGCATCAAACTGTTTTAATTAATATGGAATTATAGTCTGAAGTTTGGATGTATAACAACACCATTTTCCCCCTTTTAGTTAGGAGAGCTTTGGCTATTTGGGTCTTTGTGATTCTATATGGATTTTAGCAGTGTTTTTACCCATGTTTTTTAAAGAATGCTATTGAAATTTTTATTGGGATTACATTGAATTTGCAAATTACTTTGGGTAGAATGGCCATTTGATAATGTTGATCCTCCAGTAAATGAGTGGGTACATCTTTCCAGTTATGTGTGTCTTTTTGACACTGTTTTGTTATTTTCTTTGTATAGGCTCTTCACCTCCCTTGATATTCCCAGGTATTTAAAATTTTTGGTACAGTTGTGAATGTGATTATGATTTCCTTTTTTTTTTTTTTTTTTTGGGACCCTCCCTGGTGGCAGGGGACGAACCAGCGATGCAGAAGCTGCAGGCAGCCTGGCAGCCCAGTGCTCAACCGCTGCGCCACCAGGGGAGGCCCTTTATGACTTCCTTTTAAAGCTGATTGTTTGCATATAGGAAGACAACTGATTTTTTGTAGTGATTTTGTAACCTGCCACATTATTGAACTGGTTTATTGTTTTAATAAGTTTTTCTGTGGATTTTCTGGGTTCTCTCTGTATATGTATTACCATGTCATCTGCAAATAATGATAGTTTTACTTCTCTCCTAATTTGGATTCATTTTATATCTCTCTCTTACCTAGTTGCAGTAGCTAGGAATTCCAATACTACATTGAATAGTAGCAGTGAGAATGGACATCCTTGTCTTGTACCAGATCTTAATGGAAAGGCTTACAGTTTGTTACCATTATGAATGATTCCAATTATAGATTTGTCATATCTGGTTTTTATTATGCTAAGATATCTTACTTTTATCACCATTTTTTCAAAGGCTTTCATCACAAATGGACATTGACCTTTATCAAATTGTTCTAGGCATCTCTTGATATCATCATATGGTTTTTACTGTTTTTTTTTAAAAAAAATATTTATTTATTTTTTATTTATTTATACAAGCACTGGGTACAGTCAGAAGCACGGGAGGGTGAGAGAATTCACCAGAGCCAGAGAAAGGAGCAGAACAGGCAGAAGGACCGAAGAACACTGCTGAGAGGAGCAGCGGGCAGCAGGAGAGGTCTGCGCGCCATGTGGTACCCTCGCTGGCAGCCAGGGATCCAACAGGCGCTGCAGAGGCTGCGGGCAGCTTCGCAGCCCAGCGCTCTACCGCTGCGCCACCACGGGAGGCCTGGAGGCCCAGTTTTTACTGTTCTTTATGTTGATGTGATGAGTTAAATTGTTTGCTTTTTGGATGTTTAATCATCTCTGTGTCCCTGGAATAAATTTCATTTGATCGTGGTGTATAATTCTTTTCATGCATTGTTGGATTCGATTTGCTAAGGTATTATGGAGGATTTTTGTATCTGTTTTCAGTAAGGAGACTTTATAGTTTTCTGGGTTTGGTTTTGTTTTGTTTTGTTTTGTTTTGGTTTTGTATTGTCTTTGATTTGGGTAGTGGTGTGAAGTTGGCCTCATAAAATGTGTTTTGAAGTGTTTCTTTTTTCTTAAAAAAAATTTTAAAGAATCTGAGCCTGACAGGAATTAGTTTGTCTTTGAAAGTTTGGTAGGAATGCCTTGCGAAGCCATCTGGTCCTGGAATTTGGCTTTTTGGGAGAGTTTGCATTACTGTTTAAGTTTCCTTCCTCATGGTTTGTTTAGATTTTCTACTATTCTCCTATTCAGTCATGAATGATTATATAATTCTAAGAATCTGTCCCTCTCATCTAGGTTGTTAAATTGGTTTGCATTTAATTTTACATAGTAAACTGATTATCTGCTGAAT
Organism: Talpa occidentalis; assembly: GCF_014898055.3. Lineage (NCBI taxonomy): Eukaryota > Metazoa > Chordata > Mammalia > Eulipotyphla > Talpidae > Talpa > Talpa occidentalis. The sequence goes on from NW_023601543.1 coordinate 40,064,792, forward strand.
TTCTGAAGTCTTTTGTAATTTCTACTCTCTTGTTTTTGAACATATTTATTTGTTTTTCTCCCCCTTTTCTGATTAATCTTAGCTAGAGTTTTATTTTATTTTTTTTCAAAGACACAGTTTTTGGTGTCATTGCTTTTTGAAATGTTTTTTAAATTTCTATTTCATTTATTTATGCTGTGATTTTTATTCCTTCCTCTATTCACTTTTGGATTTTTTGTTCTTCTTTATCAGGTTTCTTAAGGTGACAGATAAGGTTTTTAATTTTGGCTGTTTCTTGTTTTTTGATGTGTGCCTGTATTGCTATATACCCCTCATAGTACTGCTTTTGCTGTGTCCCATACTTCCTGGAATATTGTATTCTTGTTATCATTTGTCTCAAGGTGGTATTCACTAGGTTTTTTTCCAGTCTCCATGAATTAGAGGATTTCCTTGCATTCTTTTTCCTTGCAGCTCATTTCTAGTTTGATTTGTTGATACTATGTTGTGACCCAGTATGTGGTCAATCCTGGAGAATGATCCATGTGCACTTGACAGTAATGTGTAGTCAGTTTATTGGCATGCAGTGCCCTAACTATGTTTATTAAATCCATGTGGTCAAGTTCTTTGTTCTGGACAACTTTGTCCTTATTTATTTTCCATCTCATTGGTGTGTCCTTTGGTGATAGTAGGTTATTGAAGTCTCCAACAATTTATATATGTATGTGTTTATGTGTTTGTGTTTGTGTCTGTTTTCATATTTGATAGTAGTTGTCTAATACATTTTGGTGCCCCTTCATTTGGTGAGCATAATTGATAAGTGTTATATCTTCCTGTTTTATCATTCCCTTAATCATTACATGGTGTCTATTCCTGTCTCTTTTTACCCTTTTTACCTGGAAGCATTTTTATCTGATATAATTATGGCTATCCCTGCCCTCCTTTGGGTGCCATGTCTTTGTAGAATTGTATTTGTCCCCTTTACTTTCAGTCTATGTTCATCCTGCAGCTTAGGTGCATTTTGTGGAGGCAGCAGCAGATTGGATTTTTCCTGATGTAACTAGATATTCTGTCTTTATATTGGTGGGTTCAGTCCATTGATATTTAGGGTGATTATTGATATATAAAAGTTCTCTACTGCCATTTTGTCCTTAGTTTTATGATTCTATTTAATTGCCTCTTCAGTTCTTTGTGCTTATTCCTCACTTTGGTTCAAATACTAAAACTACTGTCAATATTTCTAGAGGAGGATTTAGTGGTTGCAAACTCCCTAAATTTCTGTTTGTCTGAGAAGATCTTGTTATCCCTCATATCTGAAGGAGATCTTTTTAGGATAGGGTATTCTTGGTTGGCAATTTTTATATAGGAGTATTTTGAATATGTCACATCATTCTCTTCTGGCCTGTAGTGTTTCTACAGAGAAGTCTGATGTTATTTTTTTTTTTTAAGATTTATTTATTTATTTATTTATTTATTTATACAAGCACTGTTTGTCTGAGAAGATCTTGTTATTCCCTCATATCTGAAGGAGATCTTTTTAGGATAGGGTATTCTTGGTTGGCAATTTTTATATAGGAGTATTTTGAATATGTCACATCATTCTCTTCTGGCCTGTAGTGTTTCTACAGAGAAGTCTGATGTTATTTTTTTTTTAAGATTTATTTATTTATTTATTTATTTATTTATTTATTTATTTATTTATTTATTTATACAAGCACTGGGTACAGTCAGAAGCGCAGGAGGGCGAGAGAATTCACCAGAGTCAGAGCAGAGAGTAGAGCAGGCTGACTGATGAAGTACACTGCTGAGGGGAACAGCAGGCGGCAGGAGAGGTCTGTAGCGCCATGTGGGACCCTCGCCAGGTGGCCGGGGAAAGGAACCGGCGCTGCAGAGGCTGCGAGCAGCCTTGCAACCCAGCACTCAACCGCTGCGCCACGGGGGAGGCCCAGAAGTCTGATGTTATTCTAACTGAGATTCCTTTATAAGTTAGGTTTCTTCCCCTTCATCATCTTTGTTTTTTTGTTTTTCTTTATATTGGACTCTTGAGCATTTTATTACTATCTGTCTTGTTGTAGGCCTTGCATTGTTTGTGTCGTTTGGTGTTCTTTTAATTTTCTATATTTTTGTCTTTCATCCCTCTTCAAGTTTGGGAAATTTTCTTCCCAAATAATTTTTCAGTTCCCTTTTCTCTCTTCTCTTGGGATGCCTATGATTCTTATGTTTCCTTTCCTCATGGTGACAGATAATTCTTGAAGTGTTTCTTCATTTTTTTCCCTTTGTATCTCTCTTTATCTATTTTGATTCATTCCCCATCTGCATCCTCAATCTCACTGATTCATTTTTCCATTTATATTATTCTACTCCTTGGCTTTTTCCAGTACTTTCCATCTCATCCACTGATTTTTTTCTACCTTTTGCATTTCTACTATTATCTTACTTAGAGTTTCACTTTTGATTGACTGTTGCTTCTAATTCATTTGTTTTCCTGAGTTTTCTTGCATGTCTCTACACTCTTTTTCTACATTTCTTTATATTGTTACAATTCTTTGATTCTTTTAATTATGTCTCCTTTGAACTCTGTAGTTCATAGGAAGAAAACCTCTATACTATCTTTGTGACATTGTTCTGGAGATATTGTTTCTCTATGGTCTATTTTTCTCCTGCAGACTTGCTTAGCCATTTATATTATTTGTTTAGAGTTTATTCTACTGTAGTTGGGGCTTTTGTTGTGTGTGAGTCCTTCTCTTTCACTGTACTGGTCATTTGTCAGTTGGAAGGTATAGAAGCCGGGGCCTTGTGGAGATCCAAAACTCTCTTGACAAAAAAATAATAATAATAATAATAATAAGATAAATGGTGGTATCACACTCCAAGACTTCAAACTATACTACAAGTCTATAGTAATCAAAATGTTATGGTATTGAAAAATAAACATATACACTAACCAATGTAATTGAATTGAAAGCTCAGAAATAAGCATACATTATATAGAGAGTCTATGGAAAAGAAGTTAAGAGTATATAATGTTAAAAGAATGTCTATTGACCAAATGGTGTTGGGAAAACTGAACAGCCATATGCAAAAAGTGCAATTATACCCATCTTTCATACCATACACAAAAATTGACTCAAAATCTTGCAAGAGTTGGATATAAAGCTGGTAGCCATACAATACATACAAGAAAATATAGGCAGAACTCCACAAAATTGGCATGCGGGGTGTCTTTACAGTCTCAACTACAAAACAAAGGAGGAAAAACAAAATTAAACAAATGTTTTAATTAGTTAAAAAAACTTTGGTATATGAAGCTATCATTAAACAAAAAAATTACCCAGCTGAATGTAAGAATATATTTGCATTTTATCCATCTGAAAAGGAACTAAAAACCATGATCTACAAAGAACCCATATAACTAAATAAAAGAAATTAATCACAAAATGGACAGAAGAGCTAAATAGACCGTTCTGAAAATAGACATACCGATAGCCACTAAGCACATGAAAAAATGTTCATCATCACTTATTATGAGGGAAATGCAAATCAAACCCTCTTACTCCAGTGAGAATGAACCACATGAAATCCAACAGAAACAAGAAATGTTGATGAGGGAATGAAGTAAAGGAAACCCTCTTACCCTGTTAGTTTTCCATAGCCACTATGGAAAACAGTATGGAGGTTCCTGAAAATGTTAAAAATAGACGTACCATATGATCCAGCAATTCCGCTTCTAGGCAACTACCTGAAGAATACAAAAACACTAATTCAAAGGGATATATCAGATCCTTTGTTCATCGTAGCAACAAAACTGACAAAAGTAAACCAAAACAAAGCCTGGAAATACAGCTGTAGAACTGAGGGTTCATTGGTGGAGGGCATGTATAATGCAACAAAAGAGGGGGGATAAGCCAATGGCCTAGAGTAAAGAACAAAGGTTCATGAGGGTGGTGTGATAACATACATCTGAGGAAGTATGCACCTATTCCCCTAAATCATATCATGCAGTCTTGTAAACCAATGTTCTCTCTCTCTCTCTCTCTCTCTCTCTCTCTCTCTCTGGAGTCTTCTATGTCTCAATGCAATATTTCATATACTGAGCAAAGAGACTGAGAGACACTTATTCACTGTTATTGTCCTTTCGTTCTAAGAAAATAAGTACTTCCCTAATACAAAGCTTCTGGATTTCCAACTTCTACCTCCCACCTTCTTCCATTTTTTTTTTCTTTTCCCTAAGTTGAGATGAAGAGAAAAAAAGGTGTGATTGATATTGATAAAGAAAAATCTAATTGGATTCACCCCTTATCCATCTGCAAATTCTAGCTAAAGTAAAAGGTAACTCAGCTCCTTAATTTCAAGTTACATGTCTACCAAAATAAATGGCTGGAGTAATTTTTTTAAAGATTTTAACTAATCCTCAGAAGCAAATTAAAGTATGGGAACAATTGATATCTATAACTTTAAATTTATAATAAATCATTTTTTCCTCTCTATTATGTGGTGTGTACATGAAAGATAATTTTGCATATAGTTACTTAAGGTGAGGATATGTTCACCATATAGATTGCCCTTTAGACCTTTCACTGATTAATAATTCTACTTGCTTATTTTCCAGTTAGCAGAATTGCTCTTCATGGGGAATAGCCAGACAAATTGACAGTGTTTACCTTTCAAACTTCTGATGATATAGAAACTATTTGTAAGCAAAAGAAAGCATACCTTATTTAGCTTTATCTCTTCGTAACTTTTTTATTTTTATTTTTATTTTAAAGATTTATTTATTTATTCATACAAACACTGGGTACAGTCAGAAGTGCGGGAGGGTGAGAGAATTCACCAGAGCCAGAGCTGGGAACAGAACAGGCAGACTGACGAAATACACTTCTGAGGGGAGCAGTGGGCGCAGCAGGAGAGGTCTGTAGCGCCATGTGGGACCCTCACCGGTGCCCGGGATGGAACTGGTGCTGCAAAGCCTTCAGGCAGCTTCAGAACCCAGTGCTCAACCACTGCTCCACCAGGGGAGGCCCCATAACTTTTTATTTTATACCCCAAAACAGTTTATTTATATTTTATAAAGTAATCACTATGCATGAATATGTTGCCTGTAAGGCAGAACTGTGTACAAAGTTATGAGTAACTGACAGCAGGAATACAAAACAAACCTATAAGTAATGAAAGTAATAATCTCTTTGATGAGCAATATGACTCCTATTCTGAGGACACCCATAACTAATACCAGCACTTCATCTAAACCTAATGACAATTTTCCCTCCTTTAATTTCACATAGGATGTGAAATGCCTATGATCTGAAATGTCCGAATAGTGAACAGATAAAGTTTCTTCTCTAGAAACCCTTTGCTTTTAATTTCTTTCTTTTATTTTTTTAAATTTCAGTTATTATTTAATTTTGGCATAAATTTTTGTTCCCCCATATGTGCACATGTTCTAGTTACCCTCCACCAAACTTCTTGTGCAAATACCTCATCTACCTCCCTCCCTCATCCTCTCCTTCCTCCCCGTTTTCCCCAACCGCCCTCCCCCACCAACATTCCCTCTGGTAACCATTAAATTCTTTCATGAAGTCCAAGATTTATTTCTGCTGTATTTCGTCCTGTGTGTTGTTTTTTTTTTGTTGTTGTTGTTGTTGTTTATATTCCACTGATGAGTGAAAGCATCCATTATCTTTCTCTTTCTGACTTATTTTGCTTGACAGTCACCTCAAAGACAATCCATTTTGTCCCAAAAGCCACTCGTTCATTTTTAAGCAGCTATGTAGTATTCCACTGAGCATATGTTCCATGGTTTCTTTATTTGTTCATCTTTTGAAGGACACTTAGTTGTTTCCATGACATGGCTATTTTGGACAGTACTGCTATGCACACAGGCATACATGAGTCTTTTCATGTAGGGTTTTCATATTTTCAGGTTAAATTACCTAACAGACATTGTTGTATCATAAAGACATTCCATTTTTATTTTTATAAGAAATCTCCATACCGTTTTGCAAAGAGGGTGCACCAACTTTAATTCTCACCAACCGTGGGTAAGAGTTCCTTTTTCACCACATCTTCACCAATGTTTGTTATTTCCATTATTTTTAATAGAGGTCTTTATCACAGTAGTGAAGCGATATCTCATTGTGGTTTTGATTTGTATTTCCTTTATAATAAGTAATTTTGAATAATTTTTCATATGGCTATAGACCATATGAAAGTCTTCTATAGAAAAGTGTCTTTTTAGATCTTTTGCTCATTTTTTGTTGGTTGTCTGTGAATTCTTTATTGTTGGATTGCATAAGAATGTTGTATATTTTGGAAATTAGCCCTTTATCAGATGTATGATGTGCAAATATTTTTTTGCCATTCTGTCGATTGCTTTTTTGGTTTTGTTATAATTTTCTTTGCGTTACAAAGCTTTTCCCCCTAAATTTATTTCTTTTCTATATTGTCATTCATTTTTGTATGGTAACTGGTTTCTCACCGCAGGTGTAGTACCCATAGTTCACCCTCTACCGTAACACCATAAACCATCACCATAGTCCCTTGTATTCTTCCCTCCCCACTTTTGCCCTCTCTCCTTCCCACTCCCCTGCTTGATGCTTCAGGTTTATATTCAGCTTGCAAATGTTGTCTTTTTTCTTGTCCTATAAAAGCTTTTTAGTTTGATGTAGTCCCAGTTGTTTATTTTTGCTTTTTTTCTCCTTGCCATTGTGGTTGAGACCCCAAATTCATCTTTGTGGTAGATGTGCTGCAGTGTGTGTCTTATGTTTTCTTTAATGTATTTTTTTGTTTCAGTTCTTATGTTCATATCTTTAATCCATTTTTTTAAATTTTTGTGTATGAAGGAAAGTGTGAATCTAGCTTCATTTCTTGGCATGTGGTTATCAATGGTTCCCAATACAATTTGTTAAGGAGGCTTTTTTCCCTCCATTGTATGGTCATAGCTCCTTTGTCAAAAAATAACTGCCCAAATTTGTGTGGGTTTATATTTGAACTTTCCATTCTATTACATTGTTCTGAATTTCTGTTTTTGTTGCAATACCATACATACTGTTTTGATTACTGTTGCTGTGTAATATAGTTTGAAGTCGGGCGGTATGATACCTCTGTTATTCTTTTTCTATCAGGATTGCTTTTGCTATTAGGGCCTTTGGTGGCTCCATATAGATTGTATAACTCTTCTATTTCCTTGCAAAATTTTATTAGGATTTTGATAGATATTGCATTGAATCTGTACATTGCTTTAGGTAATATGATCATATAGTAATATTTATTCTTTTAATCCATGAGCACAGGATAACTTTCCACTTCTTTGTGTATTATTTTATATCCTTTAAAAGAGTTTTATAGTTTTCAATATATAGGTCCCTTTAAGTTTACTCCCAGTTATTTAATTCTTTTTGGTGTGATTGTAAATGGGATTGTTTTCCTTTATTTTAATACATTGTTTGCATATAGACATGCAACTGTTTTTGTATGTTGATTTTGAATCCTGTCACTTTTCTGCATTCATTTATTATTTCTAATAGTTTTTTTTTAACATGTCATTTGCAAATAGTGATACTTTTGATTCTTTTCCAATTTGGAGTCATTCTATGTCTTTTTCTTGGGTTTAATTTTGTACATCTCTCTTATTTACCTTGGCATGAGGTGGGGGCAGGAGGTGAGTCTGGATCTTAAATACACTATCTCAGTTTGAGAATGAAGACAGTCACTTCTGCCTCCTCTCCTTTCTCTCCACAGCAAGCTCTGTTCAGTGCTTTAGTTGTCATAAGTTCCCAACCCACATGCCTACTGTTCCTTTCTGCCACTGGTCATGATCTATTAAACCTGAGTGTCCCTTTTGGGGTAGCTAGCTCTGGACCATGGGTCTCAAGCTCCTGGACTCAGTTGGACAGGGCAGGCCAGAGGTACCCCAGAAAGTGTGGGACCTGTTATCTACTTTTGACTGCAAGCAATAGCTTTCATTACCCCTTGTAGGGTAAGGTAAAAAGTATCAGGCTTTTCTGCCCTCCCACCATTAGGATAGATGATGGAACCCTGTGGTCCCAAATGCATGCCTAATGGCGGGCACCTGGAGTAGGGTGTTGGCATATGTAGAAGAGATTCACCTGGGCTAAGACTGGGCTTTTAAGGGCGGTGTCACAGGGATGCCAGCAGAAGCCGAAAGAGAAGCCGAGAAAGAAGCTGCAGAAGCCAAGAGAGAAGCAGAGAATGCCAGAGAGCCCAGATAGAGTGAAGACATGCTGGGGGCTGGGAGGCCTGCCAACCTCCCGCCCCCCCCAGCACTCCTGCCTGTCATATGCCTGGTAAATCTAAATAAAAAACCTGCAAAAGCCATTGAGGACTCTGACTCCTCCTTTACCCGATCTGCTGGATTAGAAAACCTGCTCTGTGGCCTGTCCTGACCCTACACCCCTCCCATCCCTGCAGGGCAGTTTTTGAGGGATTACCTCAGCAAGCTCTGGGCAAGCTCTGGAAGCCACCAGATACTTTCCAGGAGATTGAGTTCTCTCACCAATTGTTTTCTAGACTATCGGGCCAGTGATGAAGCCTGGCCTGGCTCAGCCTGGCATCTCTGTAGTCTCTTCTCTTATGGCGGGGATGTGCTTTCCTTGCTATTGCTGGTGACAGAGTTCTCAATGTCCTGGATTGAATCTGCACCTACATGTAAGCAAAGTTCCTCCAGGGACATTCACAGAATTCCCTCTAGTACCCTGAGTGGTAGAGCCTCAGCCGACTCTGCCAGCTGAGGTAGTACTCTCCCAATCATTCTCAATTTCACTTCCTCCCACTCGTTTCCCTCAGCAGTCGTCAACCTTAATTTGAATTCTATGTGGGACAGTACTGGCACTCTGTTTAGGTACTTCTGAATCTTCCTTTGAGCAAATATTTTTTTTTGATAGTTCCTTTCAGGAGAGAAGGTGATCCCAACCTCTCTATTCTGCCATGTTCTGTTTATTTTTAAATTTATGCTGGCTTTTGCTTTAAAACTCTAGTAAAGCATCTCTGGATATCTTTAATTCTATATGTCATCACATATGACTTCCTGAATCAGCCAAGTTTTTCTCCTAGTCATATCTACATGTTGATACAAGGATCCCCTATATGTCTTTCCATGGGAAGGAATGAACTTGGAAAAAAAAATCTTAGGAGTGCTTATAAATATTTGTTTTGTTGTGCTTTCTGTGATGAAATGTCAGTTACCAAGAGGTTAATACTTCCACTAGTATTTATCCAAATAATCTCCATGACATAACTATTCAGAAGTAAAAGAGAAAAACTATAAAATCCTATTTTTTTAAGGGTTAGATGTGGTGGTAATCTAAGGGGATTATATTCTAGATAATTTATGCTTGAAGTAGGCACATACCCTCTCAGCACAGAGAGCTTTTAGGTAAAATTTTTTGCCTGAATTAATTTATTTTATTTTTTTCTTACTCATTTTATATTATCTATTTTGATCATAAAATGAATGCATGTTGTCTATAGTAAATATTGAGAAATACATTGAAATGTATATTGAATGTATTGAAAAATACGTTGATATATAGATTTCCTACCAAAAATGACAAACATTCTTAAAATTGGGGTTATTTTTTTTGACACTCTTTTCTCTTTGCTTACACCCAGAGAGGTGTGTGTGTGTGTTTATGTGTGTGTGTTCAAAACAAGGTTTTTACGAAATTGGAAATGTACTGTATTTATTGTTGTGCCCAATGTCGACCAGTGCAGCCCCCAAGGACACACAGACAGCTGATGCAAGAACACAAAGGAGTTTATTACAGGCTCGAGTCCGGGCTCACGACATGCACCGAATCAACGGCAGAGATTGAGAACCCCGAACAGAGGAAGCAGGGGTCTTTTTTTTTTAAGATTTATTTATTTATTTATACAAGCACTGGGTACAGTCAGAAGCACAGGAGGGTGAGAGAATTCACCAGAGCCAGATCGGGGAGCAGAGCAGGCAGAAGGACCGAAGTACACTGTTGAGAGGAGCAGCGGGCAGCAGGAGAGGTCTGCGCGCCATGTGGGCCCCTCCTCCCATGGCCGGGGAGCATCCGGGTATCGAACTGGCGCTGCAGAGGCTGCGGGCAGCTTCACAACCCAGCGCTCAACCACTGTGCCACCGGGGAGGCCCAGGAAGCAGGGGTCTTATATAGGGTCACAAGCAGGCACAAATTTTGAAACAAGCTGGCAATTACTCATTGGCTCCTACAAAGGCATTTTGGCACGCATGGTTATAGTTTCAAACTGATTGAATGGTTAGAGATGATGTCCCATTTATGGATAAGACTGCCCTCATTGGCTACTGGGGTGGTCTGCTTTTTCATCACCAAGTGGAGTGAGGGTTGTGACTGTTGAAACTATCTCTGGAATGCAGCTGTACAAGGACTAACATCAAGATGGAGGATATACAAAATGGCGAAACCTTGGCTAAGCTTGGTTCCACATTTATTGTTTCATATCATGTATTCAAAAATTTCTTTAACACTGTTGTTTTATTACAATAAGCAGTACATGCTCATTATAGAAAATATTTAAATATAAATTTTGGTTTTCTGCATAGGAGATTTGGCTGGGAGTGAGTTACTATGCACATATGGAGAAGTAAAAATGTAATCCCAAAGTTATATAGACATGTAAAACACTGAAAAATTCATTTGAAAGAATTTAAACATAGATGAGCAAATGGAAGAAAATAATTATCAAAAATGTAAAGGTAGACAAAATGAAGAAAAATAAAAATTACCTAAAAATCCATTACAAATGTTAATGGCAATGTTTTGGAAAATATAGCTGTCTTTTTTCTATAAAAATGTGAACTTTTTTATTTTACAAAATTAAGCCCTACCTACATAGTAGAGTTTGTTGTTGTTTTTGGAGTGTGTGGGTTTGGAGTGTGGGGTCCCTGGGTTCACTCTGGGAAAGGTTTCACAAGAGCTCCCGTTTCAGTGACGTGCGGCGAGTTTCTCCATGAGACAGAGACATTAGTTATATTTAAAGGGCAGGTTTATTAGGGAAGGGATAAAACAGTTAAAGACACTTGCATAGACACACGTGGGTAGGAAGAGCCACCCCAGAAGGGACAGGTTTGCTAAGAGAAGCCTGCATGGTTGCAGGCTGGCATCCTTGACAGGTCACAGGCAGGCAGGAAGCTGCTGCCCTGCAGAGGGAGAGAGTTGGTGAAAAGAGGCTCCTGCATAAGTCACAGGTGGGCAGTGGGAGTGCTGCCCAAGCCTGTGCAGAGACTGAACTGATACAGTTTGGGAGGGGCTCACTCCTTGTGAGTTGTCAGTTGGTTGCTAATTTTGGATAACTGTGTAGAATTTAAAAGGGACTGAAGATTCTACTAATGGGCTCAATCTCTATATCTTTACCTTTGGGGTCTGTTGGGCTCAATCTCTGTATCTTTAGACTGCACCTAAGGATACTAGTGTTGTGCTTGCCTGGGGATATTAGTTTCTGCAAATGTGACCATTGTTATGCTAATCTCTTCTGCCCCCACCTCCTTGTGTGAGCCAGGTTTCTTGTCTTGACACACCTCCTTTTTTAGTTTTTTTTTCTATTCTTGTCCTCCATCAGGGTTTATCATCAGTTTTTCACTTACTATAAGAAATATAAAAAATATTTTCTTTCTTATCAATTATTCACTTCATGTTTCCATATGAATTTCAGCAATATTTATTTTCTTGAAGAATGTCATCGAGATTTTTATTAGAATTGCATTGGATCTGTAAACTCTTTTTGATAGGATGGCCATTTTGATCATTTTGATTCCTCCAATCTATGAGCAGGGAATAATTTTTCCATTTCTTTTTGTCTTCTATAATATTTCTTTTAACAATGTTTTATAATTTTCCTTGTATGGGTCTCTCAACTCTTTTGTTAGGTTTATTCCCAGGTATTTAATTATTTTTGGTACAATTGTAAATTAAATGTTATTTTTTTAACTTTTTCCTCTTCAGAGTGATTGTCTGCATATAGGAAGGCTACTGATTTTTGTGTATTGATTTTGTAACCTGCTACTTTCCTAAACTTGTTTGTTGTTTTATTTAGTTCTGTGGATTTTTTTATGGTTTTCTATATATATTATCATAGCATTTGCAAACAATGATATTATACTTCTTTCCCTATTTGGATTCCTTTTATGTCTTTCTCTTGCCTAATTGCTCTGGCTAGGACTTCCAGTATTGTATTGAAAAGCAGTGGTGAGAATTAACATCTTTGTCTTTTTCTATCTTAATGGAAAGGATTTCACATTTTTCACCATTAAGAATGATGTAGGCTGGGTTTGTCATATATGGCCTTTATTATGTTAAGATATGTTACTTTTATCCCCCATTTTTCGAGGAAATTCATGATAAATTAATGTTGAACTCTATCAAATGTTTCTCAGCATCTATTGATATGATAATATGGTTTTTATTTTTATTTTTGTTTATATGGTGAATTACATTAATTGATTTTTGGATATTGAGCCATCCTTGTGTTCATGGAATAAATCCCAATTGGTCAAGGTGAGACACAGGGCAAGCTAGGAATTATGCAGTTTTAGGGACAGTGCAGGAGGGGACCTCTGAAGAATTTAGGGAGGCTTCAGAGATAAGGACAACCAAGGGAAAGTAACCAATTCCACTAGGAAAAACAAACATCCCAGAACCAAGGACAACGTTGTTAATGCTAGTCCTGGTTTCCTGTGTTGTTAATGCTAGTCCTGGTTTCCTTCAGGCGGTAAAGGGAGGCAGAGATTGGAGAAATGGAGAGTGGTTTAATTTATGGACGCATTAGAAGGGCAGCTGTTTAACTTCAATGCAGGGATGCCCATCCAGAGGACTGGGCCATAAAGATAAAGATGCAACAAATGGGGAAAGAGAAAGCTGTTGGATAAGGAATGTGAAGATCCCCCACTTAGTAGCAAATTAAGTGAGACAGCCGAGAACTTACCAATCACAAAGAAACTGGTGGAGCTTTAGAATAATGAGGGGAAAAAGGTATATATTCCCTAAGACACAACTCCACTTTGGCTTCCTTGCCCTCCAGGCCTGGTTCCCTGGCCTGGGAGTCCCACTTTATTTCTGTTCTTTTTCTCCTCAATAAACGTTTTCTTTCTCTAAACAAATCTGCTCTTCTCGCTTGCTTGCCTGAGCGTCTGAGAAGTTCCTGCTGCGGCTTCGTGAGACACCAACCGTGGGGGTCTAGTGGCCGGGGCTCAGCGCTGCCCTGCAGCCTGGGATCAGTTCCTGGCTGGGAGACTAGGCCTGACAATTCCGGTATCAAAGGTGTATAATCTTTAGATACATTGTTGGATTTGGTTTGCTACAATTTTATTGAGGATTTTGGCATCTGTGTTTATTAGGGAGACTGGCCTGTAGTTTTCTTTTTTTGTGTTTTCTTTGTTTGGTTTTGGTATTAGTATAATGTTGGTTCTATAAAATGTATTTGGTTGTATTCCTTCTTTCTCAAATTTTGAGGATAGGCACCAGTTCATCTTTGAACATTTGGTAGAATTATCTTCTAGAAACGATCTGGTACTGGGCTTTTGTTTTTTGGGAGGGTTTTGGTTACTGTTTTAATTCCCCTGATTGTAATTTGTTTATTCAAATTTTCTATTTCTTCTTTACTCAGCTTTAGGTGATTGCATAATTCTAAGAATTTGTCCATCTAATCTATATTGTTGAACTTGTTTGCATATAAATGTTCATAGTCATCTCTAATTTTCCTCTGGAAACTTCTGTGTCTATTGTAATTTCTCCTCCTTCATTTACGATCCTATGTTTTTTAATTTTCTCCCTCTTTTGCTTTGTGAGCCTAACTAGAGGTTTTTCTGTTTTGTTTATTCAAATACCAACTTTTAAAAAAGATATTTATTTATTTATTGCATAGAAGAACTGGGATGTAGGCCAGAGGTGCAGGGTGGGTGAGAGGTTTCACCAGAGACAGTGTGTGAAGCAGAACAGGCAGATCCACTGAAATACACTGCTAATGGAAGCACCAGGCAAGACAGGAGAGGTTGCTGTACCATGTGGGTTAGCTCCTTCAACAGGGATCAAACTTGGTCCATCAGTGACAGCACTGATTCTAACCCCTACATCCCCAGGGAGGCCCACAACTTTTGGTTTTATTGATCTTTTGGACTATTTTTTATTTCTATTTCATTTATTTCTGTGTTAATTTTTTATTTCCTTTCTTCAAATGGTTTTTGGGGTTTTTGTTGTTCTTTCGGTAGTTCCTTGAGATAGGAGTTTAGTTTGTTAGGATTCTTTCTTGTTTCCTGATGTGGGCCTGTATTGCTATATACTTTCCTCTTAATACTGAATTTGGTATGTTCCATACATACTGAAATGTTGTGTCCTCATTTTTATTTGTCTCAAGGTATTTTTTAATTTCTTCTTTGATTTCCTCATTAGCCCACTGGTCTTTCTGTAGTGTGTTGTTCAGTCTCCTTGTAATGGGGCAGTTCCTTGCTTTCTTTTCATAGTTGATTTTTAGTGTGATGCTTTTATGGTCAGAGAAGATTCTCGGTGTGATTTCAATCTTCATGCACTTGTTGATGCTTGTCTTGTGACTCAGTATGTGATCCATTATGGAGAATGATCCATGTGCACATGAGAAAAATGTGTATTTGGGTTTTTGTTGGCACGGTGTCCTATACATGTCTGTTAGACCTATTTGTTCTAGATCTTTATTTAGGGCCATTTTATCTTTATTTTTTTGTCTCCTTGATCTATTCATTTGTGAGAGTGGGGTGTTGAAGTCTCCTACCACTTATATCTAATTTCATAGATGATAGTGTTAGGGGGAAAAGGATGTCCTAAATCTAATTCCATACAGGCTTTGTGGACTCCACTCCCCACTCCAGACCAAAACCAAAAGACACTGGGAACTCCAAATCCCATCACCACCAAAGGGAAGGTTGCTGGGACCTGAGGGTGGGGTTAAGCAGCCAGGTTTGGTATAAAGCCAGACATGTGGGCTTTGAAGGGGTCCCCCATTTTGGCTCTCCGCCAGCTCGCAGTGTCCGGCCAGCTCTGAGAGTGTCTTTGGGTTTCCAGGTTAGCGGATGGGGTAGGACGCATTAAAGACTTTATTTCCCTATTTTCTCCCTGAGTTGTACATTTCCTTAATTCCTTTCCCTTGTAAATAAACCTTTTATTAACCTTTTGTGTGTGTCTGTAGTGGAGTATTCATAAGTACCTTTTAAGCGCGCGGGTGAGGACCCACAGCCAGGCAGCCCGTTTTATATCGGGGTTGCCCCATAACAATAGTAACTGCTAATATATTTTGGTACTCCCTCATTTGGTAAGTATATATTGATGAGTGTTATGTCTTCCTGGTGTATTGTCACCTTCATCATTATACAGTGTCCACCTATGTCTCTTGTCACCTTTTTTAGCTTGATATCTAACCCTGAATAGCCAGCACTTTCCTGACTAAAAGGAAAAAGAACAGAGGTATTACACTCCCAGACTGAAAACTATACTGCAAAGCCATAATAATAAAGCTGCATGTTATTGGAAGAAAAGCAGACACGCAGCCAATGGAACAAAATTGAAAGCCCAGAAATAAAATCGCACATATGTAGTCAACTAAGCTATGAAAAAGTACTAAAGAATATACACTAGAAAAAGGAATGCCTCTTTGAAAAATATTGTTGGGAAAACTGGGCTGCCACATGCAAAAAAATGAAACTTGCTTACTCTCTAACACAGCACACATACAAACACAAAAACAACAACAACTAAAAATGTAGAAAAGACTTGAAAATAGGACCTGAAACCATAAAATAAATAGAAGAAAACATAGGTAAAACATTACATTACATGGGCCTCCCCTGGTGGCACAGGCAGTTGAGCACTGCACTATGAAGCTGTCCGCAGCCTCTGCAGCGCCAGTTCGATCGCGGTCAGCTGGCAAGGGTCCCACATGGCTCGGCAGACCTCTCCTGTCGCACCCACTGCTCCCCTCAGCAGTGTATTTGATCAGTCTGCCTGTTCTGTTCTTCTGTTCCCTACTCTGTCTCTGGTGAATCCTCTCATCCTCCTGTGCATCTGGCCTGTGCCCCGGTTCTTGTAAAAAACAAAACAAAACAAAACATTACATTACATAAACCTTAGAAACATCTTTGAGGACTCATCTCCATAAGCAAGAAAAATGAAGGAGAAGATAAACAGTTGGGACTACATGAAACTAAACTAAAAAGCTCTGTACAGCAAAAGAGATAGTAACCAAAACAAATAGCTCACAGAATGGGAGAAAATATTTGGACACCATACAACTGATAAGGGACTGATATCAAAAATCTACGAAGAGCTTACACCACTCAGCATAAACAAGCAAACAACCCAGTCAAAAGACAGGCAGAAGAACTATTTATAATAGCTAAGCTATGGAAACAACCCAAATGCCCAAAAATAGATGACTGGATCAAGAAGATGTGGTACATATACACAATGGAATATTACTCAGCAATCAAAAAAGATAAACTCATGCAATTTGCAGCAACATGGATGGAGCTGGAAGGGATCATGCTCAGCGAAATAAGCCAGAAAGAAAAAGAAAATTACTGGATGGTCTCAGTCAAAGCAGGAATTTAGAAAACCTATATAAGAGACCAGGAAAAAGACTCATTACAATAAATAAAAATCAAAATCAACAAGCAACAATAGACCAGAGTCACACTACAGTGGGGAGGTGGGGGACAGAGAAGAGGGATTAGGGTCAGAAAAAGGGGGTGGAAATTGTATGGGGAATATAACCAAAATGAAAATGCATACATTATGCAAAAATGAAAAATGATTAAGAACTATATAAAATAAAATTATTTTTAAAAAGACAGGCAGAAGAACTGAAAAGAAATACAAATGGCCAAAAAACATGAAAAAAATGTTTAACATCACTTATTATAAGAGAAAAACAAATCAAAACTACAATGAGATAACAGCTCACACCTGTGAGAATGCCCATATTAGTAAAACTAAAAACAACAAATGATGTTGGATGATGTGGAGAAAAAAGGAACTCTTACACAGCTCATGGGACTGTAAACTTGTCCGGCCACTATAAAAGCTGTGTGGAGTTTCCTGAAAACATTAAAAACACATATACCATGAGACCCAGAGATTCCATTCCTATGAACCTACCTAAAGGACACTAGAATACTAATTTGAAAGAAAACCTGCACTCCTATATTTACTGTAGCACTATTTACAATAGCCAAGGTATGGAAATAACCCAAATGCCCCAAAACAGATGAGTGGGTCAGGAAGATGTGGTATATATACTGGAATGGAATACTACTCAGAAATCCAAAAAGATAAGCTCATGCAATTTGCAGCAATGTTGATGTAGTAAGAAGAGATTATGCTAAGCAAAATAAGTCAAAAAGAAAAAGATATATATCAGGTGGTTTCACTTATATGTGGAATATAGAGAATCTGAACCAAGGGTCAGGATAAAGGCAAAACTTGCAAGCTGACCATTGATCTGAGTGAGGTATACAGCAGGGGAGGGGTAAGAGAAGGGGTCAAAACAGGGGAGGGAAGGATATAATGGAACTGAGATATTTATAACAGGGTGCTATGTTGTTGGGAGAGCTATGAGGGCTACACCTGAGGGGCGAAATCAAATACTGCACAAAAATTAACAACAATGTGAGAAAATAATTAAGTAAATTCAATAATAATAAAAAGCTATTCTATTTCAGGTGTAGTGGATTCATAACATTTATTGCAGGGATAGATTGAATCCTCAATTCTTAAGCATATGGGTTGCTTACATTTTTTTAATTATAAATTTCACCTTGCTTTCCATCCTTGTATTTGTACCCATCCACACATATTTTCTTGTAATACATTAGAAGTAGAATTGTTCTCCAAATCATATATAAAATGAATTTTTATTTGTGTGCTTTTATAGTAGAAATTGATACCTAAGTGATCTAAAAATAAACATTCTCAATGTGCTCAGAAATGAAAAAAGTTAAACCACTTTTTTTCTACAGAAGAGTCTACTGAAATTGTTCCAAATGAGGCAAGGGCTCATAAGGAGGAGGACCACCATGCAGTATCCACAGATAATGTGGTATGTATTTTTTGAAATTATTTCCTCATTACATGATGGATTTCAGTGATAAGGTTTCCAGTTGGTAGCAATGTAAGCATTGTCAGAATAAAGTATTGTTCTGCTTCAGAAGTGAAAGCAGAGCTGTTGTCAATGAAGTTGTATATCTTTGAGGATATAATAAATGAAATTTATAGAGCTGTCATTTGAAGGTTTTTTTTTTTATATATATAGGAGCTTTGCGAATATAAAAGCCTAATGCTTACTACACATAGGACATTTTGTACATAACAAGCTATTTTTATTCAACACATTTAGGAACAAGCAGATTTCTTCTCATTTGACAAATGGCAAGATTAAAAAAGAATTTAACCCGAGATTATGAAAGAAGCCTTTGTTAGTTCTGGGACTTTTCTCTAAGGATTCCTGACTCCAGGTTCTCTGTTCAGACCAAACCTATCCATACTGTGTTTGGAAAATTTTCTTCTTTCTAGTTAAGTTGGACTCTTCTAGTCATCTTAAAAATCGTAGTGGAGTATAGACAGCATGAAGCAACTGAATAATGACTGTGTATGAATTAAACTGAGTTTTGTGAAAAAGTCAACATTTTTGGTATATAGAGATATTCTCTAAGCAGCTACATTAGAAGCATCTATTTACATTTTGACAGTATTAAGTAATACAGAAATAAAAATGTAATAAGTCAATCATAAACACAAATGTTATTGTGCTTTTGCTTTTGAATAAGTGTTTTGTGCTTGATTGCAACCTTCAAAAATGGCCCCTCTGTTTTGTTGTTGTTAAAAAATGGCTGTAACTTTGAGATTTATCATGGCTTCTATTGCAAGCATTATTTATCTGAAACTATAACTCTGCCACATCTCCTTAATGAAAGTTGAGCAAATAATATACAGTTCCATTTTTTCATGTTAAACATCAATGATATATAACAGTGTTTTCCACGGGAAGAATATGGTTTAGATTTGCTTTGTATGAATTCAGTTCTGAATTAAGCTCATGTTTAACCCTTCTGACACAAAATTCAGTATGCATATAGGAAAACAAGCTTTCCAGGCAAAATCATGTTTTCATTAGATAATGAACAATAATGGTTTTCTAGAATTAATCGTGCTGACATTCTTAAATTCCACCAAGTAATAATGTCCTCTTCAGTAAACTAGAATTATATAAATTACGTACAATTATTTAAAAATTGAAACAACCTTCCCCTAATGACATGCTCATTTTTTTAAGGATTTATTTATTTATCCAAGAACTGGGGTACAGTCTGAGGCACGGGAGGGTGAGAGAATTCACCAGAGACAGAGCAGGGAGGAGAACAGGCAGATCTACTGAAATTCACTGCTGAGGGGAGCAGCAGGCAAGGCAGGAGAGGTCTGCCACACCATGTGGGTTTCTCCCTGGCCGGCCAGGAATTGAACTCATGCTGCAGAGGGTGCGGACAGCTTCACAGCATGGCACTCAACCCGCTGTAGAATTTGAAATTGAGTTTTCTAGTCAGCAAAATATATGGTAATTAAAAGTCACAAACAAATATGGAATGATTCTATTTGATATATTACTTATGAGTACATGATACCATAACTCTGTGACCTGCAGAGTTCTGAGCCCCCATGGCATGCTCATTTTTATTTTTATTTTTTTAAAGATTTACTTATTTATGCACACAAGAACTGGGATACAGGCCAGAGGTGTGGAGGTGTGAGAGGATTCACCAGAGACAGAATGGGGAGCAGAACAGGCAGATCCACTGAAATACACTGCTGAGGGGAGCAGCGGGTGAGACAGGAGAGGTCTGCTGGGTCGTGTGGGTAGCTCCCTGGCTGGCCTGGAATCGAACTTGTGCAACAGAGGCTGCGGATAGCTTCACAGTGTTGTGCTTAAGCCCTTGCACCACCAGGGAGGCCCCCGACATGCTCATTTTTACCTGAATTTCTCTGCATTGATCTCTCCTGCAGCAGACATTTGAAGATAATGAATGAAGTCATGGTATTGGGTGACTCAAAATCACTTAAGTACCTAATTGTTCAAGGGCAGTTGATTTACAGAGACAAAACTCCAAACGTTCAAAGATTGATACATTCTGCCTGTAACTTTTGAATGCCCCCAGTTGTTTGTGCATGGCAAATCACCAAGACATATACGATTTATTTATGTGCGCAAATCTTTACAGTGGCATATAACTTCATGCCATGGGTTGTTCAGCTCTTTTTTTCCCAAAACCAATTCAAAAAGGTAGAGAATCTAAAAGACAACATCAAACAAAGTGCATTTGAGGTTTGATTATTGTCAACACATTTAAACCCCAAGTTTATGGTGATTATAGTAGAAAACAATACATTAGATTTATCTCTAGGCAGCAGTAGATAGCAATTTTGTTGCAGCTGTTCTCTTGGCTCAGAACTCTGCAGGTCACAGGGTTTTGGTATCATGTACTCATAAGTAATATATCAAATAGAATCATTCCATATCTGTTTGTGACTTTTAATTACCACATATTTTGCTGACTAGAAAACTCAATTTCAAATTCTGCCTATGACATATTTCTATTATTGTGCTCATTCTTAAAAGATTGACTAGTGACTAACTCAAGCTTAATTTTTAGTTTTTAAATTTTGGGGAGGTTGACAGAGTTTAAATGTTTAGAAGTGTTTTTCATATGCAGAAGATAAATTTGCAGTTGATTTTGTCTTTTGGTTTTGCTTTTATTAAAGTCAAGTTTCCATGATTAAAGAACTTACCTTGCTTTCATGTTTGCAGCTTATTGGTCATTCTTTCCTTCAGTGCTAAGCCGTTTTGTTTATTCATGTGATAGATATTTAATTAGTACCTACTGTGTGCAAGATATTTTATAAACTATACTGCACCTTAAGTTTAGCTTCTCTCTCCCTCCCCCTCCCTCTCTCTCTCTTTCTCTCTCCTCTCCACCCCCTGTACTGCCCAATGATGGAAACATGTTGCCATATTATTATGTAATAAATGTCTGCTTCCAATTCTCTAGCTAATGAAGTGCATTAAATAAGTGAATTTTTAAAAAAATGTATGTAATATTGTAATGTATGCCATAATTTGACATTTTACATTAGAAATTTTTAAATGTGGCATTTACAAAACACCTTCTACCAATTAGATATGCTTACCATTAAGTATACCAACCTTATAGAAAGTAAATTCCCTGTCACTGGAGGGCACTAAATTTAAGTAGAATTTGAATGTCCCTTTTTTTCAGGGATATTGTGAAAGAATATATTATATTTTCTACTTTAAATGTATTAAGATAAGTTACTAGTTACTAAGCAGTCATCAGTTAATAGTAGAGGGAATTTGCTAAGTCACACACTGAAGTTAACATTGAGTAGGTGACTTATCAGAATTTATTCTGAATTACTTAGTCTAGATAATCCCATCACTAAATTGAATACATAAGCTGAATATGTATATTTTCAATTTGTATATGTTCAGTTGAGTGAAAATATGATGATCGGACATGTTTATAAAAACCTCTTGTGTGTTACAGAAAATAGAAATTCTTGATGATGAAGAAAGTGACATGATAAGTAATTCTGAAGTAGAACAGGTGAATTCTCTCTTGGATTATAAGGTAAAGGCAATTTCAAATTCTGTATTTATAAAGGAAGATGATAAATGAGGCAGATTTTTATAGTACCCATAACTTACTTATTTCATTTCTTCTTGGTAAATTAAACATCCCGGGTGTCTGTTTTGACTGTCTCAGGCAATTTGAATACCACTCAAGGTACCGGGCATTTTAATTAATGCTGGCTGCTTTAGTGTTTATGGTTTTAAGTAGAGAGTTGGCTGACACTATGGAAAGCTGTGTGAAGGTTCCTGAAAACACTAAAAATGGATGTACCATATTACCTAATGATTCCACTTCTAAGAATCTACCCAAAGGGCACAAAAACAATAATTAAAAAGGAAACCTGCACTCCTATGTTTATTGCAGCACTATTTACAATAGACAAGACAAGGAAATAAACTAAATGCCCCAAAATAGATGAATGGATCAAGAAACTGTGCTATATATACACAATACAATACTACTCAACAATCAAAAAAGATAAACTCATGCCATTTACAGCAACATGGATGGAGATGGAAGGGATTATGTTAAGCTAAATAAGTCAGAAGGAAAAAGATAAATATCACATGGTCCCACTTATATGCGGAATATAGAGAAACTGAACAAAGTGTTAGGAAAAATAACAAAACTTGCAAGCTGACCATAAATCTGAGGCATAGAGCAGGGGAGGGAGGAAAGAGAGGAATCAAAAGGGGAGGGAGGGCCTCCCCGGTGGCGCAGTGGTTGAACGCTGGGTTGCGAAGCTGCCCGCTGCCTCTGCAGCGCCGGTTCAATCCCCGGCTGCTCCCCGGCCACCGGAGGAGGGTACCACATGGCGCGCAGACCTCTCCTGCCGCCTGCTGCTCCTCTCAGCAGTGTACTTCGGTCCTTCTGCCTGCTCTGCTCCCCGCTCTGGCTCTGGTGAATTCTCTCACCCTCCCGTGCTTCTGACTGTACCCAGTGCTTGTATGAATAAATAAAATAAATCTTTAAAAAAAAAAAAAAGGGGAGGGAGAAGAGCACAATGGACTGGGTAGATTGGTCACTGGGGCTATGTTGGTAGGAGAAATATGGGGAATATATCTGAGAGGTGAAGTCAAATACTGTACAAAAATTAACAATGATGTAGGAAAATAAATATTAAAAAAATGAAGAAAGAAAAGGAAACAAAAAAATTGGCTGAGCAGGAGTAGATATTGACAGAGCATGGCAAAATAGAGCAGTTAATAGTGGTGGTTAATGTGAAACATATGAAATTCTTTTATTTTAAAGTCAGTGTTTATTTTTTGTCCAAGACTCTTTCATTTTTGAGTTAGCACTCCTCCATTTTATAATAGCAGAATATTTTTTAACTTTGTGTCAATTAGTATTTTAAAATTTCTTTTTACTGAATTATTTTTTATTGAATTAATATTGGTTTACAACACTATATGATTTAGGGGTGTAGGTTCATACTTCTTTGGATGTATGTTACCATACCACACCCACCACCAAGGCACTCATAGTTCTCCACCATGTTCACTTTTGAATTGTGGTAAAGGGAAGATTTTTTTCCAGTGGTCCTTGCCAATTTTATCTTTTTAATTGTAACTTCTGAAGACCTCTTTTAAATATAATATAGCTATTTTAGGAGATGTTTCAAAACAATCTCTAAAACAAGTATCAGATGAATATAAAAAGAGTTGACCTTTTCTGAATGTCATTTCTTACTAAATTGACAGGCTAACTTTGACAGCATGCTATACATAATTTTGTTTTTATTAAATTTTGACATAAACTATCAGTCTATGTGTCAGTTTGTTTACTGAACATATGTGTAAGTGCTATTCATTTGTTAAGAAGTATACAAATTTACTAGGTAAGTTGGGTACTTTCTGAAATTTTAGCCATACAGTCATGTTTTTCCATACACAGATTTTTTTCTTGGAATATCATAAGTGTTCAAAGCAGAAACCAGTAATAAATGTTAAGAGAAAATAACATTTATTCAGAAAAGATAGCAGCTGTCATTTTCCCAAAATTCTTTTCAGTTTTACTATAATTGAAAGTTATGTCATTCAACAGTCTGTTTTCCAAATGCTCATAACATGTCAAACTTTAAAATAGTGAACACTGTCCATACAGAAGGAAACTATCTTTTGAAATTTATTTGCTAATTTGTCAAAGAGCAAAATGCATTCCACTACTTAAACTGTATTTCCAACTAATAGAATTATAAAGTTGATTCTGGAGCACAATAGATTTCTAATTTCTCCTGCATGGACATATAATATTTCTAAATGCCCAGCAAAGGATTAAAATGTTTCTGCAAACCACCAGTTGGTATAAACAATGGAAAGTACAAATGAAAGGGCAGAGTTGCAGTTTTTAAATGTTCCACTTAGTACCCAAGCAGGTCAGATACTGTTGGATCCATAACTCAGGATTCTTTCCAGGACCTTACCCTTCTGAGTGGCAGCCTACTTGAGCAGAATTTAGGGCTGAAGATTAGGTTAGGGCAAAATATACAATCACAAAATGATTATTAACATTTCCATTGTACTCTAAAAGATACTTAATGATGCAGTGTTTTCCATTGTGATAAATGCTGTGAGAAAAATGGTCCTTCATTTTCCTTTTAGGGAGGTTTTTAACACATGACCATCCTACATAAATTTCTTATTAACTTTCAAAAACCAACACCTATATAGAAATTACATCTTTTTATAATCATCAGTTCCCTCCATCTGTGAATTTAATGCTAAAGAAAGGCTACAGGAAACCTCATATCAGTTCTGATTGCTGATTTTAGGATGCTCATTTAAAACAACTGTATTAGTATAAAAATTTAATTTTTCTTCAGTGAACAGTTATGCTTTATTTGAGTACACATGCTAATATTCCTGTTTTGAGATCAAAATCACTTTGTTAGTTTCTCAGGTATATTTATCATAAAGTTCTTGAAGGAAGAGACTTACTCATCCCTGTGTTTCTTGATCAAATGTTCAGTAATTACTTTCTGAGTGAGTGGATATATTAATTAATTTATTCTTGCTAGTACTTTTTATACTATTATGCAAATATCCATTTATATAAAATCAATTAAGATCAGAAGTTGGATCATTATACAATTTTTCCTATACAAGAGTCTCCCATTATTCTTGGGATTCATTGTAGCAAAATGTAAGAATGTTTCCTGTATGCATCTGAGAAATATTAGTATGCAACCATCAGTATTAAGTCTGGGCGTAGTAGAGCTTCTGATTGAGACATTTTGCTAAAAATCCATATTTCTAGGAGTTCTAATTAACCCAACATGCTTATGAGACAAGTTGGTGTGCTCATTCCCTGAACATGAGTAACTTTCATAAAATAACACCTTAGGTTTGGCAGCCAGTGATAGCCTGTTTGGAGATCAAAACTCTAGTACAGGTGAAGTCTCAAGTGTTCCCTACAATTATCTTGGAGAATTGACAAAGTTTATTGGGAATGTAGGGAAGATTTTAACAAGAAAAATGAGTTTAAATTTCGTTTTGTGAAATTCAGTAGCTGATATTATTTTTCTAGTTCCTCTCACAAGCATTCCATTTATGTAAAAAAATCACTAAAGTATACATAAATTGCTGCTTATAATCTAGGAAGTGTTTAATAGGATTGCAAAAGGAGCTCTAAGAAGAAAATGTGTGCAAATTAATTTTCTTAAGGCTGTTTATATTTTCCAAACATTGCATAAATACTGAAGAGGAGGAATTTACGCATGAGAAATTAAATATCCGAATCCTAAAAGATTCTTTCTGACTTTTGCAAATGTGAATTAATGTCTTTAAATTTTTTTTCTAATGGATTGTGAGTGCAGCTCAAAAGGACTCTGCATTCAAATGAGACACTACAACTAATGATGGTAGATATCTCCTGTGTTCTTGAAAAAGACTTCCTGGTCAGTAATTCACTAATACTGCTCTCACAATGAATACTAAAAAAAGATAAACTTTAGAATTATTCTAATGCATTGTGGCAGAAACATGTTGAATTGTTTTATAGTACTTGCTTGTAACTTAGATTGCTGTAGTACGCCTCTGCATAAGGAATTTACCTTGAATTATCATTTGCAGATGATTGACTTGATATTAATGGGTCTGTATATAAAACAGGTTTATTAGGTATAATACATTCTAAAATGAGCTGATAAAACAATGAACACATTCATAAATTTAATGTGATTACTGCAACTGCCTCCTCTCAATTGAAATAAGCATAGCCATAGAATTAACTAATTTTAATATATTTTGCATAACTTTTTGAACAAATTTTGCTACAGTTCCTACTGTATTCTTTCACACCAGCTCTCCAACTATGGAGAATATTCATAATTTATTTTAATGATTTTTGGCAAGGGGTTGACTAATAATTTATTGTTTTTTTAAAATAATTCAGCTTAATTAATTAAAGTTATTAAGTTTACAAGATCTGCAGTCTCCTTTAATGTTTTTTTATTTTTAATCATGTTTTTGGATTAATATAATTTCCATGCAATAAAATTCACCTCTTTATGTAGTTAGGTGAGTTGTACACAGTTGTGTTACTATGACCACAAATTTATTTACCTCCTCATGAAGACTTGTGTTGTTTCCAGTTTTTGGCTATTATGAATAAAACTGCTATGAACATTCATGTGTGTCTTTTTGTGGGTATATGTTTTCATTTTCTTTGGGTAAACACTTAAGATGACTGTGTGCATGTTTTGCTGGTGGGTGTGGTGTGGAAACAATACCTTAAGGGGAAGATCTTATACCTCTAAAACACAAAAAACAGTTACCTCAATTAAAAAAAGGAGTAGTACTATTGAGTCATATGGTAAGAAAGAGTATGTTTAATTTTGTAAGAATCTGCCAAAACATTTTAAGTGTTTCCTAAACATTTTCAAAAGGTCTGTACTGTTTACACTCCCAGCAAATAAATAAGACTTCAATTTTTTCCACGTTTTTACCACTACTTACTATTGTCAGTCTCTTTAATTTTAGCCATTGTATTATGTTAGTAGTAGTATCTAACTGTGGATTTCATTTGCATTTCATTAGTGAGAAATAATATTAAGCATTTTTCATGTGATTATTGGTTATTCATGTACCTTTTTTTATGAAGTATATATTTCAGATATTTTGCCGCCTTGTTATTCTGTCATTGGTCCTATAATTGTGTTGTAAGAGTTCTTTATATTTTCTGAAAGTGAGTGCTTTACACATGATTTCAAAATATCTTCTTGCAATATGTAGTTTATATTTTTCTTAAGTGTCTTTTGAAGAGCAAAGGTTTTTATTTTGATGACATCTTTAAGTTTCGTGCTTTATTTGTGCTATTAAGAAATTTTTGCCTAACTGAAGGACACAAAAATTCACTTCTCTGTTTTCCTCTAATTTTATAATCCTAGGTTTTACACTTGGGTTTATAACCCATTTCTTAATATATTTTGTATGTGATGTAAGTTTAAGGGTTGATATTATTTTCTTTGTGGGGAAGTATGGATTTCAATTGTTCAACCAATGTTTTTTGAAATAAACTGGTTGATATATAAGTATAATCTATGTGTTTATAAATTATATATATTTTTGGACTCTGCTATATTCGTATATCTTTTCTGTTCCATTGATTTATATGCTCTTTTGCCATTACCACAATTTCTCAATTACTATAGTTTGAATAGTAAATCTATTGAGAACATTTTCATGACCATTCTCTTAGTTGAGACTATAACTGCCAAAGAGCACTAGTATTAATTTATTTTACTGATGGGTGGACAGTCACAGAGAGCTTGATTGAGCTACACTGGCTAACACAATTGCCAGTAAACCTGGCACAAAAATGCTGCCAATTTCTAGTGTATTGTTCTTTTCCTACACAACTAACAAAAATAATGGAGAGAGATTGGTTTTCAATCAATGGTACACAGTGATGCATTTGGAGATATAGTCTGAATAACAGACTCCTATATTAAGACAGGTTGGAGGGCAGTAGAAATCTTAAAGTTTTAGTAATAAATTCAGTCTCTTCTTGGTTAAAAAAATGATAAACTTTTTTTCAGTTCTCAGTATTTGGTTTTGGGAATGGTACATTCGGTGTATTACTACATCTGCTATTGCTCTTTACTTGGGGCTCATTGAACCCTGTCTAGTCTTAATCCCTATCTAAGTGCTAACTAGTTTAATGTATGTGGAATATTTCCAAGAAGGGAAACATTTGTTGAATTTTTTTTCTTACTGGAATTTATTAAATTGAATTTTTGACCTTGAAAATGGTTGTCTGTTGGTGATTTCTTTAAAGTTAGCCTTGTAGTAACAAGATAATCTTCCAAATTTTATATTTCTTTTGCTAAAATTTAATCTTTTCTTCTCCTCCAATTTGTGGATTTAAAAAAAAATATTGCGCATCAAACATGTACAGTCCAGGTTTGTAGAGGGTAATTGTATTGTTTGCTGTTTTCTCCTTCAGAATGAAGAAGTAAGATTCATTGAAAATGAGCTAGAAATTCAGAAACAAAAATACTTTAAGCTTCAGACATTTGTTAGAAGCTTGATACTAGCAATGAAAGCTGATGATAAAGAACAACAGCAGGTAGGTGCTAGAAAAGATGACTAGTAATGTATCATGTTGAAAATGGTATGTCACACATGAGTTCTTTTTGTTTTTTCATTTTTACACTTCATTGTTGGTTGACATGAAGGAAGTATTTGTTAGTTCATGACCTTTTATTAGCACAGTATTATTGAGAATAGATATTCAGATTTGTGTGCTGCTTTAGTGAGAAATCAAAATAACTGATTAACATACTTTGTTAATTCCAAGCTAGCCTTAAGTAGGGAAAAATAATTTTAAAATTAGTTTAAAGAAATTCTTCATATTGTTTGTGGAGATGGGGCTACTCTAATTGGAGAAGCACATATTTTGGGACCTTTTTTGAATGAACAAGGTAAAGGCATTTGCCTCTTTTCTGTATTTTAGTTAATTGCTTGCCCTCACTGAAGATCATAGATCTTTGAATACTTTATATTTCACAGTATATATTATTCATCACTAAGAAAATGTGAAATTCTTTATGACAACAGTGATTGTTTACTTTTCCCAATATAAGTAGAGTATGTGACTCCTTTACCCCAAAGATGAAATCTAATGTATTTTGTTTGTTGCTATGGATTTTTGCTTACAAATTCCTCACGAATTACATTTTTGGTCTTATCATTACATGTGAAATTTGCTTAGTAATTTATTAAGCTTGCTAAAAAAGATTGCAGAATTGAATTTAATGTTCCATTCAACACTAAATGATGCCAAATTTGCCTTTAAATTGTATATTATTGTGCTAATTCTTTGTCAGAGAAATTTAATATAAGTATTATGTCACAGGTAACCATTAATTAGAAATAAATTGTATAATTTTTATTCATGAATGAATTTAAAAAATACAAAAATTCACTGCCTATATCCAACCAAGAATGCATGTTTCCTTCAGTGTCTATGAAAAAGACAGTTCTAACAATTGTGAAAATCCAAAGTTTTTTTTGAGTATGCCAATGTTAAAATTCAGTAAGATATTGAAAAGAAGAATTTTGAAGTAGACCTCATGCATTAGTAGTGATCTATACTGCGTCAGACATCAAGGTTTTCTAGTTCATATTACACTCATTTTAGTCAACTACATGAAATTAAAGACAAAAATATAAATGATAGTGTTGCTCTGGGTTGAGCATCTCCCAACTATAATTTAGATTATCTTTCTCTCTTCATCTACTTGAGTTTCCAGTATTGTAAACACAAGGTCAGTGAATGTTAATTTAAATACCTTGTCGTCTTTAATAAGGCTTCTTCACAATTGCAAAGTGAACTAAGTCTAGTGGTGTATATCTCATAGACTATGATCAATTAATGTCAGGAAAGGCTTTATTTCACTTGGATACAGTAGTAAACCACTGTTCTAGAAGAAAATGGCTCAGTGTCCTATTACTACAACCTAGGACTTTAGATAACATGTAGTCCTTTAACTAACTGTTTTTAAATACTCCAAATTTCAGCAAGAAGTTTGTGATCTATTTAATAGGATAGGATTTATAGCTGCCACTCTTTTAATAAAGAGAATAGGATATTACCCTATTACAATAATTGATCTCATGTGTTCTTCGACATGATCTGTCTTTCTGTTCCTTAAATGGATGTTGACAAGCTTGCATTTATTTATTCTTGTTCACTTAATCCTTATTGACCGCTGCACACAAAACTAGCTCTACAAGTGAAGCAGCTCAAATATTGCTCAGTTATGATATATTGTTTGTAATTTTGGGAGCAGCAAATCAGTCATTTAGTTTGTAATTTCTTATGGTCAAGTGGGCATCAACACTGTCAGTCACAAAAAGTTTGATTACTTATTTATTTATCTAGCATGGATGCGTGGTCTGCAACTCCAGATGAAATAATTATACCATGGCAAAGCTTAATTCACAGATCTTGGCTTATCCCAATTACTATAGCAAAGAAAGGAGCAGCTCTCTAGATAAATTATTACACAGCTAGATTCACTGGTTCAGCCATGCCCCATAGTGCATGTTTGGCTATCTGTAGATATGGGCACAGCTAAGAAAAGAAGAAAACTCACTTGACCTTTTCAAGTTGTTATAGTCTAAAACAGAATAGCTGAACTTCTTTCCTAACTGCTTAAGTTCTTTCTCTCTCTGAAGTACAAAATAGTGTCTGTGAAATGATTTCTCTAAAGGACACTATAAGGGAGCAGAAATATTTTATTAAGTAATATAATTTTAAAGCACTTTAGCAGCTTTCAGTGAACACTCAAAACTAGTATGAACATCACCTATTTCAAATACTTAAAAGCTCTTGGTCCAAAATACTTGTTCATTTCCCTCCAGATTTTCTTTAGTCCAGGGTTCCACTCTACATAATCCACACTCTCAAGATCTGATATTTTGTTACTTAATAGTGTATGAAGAGTTGTTCTTTTAGGTGAAATATTGTATCAGATCCTGAAATAGAAGTGCTCTTTTCTTTGAATCTATAAGAATAAATCAACATTAGTGGACCACAATTATTATCATGAAATTAGAAAAAAATATGTCCACATACTAATTCAAAAAATTGATTTTTCTGACTCAGGCACTGCTGTCAGATTTACCTCCTGAACTAGAAGAGATGGATTTCAGTCATGCCTCACTGGAGCCTGATGATACCTCATTCAGTGTGTCTTCTTTATCAGAGAAAAATGCCTCAGACAGTTTGTGATTTAAAGGGGAACATATGATAAAGCCTTTTGGCTGCTTACCAGGTGGCATTTCAAGATAACTGCATAATGTTGCCATGAAATTTTTCAGTTTGAAAACATATGGCTGAAACCAATGTATTTTGTGAAAGATGGACAAGATATAATGGCTACAGTGCAAAAAATGTATGTGATATTTAAAGGCATTATTTGAGAGGTTTTTTTTTTTACAAACTGATGGAACGCTGGAAAATATTAAATTTAATTTTGAGGAGTTTACCTATGAAATTCATAATGTATAATTTCTAAAAATTTTTATTTGTTTTATGGAAAAATCTTAGTTTTAGTAATAGTTTGGCCAGAGGCACAAAAATAAAGGTATTTCAGCATTGTGTATCAAGTTACTGAAGCTTGTTTAGTCTTGTTTTTGTAGCCATTACATCTTTCTTATTCTCTCCTTTTCTTATCATGCACATAATACTTTTACTCAGGAATGTGGACTGAAAAGTGAAAGCAAAACTTTAAAGAAGATTTAACCTGGATATGTCCTGGGATTTATTTTTCAATCCCTATGAGAATTTGACTTAATTTAATGATTAAAAATTGAAGTGATTATTAGTGTATAATTGTAAATTGTTGGTATCCTTCCATTATCTAGCCCACAATTTGAATTATGGAAAAGTAATTCAACAACATGAGGTCAAATAAATTATTAAATGTACAGAAAAAAAATGTTGTAAAAGATTAGTTTTAATGGGAATTTTTCATTTCTGCAAATGAAAAATATTGATAAGATTCACATTCTACTAGTAAATTTGTGTAACTGAGTTCAATGAAGTGTTGCACAAATATTATGTCTATCATCATCTCCATAATACTTTTTCAGTTCTTACATTTTATGTAACAGAACTCTAAGGTAAGCCACTGAGATTGTTTTTTATCTAGTCACTCAGCTTTGTCACAAAAATTAACTCATGTTCATGTGAGGCTTGTATAGAGCCATCAGCCAAGGATAATATTCAAATACTTACACTACTTTGGTTGTAATCTACACTTTTTTTTGTTTTCTGGAAACTCTCTGCTGAGTACAATCCTAAAATGAGCATATTACCCACTTGTTCTATTACTAGGTAGCAAATGGCAATATGTGGTAGAAAATTTTTTACAGACCTTCTCTTCTGGGATACCAGATGGCATTATCAACACTTATTCAAGGGAAAATACCAGTTTCTCCTGAACTCAGTGTCATATATTTGTGACTTGGCAGTGTGGAATTGTGTTGTTTAGTTAAATTACTATCTATACTTAAAAGATTAATGAAGGGGATAGATAACTTTTTTGGCCATGGAGTTTCTGGGTCAGATATTTTTGTAACTTGAAGTAAAACCAATTTTGAACTTGAGATTCACTGATACCAACTTTTGAGCGCAGACAGTCATAACTGTCTTTGACCTTGAAATGTCCCCTCCCGAAACACACAAATAGGTAAGGCTCATTGATAGTCCTTCATTTTTCCAGCTGTTTGTTTGATTTAATATTGCTGCAATGCTACTGTTATGGTTCTTCTGTTAGCAGAAATATTTCAGTGGTTAGATATACTGCCTTTAAACTGAGAGTTATGATTCTTTGTAGTATTTAGTACAACTTGCTGAAAAGTCAAATTCCATCCAGAGAAAGGAACATTGAGTTGCCAAACCTTGTACATTATGATTAAATTTATTACTATTACCAATTCCTCTATGAGAAAGAGTCCCTACCATATACAGTAATATAGAAACCATTCCTTAAGATAATGTGAACAAATTAAAGTCTCTTCTAGGACCTCCTTTCTTAATCATTGAGTTTATATTTTAACTCTAATTTCTTCCACTTCAATTTAAGCCCCTTCTTATTTTTTCTTGTTACAAAGTAGGAATACATCTTTCAATTTTATGGATTGTATGCCATACCTCAGCAATTCATCCCTCAATAAAAAATTATTCATAGGCTCCTACTGTAGGAATATTAGATTTCAACTCCTCAGCAATTCATAAACTTCAAAACAAATTAATTCTTTTAACTTTTGAGGAATATTAATAAAAATATTTTATTATAAATTTTAACAGATTTAAGGATTCTTTATGTGTTATTCCTAGAAGGAATGTTAGTCTACAATTTTAACAGGAAGCATAAATTATTTCCTTGTTTCTATTTAAAGTTTCATTACAACAGTAACTGCATATATCTTAACAGTACACTTAGGAATCTTTTTGTCTGACCATTTGTGTCTCAGCACCATAAATATTTATTTTGCTATTATTGGAAACAAGAGACTTCTAACATGGAATTATGTTTGTTCTATACCAGAAATCAAAGGAGGTAGCTGAATCCAGGGAAAAATATAATTGACAAAATGAAATTATGCACTATAGAGTTTGAAAATGATCCCAAGGTCAAGTGCTTAAAATCTATTATGAAGAAAGTATATTTTCTCACAAATACAGAATGGAATTGGCTCTGAGACACTTTAGCACAAGAAAAATACCAGTTTATGGCTGCTTTTGTGAACATCTTCATGATGGAGTGGAGCAAAACAGCTAGTATTTCTTTCTTTAGCGATTGACACAATATTAAAACAGACTATACTATATAAAGCATCTCCCTCACAAAAGCAGATATAAATGTAAATTTTTTTTCCTTTTAAGTATACTTTAATATCTGCTTTGAGGGTAGGATGGATAAGCTGTTTTTAAGCAGGAAATGTGTATCTAAGAGCAAGTGCCTTCCAAAATGTGTATTTAAAAAAAAAAATCTGAAGGTACCTTCCTCATTATAGCCAAGCTAAATTTAATCACATGAAAATGAGAATTGCAGTTATCCTGGAGAATAAGAAAATTAGCATATACAAAAGAAAGGTTAAAAGAAAATTTGCCTCTTCAATGAACCTTGAGACTTTTTATTATAAGGTCAATTATCAACAGCAGGACTTTTGTACTACTATTAGAATCATGTGATGGAATTGTTTGTTATTGTTGGAGAAGAAAAGGCTTCAGTTCAATTATGTCCAGTGCTCTGAAAACTCCCTAGACCTCAAAAGTTGTCCAAGAGGCCATTTCTCTAAAGGCAACAACATCAATTTTAAGAGATTTTTATTATTATTTATTTTTTTAATTTTTTTTATTTATACAATAGCTGGGGTACAGTCCAGAGGCGTGAGAGGGTGAGAGGATTCACCAGAGACAGAGTGGGGAGCAGAGCAGGCAGATGGACTGAAGGCACTGCTGAGGGGAGCAGCGGGCACTACAGGAGAGGTGTGCCACGCCATGTGGGAATTTCCCTGGCTGGCCGGGAATCGAACCCGTGCTGCAGGGGCTGAGGACAGCTTCACAGGGCTGCGCTCAACCCGTTGTGCCACCAGGGAGGCCCCTATTTTAAGACATTTTTATAATCAATAGTTTGTATGTTTGTAGGAAGAAACATAAGTGGTACATTTGGAAGAATTCTAGACTCTAATATTTACTATGTTGCCTTGTTTTGGGGAGTGGGGATATTCAACCAATTTCCAAGGAATAATTTCTTTATTTTAACATTATATCTTATTATTTTAAAGAGAGATTTTGAAAACATTAACATCTGTGCTTCTTCCACATTGCAGCAATGGTATACCAGGAATATTATCTATTTTTTAAAAAACATATTAGATTTTCATTCAAGTCCTAAAAATTTGAAATTCTAATAGATTAACTTTCTAAAGGAATTTTTAGTACCATCATGTCTAGATGAGTAAGTGGATTTATTTTTGAAGTTAGTGTTATCCTTGGCAGACAGCACTTCACCAAGCTCTTCACCAAGCTGTTCTGTAATGATAAAATGGAGGAACCGACTCATTTGTGACCCTACAGTCAATACCAATCCTCAGAACTTACCTCTGTTAAGAGCAGGTTTGCTAAGGGGAGAGAATAAAGTGATATTTTCACGGAAATATGATTGTCCCATTAAAGTGTATACTGAG
The DNA here is from genome assembly GCF_014898055.3 of Talpa occidentalis. Taxonomy (NCBI): domain Eukaryota; kingdom Metazoa; phylum Chordata; class Mammalia; order Eulipotyphla; family Talpidae; genus Talpa; species Talpa occidentalis. The sequence goes on from NW_023601543.1 coordinate 40,099,655, forward strand.
ATATATTGCTCCATGTTGAAATTTTATTTTTCATTAAATTGTTGAGAATTCCTTTTAGCAATCTTGCATCTAATTTTACTGGTACTACCTCTGAAACATTCTATCACCTTTAAATCACATCAGACTGTAATGTGAACTTTCATAGGGTTTTTATTTAAACTTTTATAGAGGCAATAAATGATTTTCAACTAATAGACATCTATTTCTTTTAATGTTTATTTTTCTAAGTCTTTGTGTTGCAAGCGTTGGTACCTTTTTGAAAATAAATTTTTCTTTACCCAAAAAGGTTCTGATAAAAATTTTTTTGAATGCAGTGAATAATAAGATATTGGTGGTGAGAGAGGAGAGGACATGGATTGCACACGTGGAAATTCGGTTGAATTCCAAACTACATTTGTATCATCTTTAATTGATTTTACTTAATGAAGAATGAATATGACTCTGATGGGATATTCCATAATAGACAACATAGTTGTCCACAATGGTATATATGCATTAATGTTAAAACTAGCACATTATTAAATCACCCCAGTATAAATGAACTGTTATTTCTACAATATATTTTTTAAATGATGGTATTATATCTGTTCAAGTGCAACCAAGGTGCACCCAGGAACCTCAAATTGTTAAAGGTTGCATGTTTTAAAGGGGTTAAGTCATCTAACATACAAAGGCTAAGGAAGCATAAAACTCTTAATGTAAAAAAATCTTTAATAGCATTAATGTGCACAGAGAAGGAAGAGAATAAAGGACATTCCTAACAAGTTTCCCAGTGACCCCCCCCAAAATTACCCATCCCCTCATGAAATACCCAAATAGGCTCTACCTGAAGCAAGGCCACTGAGGTCCATAAGTTTGCCACAAATGCAAGACACCCTCCATCCCTCCAGCAAAGAAACACAAAAAAGGGGCCAGGCAACATGAACAGGAGAGATGCAAAAATACAAATCAAGATGGTATCTGCCATTCTCTCTGCCAAGGACAGTCTCACCATGTGTCTGAAACCCACCAGTCTATTCCAAGCATGTCTACATGTGTCTCCTCCATATGTCTCCTTCCAAGGCCAAGTCCCGGAAGCAAGCTGCATAGCCCACCTGCTTTTAGTGTTATATCCATTCATCTCCGCCTCTAGTTCCCAGTATGTACCCTGCTCAGGAATTTTAGTTTATGTAATCAAAGATGGCTACATGGGAGTGGGCCCTACATGTCAAAATCCTGACACTAGTGAAAAATGGAATTGACAATGAAGTATTTCCAATCATTTTTTAATTATGCTGCTTTTAACTCACATTTTTTAAGTCTGGTAAAAATCTGAATTTATTGATTTTCTTTATATATGTTTTCACACACACACGAATGAAGTACCATTATTTTGCATCCATGTTAATGTTTTCACAATATAGGATTCTCCACTCAGATGTAGTCACCATAGTTTTCCCACCACCAAAACACCAGTAATACTCCACCATAGTCCATTGTTCCCCCCACTTTTTCCCATCTCCTCTACCTCCCCCTCCCCCCCTGGATGCCTCAGATCTAATGTCAGCTTTCAAGGGTCAATTTTAAGGTTTATGTTTTATAATCCTATGTTTGATATCTCTATATTCCATACATACGTGAAACCATTGGTATTTATCATTCTCCTTCTGGCTTATTTCACTTAGGAAAATCCCTTCCAGATCCATATATGTTGGTGCAAATGGCATGAGTTTACCTTTTTGATTGCTGAGTAGTATTCCATTGTGAATATATACCTATTTTTTTTAATACACTCATCTGTTCAGAGGCATTTAGGTTGTTAGCATATCTTCACTATGGTAAATAGAGCTTCTATGAAAATGGGAGTGCAGGTTTGCTTTTGAATTAGTGTTTTTGTGTTTTCTGGGTAGAGAGCTAGAAAATGCATTGCTGGGTCTTATGGGAGATCCATTTTTAGACTTTTGAGGAAATTCCACACTTCCTCCATAGGGCCTTGAGCAGTCTATATTCCTACCAACAGTGAAAGAGGGTTCCCTTTTTTACCACACCCCTAACCAAGACTTATGGTTTCTATTATTTTAATATGGACCATTCTCATGGGTATGAGGTGGTAACTCATTGTGGATTTGTTTTGCATTTCCTTGATTATAGGTGATGATGAGTATGCTTCTTATACCTTTTGGCCATCTGTAAGTTGTCTCTGGAGAAATGCCTATATAGATATTCTGCCCCTTTATTGATTTTTTTCTGGTTTTTCTTGTTGTTGAGTTGTAGAAACTCTTTATAGATCTTCAAAATCTCCATTGTCTGATGTATGGTGTGCAAATATTTCTCCAATTCTGTAGGGTGTCTCTTCATTTTGGTTACTGACTTTGTAACTGTAGAGAAGGTTTTTAGTTTGTAGTCCAGGTTACTTATATTCTCCTTTGCTTTCCTTAATGCTGGAGATAAATCTGCATGTGACAGTCCAGTTGTTGTTGTGTGTGTTTTCCAGTACAATGCTTTTAAAAGTTATTTTTGCTTTATAGTATAGTTTGAAGTCTGGAAGTGTGATGCCTCCATTTTTTTTCCCTTTTCAGAAGAGCTTTGATTTATAAGGGTAGTTTGTGCTTCCATATGAATTACAGTAGTATTGGTTCTATTTACTTAAAGAAAGAAAACAGATGAACTAATACCTATCCTTCTCAAACTCTTCCAAAAATTAAAAAATAAGTAACACTTTGGACCCCTAGAAGCACCATCTTGAGACAGGGAGGGTCTGTTCCGGACTTCACCAAAAGTGTGTAACTGAGAAAGTGCTGTCCCCACAATCAGAGGTGAGATGAAACCCTGCAGGAGCATGGTCCTACAACTTCCATGAGACAGAGCCCATAGGGGGACCCAGCCACCACCTGGGCAGACGGTGTGTGCAGGGGAGCATCCCCCACATGCACCATCTTTAAGACAGGGAGGTTCACGTCCTCACCAAAACTGTCAGAGTTTCCAACATCCCAGAAGGAGCTCACCAAAGAGATGCCAGCCAATACCAGTGACACAGTGTCCCAAAACATAGGACAAATCAAAAAACAAGCAGCTGGGAGAAGAAAAACTATAACTAACCAACCAAGCCCTCAGGGAAAGGACATACCACAAAAAGAAAATCAACCACAAGACTGCAACAACATGACTTGGAAACACTTCTGAGCCTTCCCGATAGTGAATTTAAAATCACCATGATTAAAAAACTGAAAGAAGTCAAAAATTATATGGGAAAAATAATCAATGATGAGAAGAATGAAATTGAGTCCTTAAAGAGGGAAGTGAAAGAAATGCAGGAGATCAAAGGATTAACGGGGGAGATAAAGAATTCTGGGGAAAGCAATAAATGCAGAATAGATGAAATGGAAGAACAAATAAATACTCTCGAAGACACAGAAGTAAAAAGAACCAAAATAGAAAAAGAAAGAGAAGTACGAAGGAAAAAGAATCAAGAAAGACTTCGGGAACTATCTGACTCCATGAGGAAAGGAAATATAAGAGTTATAGGGATCCCAGAAGGAGAGCAGAGAGACATAGGAACAGAGAAAATATTCAAGAAAATAATTAAAGAGAACTTCCCAAACATGAAGAAGGAGCTGAAAATAGACATACAAGAAGCAAGAAGAACACCAAACTTCCACAATGAAAGGAAAAATACAGCAAGACATATACTAGTAAAGCTCCCAATAATCCAAGACAAGGAAAAAATAGTGAAGCTGACAGGAGGGAAGAAACAGATAACAAACAAAGGAAAACCAATCAAGCTGTCATCAGACTTCTCCAAAGAAACACTATGGGCAAGGAGATAGTGGAGGGACATAGTCAACAAGCTCCAAGACGACAAATGCCAACCAATAATACTCTATGCCACAAAGCTTTTCTTCCTCTATGAAGAAAGAATAAGGACCTTCCCAGACAAACAGAAACTCCAGAATTTCATCACGACTAAACCCCCACTCCAAAAAAATACTACAAGGAGTCCTAAAACTGGATCCAATAGAGGGATGAATAAGAACGAAACAAACAAAAATGAAAACCACAAAAATACAAAATGGAAAATATAGACACTGACATATCAATATTAACTGTAAATGTAAATGAACTAAATTCAATAAAAAGACACAGAGTCACAGGCTGGATTAAGAAACAAAACCCAACCCTTTGTTGTTTCCAGGAAACACATCTAACTACAAAAGATAAAAATAGACTGAAAGTAAAAGGATGGAAAACAATCCTATAAGCAAATGGACCAAAAAAGGAGGAGGAACAGCTATACTTATATGAGATAAAACAGACTTCAAACTCAAAAAGGTAAAAAGAGATTCAGATAGTCACTATATTATGATCAAGTGGACAATACATCAAGAAGACATAACACTCATTAACATATACTCACCAAATGAAGGTGCACCAAAATATATCAGACAACTATTATCATCTCTGAAAACAGACATCAGAGAAAATACATATTTAGTAGGAGACTTCAACACATCACTATCAACAACGGTATATCAATGAGACAAAAGATAAGTAAGGACATTAAAGTTCTAAACAAGGATCTAGACCTCTTGGGCTTAACAGACATCTATAGAACACAACAACCCAAAGAAATCTGAGTACACATTTTTCTCAAGCACACATGGATCATTCTCCAGGATCAATCAAATACTGAGACACAATACAAACATCAACAGATACACTAAGATTGAAATCATACCAACCATCTTCTCTGACCATGAAGATATCTAACTAGAAATAAACCATAAAAAGAAGGCAAAGACCACCCCCCCTACCTCCTGGAGATTGAAATCCATACTATTAGAAGATCACTGGACTAACTAGGAGATCAAAGAAGAAATTTTAAAAAAATACTTTGAGTTGAAAAACAAGGAGGACACCAATTTCCAAAATGTATGCGATGCAGCAAAAGAGTAATAAGAGGAAAACACACAGCAATAGAGGCTCACAACAAGAAATAAGAAAGAACTCAAAGAAACTATCTAATCTCACAGCTCAAAGAACTAGGAAAAAAAAAAACAAACTTAAAACCAGTAGAAGAAAGGAAATAATAAAAATCAAAGCAGAAGTAAATGAAATAGAAACTGAAAAACAATCCAAAAGATCAATGAAACCAAAAGTGTGTTCTTCGAAAAAATAAATAGAAAAGACAAATCCCTAGCCAGGCTCACAAAGGAAAAATGAGAGAAAAGCTACAAATAAATTGGATCACAGATAGAAGAGGAAAAATCACAACAGACACAGCAGAATCAAAAGAATAATCAGAAACCACTATGAACAGTTACATGCAAACTTATCAATCTAGAAGAGATGGACAAATTACCCAAAGCTAGATAAAGAAGAAATAGAACATCTAAACAGCCCAATTACAAGCCATGAAATTGAAATGGTAATCAAAACCCTCCCCAAAAACAAAAGCCCAGGACCAGATGGATTTACAAGTGAATTCTAACAAACATTCAGAAACGAAATAGTGCCTATCCTTCACAAACTCTTTCAAAAAGTTGAGAAGGATGGGATAATACAAAACACATTCTATGAAGCCAACATCACACTAATACCAAAACTGAACAAGGACAACACAAAAAAAGAAAACTGCAGGCCAATAGCTCTAATGAACACTGATGCAAAAATCTTAAATAAAATTTTAGCTAACAGAATCCAACAATGTATCCACAAGATTATTCACCACAACCAAGTAGGATTTATTCCAGGGACACAAGGATGGTTCAACATTTGAAAATCAATCAACATATCCAACACATCAACAAAAAGGAATATAAAAACCGTATGATAATATCAATAGATGCTGAGAAAGCTTTTGACAAAGTATAACACCTATGTATGATAAAGGCCCTTGAAATTCTCAGGAACAAACCTCAAGGAACAAACCTCAACATCATAAAGGCCATATATGACAAGCCCATAGCCAATATCATTCTCAATGGTGAAAAGTCGAAAGCATTCCCATTAAGATCTGGAACAAGACAAGGATGTCCACTCTCACCACTGCTTTTCAATATAATACTGGAAGTCCTAGCCAGAGCAATAAGACAAGAGAAAGACATCCAAGGAATCCAAATAGGAAAAGAAGAAGTCAAACTATCACTATTCGCAGATGATATGATAATATACATAGAGAACCCCAAAATCTCCACAGAAAAACTAATCAAACTATTCAATCAGTTTAGTAAAGTAGCAGGGTACAAAATCATCATGCAAAAATCAGTAGCCTTCCTATACAAAAACAATAAATCTGAAAAAGAGAAAAATCAAGAAAACCATCCCTTTTTATTATTGAAACAAAAAAAATCAAATACTTGGGAATAAACCTAACAAAAGAGCTAAAGGACCTATACAAATAAAACTATAAAACACTGTTAAAATAAATAGATGGCAAAAAGAAATGGAAAGACAGCCCCTGCTCATGGATTGGAAGAATTAACATTATCAAAATGGCCATCCTACCGAAAGCAATTTACATATTCAATGCTATTCCAATAAAATTTACAATGACATTCTTCAAAGAAATAGAACAAATATTGATAAAATTCATATGGGGCCAACAAAAACCCCAAATAGCCAAAGCTCACCAGAAAAAAAAAAAAAAAAAGAAAGAAAGGAATGGAGGTATCACACTCCCAGACTTCAAAGTATTCTACAAAGCCATATAATCAAAAGTTCATGGTACTGGAACAAGAACAGCCATATGGACCAATGGAACTGAATATAAAATCCAGAAATAAACCCACAGATTTACGGTCAACTAATCTTTGACAAAGGAGCAAAGAATATGTAATGGAGCAAAGAAAGTTTGTTCAATAAATGGTGCTGGGAAAAGTGGGTTGCTACATGCAAAAGAATGAAGCTTGACTACTACCTCAAACCATACACAAAAAACAACTCAAAATGGATTAAGGAACTAGGCATAGGGCCTCCCTGGTGGCACAAGGGGTTAAGCACTGCACTATGAAACAATCCACAGCCTCTGCAGCACGAGTTTTATCCCAGGCTGGCCAGGGAGAAACCCACATGACGAAGGAGACCTCTCTTGTCTCACCTGCTGCTCCCCTCAGTAGTGTATTTCAGTCACTCTGCCTGTTCTGTTCCCCACTCTGTCTCTGGTGGATCATCTCACACCCTGCATCTCTGGCCTATATCCCAGCTCTTGTATGCATAAATAAATCTTAAAAAAAAAAAAAAGAACTATGGGCCTCCCCAATGGCGCAGCGGTTGAGCGCTGGGTTGCGAAGCTGCCTGCAGCCTCTGCAGCACCAGTTTGATACCAGGCTGCTCCCCCGCCACCAGAGGAGGGTCCCGCATGCACGCAGACCTCTCCTGCTGCCCGCTGCTCCCCTCAGCAGTGTACTTCGGTCCTCCTGCCTGCTCGGCACCCCGCTCTGGCTCTGGTGAATTCTCTCACCCTCCTGCGCTTCTGACTGTACTCAGTGCTTATATAAATAAATAAATAAATCTTAAAAAAAAAAAAAAAAAAACTAGGCATAAGAGCTGAAACCATAAAATATATAGAAGGAAGTATAGTTGAAACACTACATGACATACACTTCAGTAACATCTTTAAAGATACATCACCCAGGGGCCTCCCAGGTGGCACAGCGGTTGAGCGCTGGGTTGCAAGGCTGCCCGTGGCCTCTGTGACGCTGGTTCGATCCCTGGCTGCTCCCCGGCCACCGGAGGAGGGTCCCGCATGGCGCACAGACCTCTCCTGCCGCCCGCTGCTCCCCTCAGCAGTGTACTTCGGTCTTTCTGCCTGCTCTGCTCCCTGCTCTGGCTCTGGTGGGTTCTCTCACCCTCCCACGCTTCTGACTTTACCCAGTGCATGTATAGATAAACAAACAAACAAATAAATAAATAAATAAAAATACATGCCTCTTTAAAAAAAAAAAAAAAAAGATACATCACCCAAAGCAGTGATAGTGAAGGCAAAGATAAACAGCTGGGACTATATCAAATTAAAGAGCTTCTATACAGTAAAAGAGACAGTAACCAAAACAAAGAGATAACCCAAAGATTGGGAGAAAATTTTTGCACACAACACTAATGATAAAGGACTGATCACAAAAATCTACAAAGAGCTGATGAGACTCAACAAAAACAAAGTAAATAACCCTGTCAAAAAATGGGCAGAAGAGCTAAAAAGAAACTTCTCCAAAGAGGAAATGCAAATGGCCATCAGGCATACGAAAAAATGTTCAACATCACTTGAAATCAGGGAAATGCAAATCAAAACTACAATGAGATACCATCTTACACCAGTGAGAATGGCACATATTAAAAAAAATAGCAACAACAAATATTGGTGAAGATGTGGAGCAAAAGGTACTCTCCTACACTGCTGGTGGGAGTGCAAACTGGTCCAACCACTATGGAAAGCTGTGTAGAGGTTCCTCAATCTGGTAAAAATGGAGCTTCCATATGATCCAGCAATTCCACTCCTAGGTATCTACCCAAAGGACACAAAATACACCCTTTTGATTACTTTATCTTTATATAAGTATTGAAGTCTGATACTGCCAATGTTTCAATTTTGCTATTTTTAAAAGTTCTTTTGGCTATTCTCTGTCTTCTGACCTTCTGTATCAATTGTACAATCAGCTCATCAATTTCTACAAAAATCATACTGGGATTTTTATTGGAATTGCACTGAATCTATAGATCATGATGGAGAAAATTAACAACTTAATAATATTGAGTCTTTGAGTCTGAATCCATGAATGCAGTACATCTCTCTATTTATTTAGGTCTTCTTTCATTTCTTTCTTTTTCTTTGTTTTGGTCATTTCATCATATAAAGTCTGCATACATTTTGTAAGATTTACATTAAAACATTTCAGGTTTATTTACGCTATCATAAATGATACAGTTAACTTAATATGCATTTCCAATTATTCATTGCTAGTGTGGGGATATAAAAATAACTTTTGTTTATTGATCTTATGCCATGTGACCTTGATAAACACATTTACTAGTTATATAGACATTTTATAGATTTAAAAAAATTTCTATGTAGACAATCGTACTTTCTACGAATGGAGAATTTTATTTATTTTTATTTTCTAATCTAATCTAATCTAATTTAATCTAATCTTTGACATTGCATGTAAGACTTCCAGTATAATGCTGAAAAGCCATGGTGAGGCAGCCATTCTTGCCATTTTTTATTCCCTATCTTAAGGGGAAACCATTCAGCATTTTACATTAAGTTTGGTGTTAACAGAATGTTTTTTCAGAGATGTCCTTATTCAGGTTGAGGGAATTATTTTCAACTCATATTTTGCTTAGTTTTTAAAAAGATTTATTTATTTATGTATTCAATAACTGGGGTGTAGGCCAAAGGTACAAGGGGTGAGATGATTCACCAGAGACAAAGTGGGGTGTAGAACAGGTGGTTCTACTGAAATACACTGGTATGGGGAGCAGCTGGTGAGACAGGAGAGTTCTGCTGTGCCATGTGCATTAGCTCCCTGGCTGGCCAGGGATCGAACTCATGTTGCAGTGGCTGGCTATAGCTCGATAGCGCTGTCTTCAAACCCTGTGTCACCAGGGAGGCCCCAGTTTTTGTTTATTTTTTTAATCAAGATTGGATGTTAGAATTTGTCAAATACATTTTCTGACCCTATTGAAAGAAAAAAAAAGTAATGATTGTTTTCTTCTTTAATCTCTTAAAATGGTGAATTGCATTGGTTGCCTTTCCAATGCTGTACTAACCTTTCATTCTCATAAGAAATCACTCATGGTGGGGCCTTCCAGGTGGCACAACGGTTTAAGACTCAACCTATGAAGCTGTCCGCAGCCTCTGCAGCATGAGTTTGATCCCCGGCCAGTCAGGGAGCAACCCACATGGCACAGCAGACCTCCTGACTCACCTGCTGTTCCCCTCAGCGTTGTACTTAGTTCAATCTGCCTGTTCTGCTCCCCACTCTGTCTCTGGTGAATCCTCTCACCCCCACACCTCTGGCCTGTACCCCAGCTCTTGTATGCATAAATAAATAAATCTTTAAAAAAAAGACATCACTCATGGTCTTGCTGCATTTTCTTCTTTTAAAAACTGTGCACTTCGCTTATATTTTGGTGATTTTTGCATTTTTTTTTGTTTTTAAAAATGTTTATATTATTATTGAAGTAACGTTGGCATGTATATTTCAGAGGTATAGGTTCACACATCTTCAGATGTATGTTACCACACTATACCTACCACCAAAGGCACCCATAGTCTTTCACTATGGTCCTTTGGGCCCCTCCACACTTAGATCCCCACACCCCCTTTGGTAGCCTCAACTCTATAATCAGATTTCTTGGGTTTGTTTTGGTTTGGCTGTGTCTGTGCTTTTGGTATTTTTCCCCCTCTATTTACTACATATGAGTGAATAATCTAGTTTTTGTCATTCTCCAGCTGGCTTATTTTGCTCAACATAATCCTTCCGGTTCCATGTCATCCCCAAAGTCTAGACCTCATTATTTTTTATAGTTGAGTAAAGTATTACATTGTGTATATATACCACATCTTCTTAGTCCATTTATCTGTCCTTGGACTCTTAGTTTGTTTACATAACTTGCAACTATAAATAGTGCAACGATGACCATAAAAATCCATATGTCTTTTCAAATTAGTCCTTTTTTACTCTTCAGATAGATACCTAGCAGGATTGCTAAATCACATAGGAGATGTATTTTTAATATTTTAAGAAAATACCATGTTATTTTCTACAAAGCTGGAACAGTCTACATTTACATTGCCACTAATATTGCAAGAGGGTAATCTTTTCACCACATCCTGGCCAACACTTATTGTTTCTGGTCTTTTTGATATGGGCCATTCTAACAGGTATGAGGTGGTATCTCATTGTGGTTTTAATTTACACTTCCCTGACAGTAAATGTTGATGAGCATTTTTTCATGTTTCTGTTGACCATCTGTATGTCTTCTCTGGAGAAGTGTTTATTTAGTCCTTCTTCCGTTTTTTTGATTGGGTCATTTGTTTTCGTTTTACTGAGTTGTTAATGTATTTATGGAGGTCATCCTTGGAATTCCTTTCTTATTTAATAGATTCATCATTCTAACATTTTGAAAAATGTATGAGCAAGATTAACTCACCACCCCCGAAAATGGCATTATAGCCAAATATGTAGAGCTTATTTAAAGATATTTTGAAATAAAAAATAAAATAAAATTTTACTCTTTGATATTTTGCCAATCTATAACACAACAGAACTCCTATGTTATAGGTGCCATTGTTAAAATGAAATGAAGGGTTTTATAAAAATCTTAGGCATTAGACTGAAAACAGTGGTTGCTACTCTTCCCTCTCTATAGTATCATTAAGATATCTCACTTGCAATATACTATAAACTCTAATTACTGTCCACACAGGAACAATCATTAACTATGATTATAGTTAGCATTTATTTATTACTTAATTTCAATTCCACTCATTTCAACAAACAAGCAATAATGAGATTACATTTCAAATGTTTGTATAAATTGCTCCCCCTTTTGAAAGTAATTTGTAGGGGGCCCAAAATTACTTAGTAGTTTTAGATAATGAAAATTCTCTTAAATCAGTACTAAGACAATACTAAATAGAACGGAATGCTACACGAGTTCTAAGAGACAGTGCGCAAGATGGAGGGGCATGTCACTGTAGGTGGGTTCTCACCTGCACACACAATTGCAAGCCCACTCAGGCTCAGAGTCCAACAACAACAGGGTTTAAATAACAAACATGAAATTGGGGAAAAGGAAAGAGTTTCTAAGGCCACAAATGGCTGTTCATCTCACCTCAGATATTGTCCACAGTATCCAGGAGTCCCAAACAAAGGCTGCTCGTGGAAGATGAGGTGACACAGCAGCAGCCCACAACAGCTGTCTGATGGTGGGCTGGACACTGGACCAGACAGTGACAGACTCAACAACATCAGAATGTGGTGCTGGACAGAGGTCATGAACAGCTCTTTGTGAGATGTTGGCATGCACCAACAGTGAACTGCTCTTTGAGCCAAGGCCAACAATGCACCTTGCGGGTGATCGCAAATGTAGAGTCAGAGGCAGATGAAGTGGCAGAGTTTCCACGAAGGTTTACATATGTCTATAAGTCTAGAAGTCTTTGGAGGTCTGGTGAATCCCATAGAAGTCTGCTATTCAATGCTTCTCCTTCTTCAGGGGCCATTTGCTGAATCCTTCTTTGAAGTTGGTCTGATGAATCCTTCTTCTCTCTTTAGAGCCCTACTGCTGACTAACTTCTGTCCTTGGAGGATGCTTCTGCTCTCTTTGGAGGCTGACTGCTGACTCTGTTTTTTTCTCTTTGGAGTCTGGCTGCTGACTGACTCAGGCTGGCTCTTGCTCTGCCTTTTATTATCTTCAGGGTCTCCCACCCTACAAGCCTGACTGGATTGTTTTCAATCCTAAGCATCTAATTAGCCTGTTTGGCATCAATCAGCTAATTTTCTATTATTGATCCAAATAAATGAACTCCAGTTTAAGTGACAGCTCCAGAACTTGAACCTATTTGTCCATTTAGCTTGAACCAACAGCTCCAGAGCTCTAACCCAATTGATCCATTTAAAATCCTTGAGCCAGAGCAGGATATAGGAGGAGCCTGAGAAGGTTTCTCATCCAGTAATTCTCATTGACTCAAAAGTTCTAACTGATCTAACTTATATCATTCATGCTGTAATCAA
>NW_023601543.1:40112467-40177360 GCF_014898055.3 Talpa occidentalis
TAATATATGGCTAACTTAAGCCTTTTAAAAAAGATTTATTTATGTATGCAAGAGCTGGGGTGTAGGCCAGAGGTGGGGGTGGGTGGGTGAGATGATTCACCAGAGACAGGGTGAGGAGCAGCACAGGGAGACTGACTGAAATACACTGCTGAGGGGAGCAGCAGGCAAGACAGGAGAGGTCTGCTGCAGCATGTGGATTAGTGCCCTGATAAGGCTGCCAGATATCTTCATAGTGCTGAGAGTTAACTCCCTCCACCAGCAGGGAGGCCCCTGACTTCAGCCTTTTTATTTAAGCTGTCAGACTCCAGAAATTAAGCTGCAGAAATTACAAGGCCCACACATGGTTATTTTTCTAGGAAAAAAGGCTTCTCTGAAGAAAGAGAGTAATATTTGAATTAGGGCTTTGTTTGGAGACATCCCACTTTAATAAATTTCCTAACTTTAAAGTCTATTTTTTTTAATTTGAGAGGTACAAGTTTCATCATTCTTTTAGTGTTTACATTTTTTAGATTATATACATTCTTTAACTGCATTGTACTTCATTTTATCTGTATTGAATCCCTATAAAAGTAAGGCACAAGTAAAATATCAGAAGTGATTTGGCTGAATTATGACAATTCCAAAAAGTGAACTAAATATTCTTACTCATTAATTTGTTATTAGTATTAACAGTTTCTAAAATCTAATATATTCTTCTTTCTGTCTTCAGTGAGATATACTTCCTGTTTCTGGCAGTAACGTTCCTGGTTTCAAAAAGCATGAAAAATAATCCATCCTGCTAGCCTTTTTTTTTTTTTTTAAGCATACAGGGTATAAGGGACATGGAAGTAAAGTAAGTTGAAAATGCAAGTTGAGTTTTATGAAATTATGATTATATTCTGTGTGAAGAAATATTGTGTGTGTACTTTTGACAACTATAATCACATGGAAAGAGATGATTTATTTCACTGTTCTTTCTTTACTAGGTTAACTCAATATAATTTTTGTGATTTTAAAAAACTTACTTTCAGAATTTTAAAAATCATGTAATTTAGATCAAGGGATGTTAAACTTTTCCCCTAAGAGGCCAAATAATATTTGCTGCATATAACCTGTTTCATATTTTTAATAACCCTTGAAAAATATTAAAAAAAAAATCTTAGCTAATGGGTTGTAGTTAGGTGAATAGCTTCAGAATGTGGTTTGTTAAGACTGTACTTTCCTGCTCACAAAATTTAGGGTTAGAAATCTATGTGTGAAAATATACAGTCCTTTGAAATAATTTCCATTCAAGATATAGAATGTCAAGAATTTATAAGGTACTTAAAAATCTTATGAATGACTCAAGATATGCACTTTAAAATTGATTTTGATAGAGCAGCATTCCTGCTGACAGAATTTCAAATTAAAAGTCAGAAGTGATAAGCAAAATGACTAACTGGAAATACTTTATAAAGTTAAATTTCAGAATTGTTTATGAATGTTTCAAGTAATAAAATCTCAGTAAAATATGGCATTTACTTATTGAAATTATTATATAAATAATAATTTATATAATTTCAATGAATTTGAAATTATTATATAAATTTAATTCATTCATATTACAAATTAAGTTATTCTAATGTACAAGTATTTTTCTTGCCTATGTTATATTCCACTTAGTATGTAGTTACTGGGGTTACAAAGAGTAACGAGATGTGATTCCATTCCTTTGGTAGTTTTTAGTTTTATGGAGGGATGGAACAAATAAAGAGTAAATAAGGCAGTATTTGTGTATAGAAGTCTGAATACGATAAGTTGGAAGGAAAAAAGGAAGGTATGTCCTTGAGTGTTAACAAAATAAAATTGACATTCAAAAGCACAGGTAACCCAAATAACAAATAACTACAAAGACCATCTGTGTGGTAACTTTGATTTTTTTCCCAAGATAATATTTTAATATTGAGATTCCATTTTTGCTCCTCCATATGTGCACATGTTACACTCACCCTCAACTGAGCCATGTGTGCAGTATCCCATCTGCCTCTTCCCTACTCCCTTCTCCCTCCATCTTGATCCCTGTGGTAACTGTTAAATTATTTCATTAAGTTCAAGATTTATTCCTGCTGTATCATCTATTCTGGAGAGTGCCCCATGTGCAGTTGAGAAAAATTCTGTTTTGGGGGTGCATTTTCCTGCACATATCTATGAGGTCTAATTCTTTGTTTAAAGCTATTGTGTCCATGTTTATTTTCTGCTTAGGTGAATGTGGAGTGTTGTAGTCCCCTGCCACAGATGTGTTTTTTCTTAAATGTCTGTTTTCAGAGTTGATAGTAGTTACCTAATGTGTAATTCAGTTTCCTTCATTTGGTGAGTATATATTGATGAATGTTATGTCTTCCTGATGTATATTGTTCATTAAAAACTGTCTCTCCCTGTCTCTTGTTATGGTTTTTAACTGGAAATATATTTTGTCTGATATAAGCATGGCTGTCCCTGCCTTTTTTGAGGTCCCATTTGCTTGTAGAATTTTTTTCCAACCCTTTGTTTTGAGTCTTTTCTTTGTCATTGGAGCTAAGGTGTTTCTCCAGGAGACAGCAGAAGGCTGGATTCTATTTACTAATACAACCGGACACTCTATGTCCTTTAATTGGTGAGCTCAGTCTGTTTAAATTTAAAGTGATAATTGATACATGAAAGTCTGTTGCTTCCAACTTGCTTTTAATTTTTGTGGTTCAGTCTACTTCTTTATTCAATTCTTTGTGAATGTTCTTCTCTTTGGTTTAAGTGTTTCAGCTCCTTTCAGTATTTCTTGGAGAGGTGGTCTAGTGTCTGCAAATTCCTTACGTTTCTCTATCTTTGAAAAGACCTTTATTTTCCCCTCATATAAGAAGGAGTCTTCTGGTGGGCAAGAGCCTTCTTGCAGGATAGATTATTCTTGGCTGGAAATATTTGGAGCATGTCATTCCATTCTATCCTTGTTTTTCTTCGGGGAATTACAATGTTAGCCTGATAGGCATACCTTTATACGTTATCTGCTTCTCCCTTACCAGCTTCAATATTCGTTCTTTGTCCTAAACTCTGGGAATTTTCACTTCTTGTTTGTGGTGTAGGTCTCATTTTGTTTGGTGGTGCCTTGGGGTTCTTTTAACTTCTGGATTTGTACATTTCTTCCCTCCTAGGTTTGGGGTTTTCCTCCATTATTTTTTTAAAGATTTATTTATTTAATACAGCAACTGGGGTACAGGTCAGAAGCACGGGAGGGTGAGAGGATTCACCAGAGCCAGAGCGGGGAGCAGAACAGGCAGACGGACCAAAGACACTGCTGAGGGGAGCAGTGGGCGAGGCAGGACAGGTCTGCTGCACCTTGTGGGGTTATCCTTGGCTGGTGGAGAATTGAACTGGCGCTGCAGAGGCTATGGACAGCTTAACAGCGTGGCACTCAACCGCTGTGTCAATGGGGAGGCCCTCCTCCATTATTTCTTTAAAATAATTTTCTGTTCTTCTCTCTCTCTCTCTTCTGACATTCCCATTATTCTTATATTGTCTTTTGTTAAAGAATTGGGTAATTCTCAGTCTTAGTTTTTTCTTTTTCTTGTTTTAGTTTTTTTTTTTTTTTTTTAAAGATTTACTTACTTATACAAGAACTGAGGTATAGGCCAGATGTGCGGGAAGGTGAGAGGATTCACCAGAGACAGAGTGGGGAGCAGAACAGGCAGATGGACCGAAGACACTGCTGAGGGGAGCAGTGGCGAGGCAGGAGAGATCTGCTGTACCATGTGGGTATCTCCCTGGCCAGCCGGGAATTGAACCCATGCCACAGAGGCTGCAGACAGCTTCACAGTGTGGCACTCAACCCGCTGAGCCACTGGGGAGGCCCAGTTTTTTCTTAATCATATATACATATGTATGTATATATGTATTTTACAACATTGTTCATTTTTGTACAATGTATGCTTGTATGCTTTCTCCTTTCAGGTATATTCCTCATAAAATTCCTACCACCAGGGCCTCCCTGGTGGCACAGTGGTTGAGTGCTGGGCTGTGAAGCTGCCTGCAGCCTCTGCAGCGCTGGTTCAATCCCCGGCCAGCGAGGGTCCCACAAGGAGCGCAGACTTCTCCTGCCGTGCCCGCTGCTCCCCTCAGCAGTGTGCTTTGTCTGTCTGCCTGTTCTGCTCCCGCTCTGGCTCTGGTGAATTCTCTCACCCTCCCGTGCTTCTGACTGTACCCAGTGCTTGTACAAATAAATAAATAAATCTTTAAAAAAAAATTCCTTCCACCAATTCACCTGCGATCCATTACCATAGTCCCTTGTGCTCTTCTCTCTCATTTTGATTTCTATACCTCCCCCTCCTTTGCAGAATGTCTCTGATTTATAGTTGCCTGCTAATTTTAATTTATTATTTATTATTATCATTATTGTTTTTTTCCTGATCCCTTTTTTGGTTCCCCTGTATTCCTCCTATAAGAAAAATAATCTAATATTTTTCTAGCTCTATAATCCCTTCTAGCTCTATCCATGTTGCTGAGGATGGCATTAGTTTATCTTTATTGATTGCTGAATAGTATTCCATTGTGTATGTATACCACATCTTGATCCAGTCATCTATTTTTGGGCATTTGGGTTGTTTCCATATCTTATCTATTGTGAATAGTGCTGCAATAAACACAGGGGTTCATGTATCCTTTTGAATTAATGTTTTTGTGTTCTTTGGGTAGGTTCCTAGGAGTGGAGTTGCTGGGTCATATGGTAGCTCCATTTTTAATAGTTTGAGGAACCTCCACACAGCTTTCCATAGTGGTTGGACCATTTTGCATTCCCACCAGCAGTGTAAGAGAGTTCCTTTTTCTCCACATCCTTGCCAACATTTATTATTTCCAGATTATTTATTTATTTATTTTATTAATTTTTTGGGGGACCCTTACCGGCAGCCGGGGAATGAACCAGCGCTGCAAAGGCTGCAGGCAGCCTCTCAGCCCAGCGCTCAACTGCTGCACCACCACGGGAGGCCCCAGTTGTCAGATTTTTTAATATGTGCCATTCTTACTGGTGTAAGGTGGTATTTCATTGGGGTTTTGATTTTCATTTCCCTGATTATAAGTGATGTTGAGCATTTTTTTTCACATACCTGTTGGCCATTTGCATTTCCTCTTTGAAGTAGTGTCCTTTTAGCTCTTTTGCCCATTTTTTTACTTGACTGTTTACTTTGTTTTTGTTGAGTCCAGTGAGCTCTTTGTAAATCTTAGTGATCAGTCCCTTATCAGTTGTATGTAGTGCAAAAACTTTCTCCCAGTGATTAGGGTGTCTGTTTGTTTTGGTTAGTGTCTCTTTTGTTGTACAGAAGCTTTTAAGTTTGATGTAATCCCCGCTGTTTATTGTTTCCTTCACTTTCTTTGCTTTGGGAAATGTGTCTTTAAAGATGTTGCTGAGATATATGGCATGTAGTGTTTTGCATATGTTTTCTTCTATGTGTTTTATGGTTTCAGATCTTTTGTTCAGTTCTTTTATCCATTTTGAGTCGGTTTTTGTACTTAATGTGAGGTAGTAGTCCAGCATCATTCTTTTGGGTGTTGCAGTCAAGTTTTCCCAGCACCGTTTCATGAACAAACTGTCCTTGTTCCATTGCATATTCCTTGCTCCTTTGCCGAAGATTAGTTGTCCATAAATATGCAGGTTTATTTCTGGGTTTTGTTTTCGATTCCATTGGTCTGTGTGTCTGTTTTTGTTCCAGTACCATACTGTTTTAATTTGAAGTCTGGGAGTATGATACCTATGTTCTCCTTATTTTTAGTCAGGAGAGTTTTGGCTAGTCGAGGGTTTTTGTGGTTCCTTATGAATTTCATCAATATTTATTCTATTTCTTTAAAGAATGTCAAGAATAATCTATTGTGAAACTTTTATCCGAACAGTATTGAATCTGTAAATTGCTTTCAGTAGGATGGCCATTTTGGTAATACTAATTTTTCAAATCTGTGAGCAGGGGGTGTCTTTCTATTTCGTTGTGTCTTTTATTTCTTTTAACAATGCTTTATAATTTTCTTTGCATAGTTCCTTCACTTATTTTGTTAGGTATATTCCCAAGTATTTGATTTTTTTCCAATTATAAAAGTGATAGTTATCTTGATTTCTTCTTCAGATTAATTGTTTACATATAGGAGACTACTGATTTTTGTGTGTTGACTTTTTTTTTTTTTTTTACTTTTTAAAAATCCTTTCCTACATGGGTTTTCTACATGGGTTCTCTGAACATTTGCATATCCAAGTACACTGACTTGTTCTTGCATTTGGTCTGTTCTACTTCTGTAACTTTCTCCTGAAATTTTCATCTCCTGTATTTCATTTTTTTACATGCCAAATTTCCAGCGTTATCTTACTAGTTTCTATCTTCTGTTGTTTGATTTTATTTTTAAAGACATTTATTTGTTTTGTACACCTGGGCTCCTAGATGAGCTGGAAGTTGTGTGGGTATGTATCTCTCTGTACCAGACCACAGCCTCCAGCATTTCTTTCCTTTCACCTCTTGTTCAGTGAAGCATGATACTCTTGTCTTCATTTTCTCTGCTGTCTGTCTTGGTCTCTGATGTCAGAGAGATATTCTAGTTTCACCTCAGTTCCCAAGACTCTATTCAGTATGGTGTTCCTCTGATTAACTGTTAAATGATCCTTTTAGGAGCAAAGCCTGGAACATCCTGTCACCATCTTGGTTTCAACAGTGCATTCTGAATATATCTTTTTCACTTATTGTGCCATAGTTTTACGTTTTTGGCATTTGCTATTTTACCACAAGGTAGTGTTTTTGTCTGAGTTTTGGTGTTCTGTTTTGTTTTTTAGAACCTGAATGTGTGGAAAGTGCCTATTATGGGGACTTCCTCATAGATAGTCTTGTAGAGGCATAGGGTCCTCATGGACCTAAAAATCCCTGTCCATACTGTACCCCTGGTAACTGGACTTCTCTTGGTCTAAGCACAAAATTTG
The DNA here is from genome assembly GCF_014898055.3 of Talpa occidentalis. Taxonomy (NCBI): domain Eukaryota; kingdom Metazoa; phylum Chordata; class Mammalia; order Eulipotyphla; family Talpidae; genus Talpa; species Talpa occidentalis. The sequence goes on from NW_023601543.1 coordinate 40,119,402, forward strand.
TGGCTATGTCCTTTTGCCAGGCCTAGCCTCTCCACTCTCTTGTTCAGCAAAGTAAGTCTTCACTAAACATAATTGATAGGTTCTTGGATACCTTGGCATTAACATAAAGAAGGATATAAATCATATCTTCAAATAACATTATTTCATATAGCATTGACTTCGCTTTTTTTCCTCATCGATGTCAAAGGAAAAGGCATTTATTAAAACAATGTTATATTGAGGATTTGCTGTATATCATTCAGCACCATCTGTGAGATTTTTGGGTCAGTTTTGAGTTTCACATTGAGAAGTATATATGAATTAGTTATGGCTATATAGCAATCCTTTTATAAAACTATATGTATTGATATTTTTATTTTCCCAAGCCATCTCCAATTCTAATAATATGAAGGGAAAATAGTTTTTTTTCCCTCTGTTCAGTTTTCTGTAATGAGCTTTTTTGCCATTAATAGTAAGAAAAAGATAGTTTTAGCAAGACCAATGTTATTTTCTGAGATCTAATGAATACAGCAACTCAGTTTAGTATATTTCTATCTTCCCACAACCTTCTAAAGTGATCTACGTAGTTTGAGAAAATGAAAAAAAAATAAAGAATTCTTCACTAGACTCTGATATGAGAGTTTGTTCACATAGGGTTTGGAGTATCTGAGTAAATTACTACATTATTATTTGTTGATAAAATTTCTGAAATCTTCTGTTGAAAATAATTTCTCCCCTATTTGGAAGTTAATGGAGGTACAAAAGAAATGTGTGTTTATCTTTTCAGATTACACATTTGATTTTGAAATAAAAATTTACTGTCCCAGAGAATCTAAAAATATTTTTGTTTTCACAGAAATAATAATAACATACGTTTTAGTAAATTTAGGTGACTTTTGAGGTCTTCTTATAGGAATGAATATTCTTATATTGAAAACCTGCTATCTTGTTGAGGGTAGATGAGGTAGGAGTAATGGAGTGTTTTGTTTTTGAAGGTGATTCAGTAGAATGAAATGATTTTCAGGATACAGTGTTCTCTTTGAGTTACCTACATTCATTTTATTTCCAGTTCTCTCTGACCCATTGCTTCATCATAAGTTAGTTACAAGGTGGTATATGTAGGAAGTAAACATGAATAACAATAACAGAGGAAAACAGTATTACCTTTTTTTGTGGATAATCCTGACAGTCATTTTGTAGTGCAATTTGAATTGTCAGGCTATTGTCTTAGTATTGTTTTGTGTACTGTTTCGCTGGATACACCTTTCCTTATTTATTAATGATATCCATAGTCCATCTGTGTTTTTGAGGTAAAATGGTATATGGTGCGATTTATAGAAATCAGGAATCTTGGAGGAAGAGCAGATTTGTGTGTGTGGCAAAGGAATACTATGTCCTTTTCCTGTTGTTTATTTTTGAGATGTGAGATAAGAAATGTCAAATAGGCAATTGGATATTTGCCAAGATCTGTTATGTCAATCTGTCTGCAAAAATAATGTGAAGTGAGATTAGAAGGTGACCCAAGTCCATTTTCTAAGAAGCTATAAGTGTCAAGGATACTAAGAAAGAACAAATGAATTGGAATATAAAGAATGGAAGTGTGAAATAGGAGAATCCAAAGACTCCAAGAGGAGATAGTGGTCAGTTGTCACATGCTGTAGTGAGATACCAAGTTAGATAAGGACAGATGGAACTATTATTAAAGTAGACATTATTGGTCACCTTATTTGGTTCTCATTTTTTCTTTTTATTATTAAGATTTATTTGTTTATTTATACAAGCACTGGGTACAGTCAGAAGCGCAGGAGGGTGAGAGAATTCACCACAGCGGGGAACAGAACAGGCAGACTGACGAAATACACTGCTGAGGGGAGCAGCGGGCGGCAGGAGAGGTCTGCGCGCTGTGTGGGACCCTTGCCGGTGACTGGGGATTGCAGTCACTGCAGAGGCTGTGGGTAGTCACAGTCACAGTCACAGCACTGCAGAGGCTGTGGGTAGCTTCGCAGCCCAGCGCTCAAACCCTGCGCCACCAGGGGAGGCCTGGTTCTTGTTTTTTCAAGGAGAAAAATGCTAGTCAAATAATGCATGGGCAATTCTTAAGAAGTTTATTTTAAATTTTACATATATCAGTAGTCATGTTTCTTAAGTTAATTTTAAAATTTATATATAGTAAAATTACTATTTTTCCTATATGATTCTGAACTTAAATTTGTGTAACTAAAATCACAATCAAGATAGTCTGATCATTCTCTCCCCAAAATTCCCTTTGCTGCCTTCCTTTAGTCCACTTCACCCCCTAGTGTTAATCTGTGGCAACTGCTAATGTTTTAAGAATGTCATATAAATGCGACCAAACAGTCTTTTGAGGCTATTATTTTTTATAAACTTTTATTAAGATAATATTGGTTTACGACATTGTATATGGTTGAGACATATTGGATCCCACCTCTTCAGATGTATTATCGCATACCATAACTACCACCAAAGCAGGCGTAGGCCTCCTGCATAGTTTAGTTGTACACCCTCTGGCCTTTACTTTCCATCCTCTCCTTTACGGGTAGCACCAGTTTTTATAGTCAGATTTCTGGGGTTTCATTTTGGTTTGGTTTTGTCTGAATCTTTGTTTTCTTTATATAACACATATAAGCATTAGCATTTGGTATTTTTCTTTGTCTTAGTTTATTTCTTTTAATATACTGCCCATAAGTTCTATCCATGTTGTAGAAAATGGCTCAGTATTCTATGGGGTATATGTAATATTTACCTCCTCTTCAGGGATTTATCTGTCCCTGAAAATTTAGGTTACTTTCATAACCTGGTTATTTAAATAGTGATATAGTGAACATACCTATAAATATATGCCTTTGAATTAATGTTTTTGCATTCTTTGGTAGATAACTTGTAAGTGCAATTGTTGGAACATATGGTAGATCTATTTTTACTATTTAGAGAAACCTCCATACTCTTTTCTGTAGGGGAAACAGACTAGTCTACATTCCCACCAAAAGTGTATGAGGATTCTTTTTTCTCTCCATCCTCCTCAAAACTTGTTGTTTCTGGACTTTTTGACATAGCCCATTCTCACAGGCTTGAGATGGTATCTATTGAGGTGTTGATTTGCTTTTTCCTGATACGTGTTATTGAACTTTGTTTTATGTGCCTGTTGGCCATTTGTTTACCTTTTTTTGGATAACTTTCTATTTAGAACATCTGCCCCTTATTTTTACTGGGTTGTTTGCTTTCTTTTTCTTGAGATACATGAATTCTTTGTACATCTTAGATATTAGCTCCTTGTCAAATATATGATGTGCAGATAATTTTTCCCGTTCAGTAGGGTGTCTTTTCCTTTAAATTGTGTTACTTTCACTATACAGTTTACTAGTTTGATGTAGTGCTGTTTATTTTTGCTTTTGTTTGTCCTGCCATTGTTGTTGAGTCCCAAAGTAATCAATGAGGCCTATGTTGTAGAGTATTTTGCCTACATTTTCTTCTAGGTATTATATTTTTCCAGTTTTTCATCCTTTTTTTTTTTGTTTTTCAATTATTTATATAGATTTTGTATCATTATTCATTTTTTAACAATGTTTGCTTTATTTTCTCAGGTGTAGTCCCCGTAAAATTTCCACCACTAGATCACCTTCTGAGTCAAGTTTTGTGTGGTGTCTGCTAGTAGTCTAGATTCACTCTTATGCATGTGGCTGTCCAGTTTTCTTAACACTATTTGTTGCAGAGACTTTTCACACCATCTGATATCTCTGTTGTCAACCACCCCAGGCAGGGGAGGTTCATTGTCAGTTCTCACAGACAAAAAGAAAATATGGAGCCTTTAGTGGATTTTGCAATCCCTTGATGCTGAGACAGGGAACCACAGGCAGGTGGAGTAAGAGAGACTCCAACACTGGGAGAGGCAGAACAGCAATTCCTCTGCTTACCCCCCTTTACACTGTTAAGTGTCCATAGCCATACAACTGATACATTGTTGCAAATGCAAGGTCCCTCTATTGTTTACTAGATGTTGGAATGGTGGAAAACAGCATTTCATGGTATGGGCTTCCTAGTGTGTGGAAGGTGAAAAATAGCCTGATTTACTCATTTTCCTTAAAATCTGTCTTTCACTTTCTATCTTATTTCACATAACATAATCACCTCGAGGTCCTTCCATTTTTCCTAAAAGACACTATCTTTATTGTGTGTTGTGTGGTATTCCATTGAGTATATATTCCATAATTTCTTTACTTTTTCTTCTATTGATGGGAACTTTGGTTGGTTCATTGATTTGGCAACTGTGGAATGTGCTGCTAAGAACAGAGACAACATTAAGTATTTTTGTTTTAGAGTTTTCATATTTTAAATATGTAGTAGAGGTATTGCACAAACATATGGACTGCCATTTTTATTTTCTTAAGAAATCTTCTTGGGCCTTCCCTGGTGGTGCAGCTGTTGAGTGCTGGCCTGCGAAGCTGCCCACAGCCTTTGCAGCGCCGGTTTGATCCCTGGCTGCTGGCGAGGGTTCCACATCGTGCGAGCACCTCTCCTGCCAAGCCCGGTGCTCCCCTCAGCAGTGTATTTCGTCAGTCTGCCTGTTCTGTTCCCCTCTCTGGCTCTGGTGAATTCTCTCACCCTCCTGTGCTTCTGACTGTATCCAGTGCTTGTATAAATCAATAAATAAATCTTAAAAAAACAAAAGAAATCTTATAGTTTTTTTGTAGGGGCTGCTCCATCATCCATTCTCACCAACACTGTGTGTGGATTCCTTTTTCTCAGCACTCTTGCCAACATTTGTTGTTTGTATTATTTTTGCTATGTCCCATTCTCAAAGGGGTGAGGTGAAAACACATTATGATTTAGATTTACATAAGAACAATGCTGAACAATTTTTAATGTCTGAAGGACTTCTGAATGCCCTTAGAAAAATGTCTATTTAGGTCTTTTATCCAATTTTTTTGATTGGCGTGTCTTTTTTTGTTGTTATTGTTGGATTGTATATGTGCTCTGTATATTTTGGAGGCTAGTCCCTTGTTAAATATGCAGTGTGGGGCCTCCCTGGTGGCGTAGTGGGTTGAATGCAGCACTGTGAAGCTGTCCGCAGCCTCTGCAGTGTGGGTTTGATTCCTGGCTGGCCAGGGAGATACCCACATGGTGCAGCAGATCTCTCCTGTCTTGCCCGCTGCTCCCCTCAGCAGTGTTTTCTATCCGTCTGCCTGTTCTGCTCCCTGCTCACCCTCCTGTGCCTCTGGCCTGCACCACAGTTCTTGTATAAATAAATATTTTTTTTAAAAAAATGTGCAGTGTATAAATATTATTTCCCATTCTATAGGTTGCCTTTTTTTTTAAGGTTTTATTTTTTTAAGATTTATTTTATTTATACAAGAACTGGGGTACAATCAGAGGATAGTGAGAGGATTCACCAGAGACAGAGCGGGAAGCAGAACAGGCAGACGGACCGAAGACACTGCTGAGGGGAGCAGTGGGCGAGACAGGAAAGGTCTACTGTGCCATGTGGATATCTCCCTGGCCGGCTGGGAATCGAACCTGTGCTGCAGAGCCTGCAGACAGCTTCACAGCGCTGTGCTCAACCTGCTGTGCCACCAGCGAGGTCCGCCTTTTTGTTTTTGTGATTTTATTTTTGAGGCATAACAGGTTTTTCATTTGATGTAGTCCCATTTGTGTATTTTTGCTTTTGTTTTCTTTGCCTTTGGAGTTGCCCAAATACATCTTTGTGGTCAGTGTCCAGTAGTGTCTCCCTTATGTGTTCATCCGTGTATTTTATGGTTTTAGTTATTATATTCAGATCTGAAGTCCATTTTTTTAAGGATTTATTTATATATTTATACAGGATCTGGGGTACAGGCCAGATGCGTGGGAGGGTGAGAGGATTCACTAGAGACAAAGCGGGGAACAGAACAGGCAGACTGATGAAATACACTGCTGAGGGGAGCAGCGGGCAAGATAGGAGAGGTCTGCCGCACCATGGGGGATCCTCCCCAGCCAGGCGGGATCGAACTGGTGCTGCAGAGGCTGAGAACAGCCTCACAGTGTGGCGCTCAACCCCCTGTACCACCAGGGGAGGCCCTCTGAAGTCCACTTTTTTTTTAAAGATTTATTTATTTATTTATACAAGCACTGGGTACAGTCAGAAGCACGGGAGGGTGAGAGAATTCACCAGAGCCAGAGTGGGGAGCAGAACAAGTATACTGATGAAGTACACTGCTGAGTGGAGCAGCGGGCGTGGCAGGAGAGATCTGTGCATCATGTGAGCCCCTCACCAGCGGCCGGGGATCAAACCGGCACTGCAGAGGCTGTGGGCAGCTTTGCAGCCCAGTGTTCAACTGCTGTGCCACCAGGGAGGCCCCTGAAATCCATTTTGAGTTAGTTTTTGTGTGTTGATTTAAATACAAACCTTTCTTTTTTTTTTCTTTCATTTTTAATGTTGTTATTCATGTTTCCCTACACCATTTGTTAACGAGACTTTCTTATCTCCATTGTATGGCCCTAGCACGTTTGTCAGTGATTAATTGTCATATTTTTGTGGGTTTATCTCTGGACTTTCTATTCTATTCCATTGGTCAGAGTTTCTGTTTTTGTTCCAGTTACATTACTATTTTGATTGCTGTTGCTGTATAATATAGTGTGAAGTCTAGATGTGTGATATCATTTTTTCCCTTTTTTTTCTCAGGATTCCTTTAGCTATTTGGAGCCATTTATGGTTCTATATAACTTTTATAATTGTTCAGTTTCTTTGAAGAAAGTCATTAGGATTTTAAGTTACTTTAGGTACTATGGTCATTTTAATGATATTTATTCTTCCAATTCATGAGCATGGCATATCTTTTATTTCTATGTGCCTTATTTCATTTAATAAAGTCTTATAGATTTCATTATATAACTCCTTTGCATCCTTCATTAAATATACTCCCAGGTATTTAATTCTTTTTTTTTTTCCCTTAAATATGTTTTTTTATATCCATTTCTTTTGGTACATTGTTTGCATATAGAAATGGAACTAATTTTTGTTTATTGATTTTTGTATCCTGCCACTTTATTCTATTCATTTATTTCTAGTAGTTTTTGGGTACAATCTTTTGTACCATCTGCAAATAGTGACAGTTTCACTTTTTTTTCTCAATTTGCATTCCTTTTATGTCTTTTGCTTGCCTAATTTCTTTGGCTATGGCTACCAATACTATGTTGACCAATAATGGTAATGGTGGACGTTCTTTCTTTGTTCTGTAGAAGCCAAATACTGTTATAAGTAGTGGTCCCTGGAGGAGGGTGCTGGTGAGGATAGATTGCCCCAGGGAAAATGCTAAAAAAGTATCCCATTTTTGGGGTGGAGACTGTGACCCAAGATTCAATGTTCGGGATTCATTGTTTGAGCATTCAGCATTTGGAATGCAGTGTTTTCTGCTCTTCAGTGGTTCTGGGGTCAGCAATTTTGGCTCCCACCAAGCCGATCTTCTAGAAGGCTGAAGGACATACTGGCATCTGAAGGATGAGGAGAGACCTCTAGCAGCCAACCTGAGAGATGAAAAGTTTGGAGGCTTTGCAAATAGCCGAGTGACTTAAACTGTTCCCAGTTTTGCTGCTTTTAAAGCCTAGCATAGATGGCGAAGACCTGGAGCTGGGCACCTCACGGAGCTGTGTGAATGTGGCCATTTGTCAGGTCATTCAGCCGCTGCAGCTGCTGTTTTGAGTGTCGCTTGTCTGGTGCTGTGCTGGGGCATCTCAGCAACTCTGGGATCATCTCCTGTTATATCTTCTGTTGTCTTCGTGAATTGGAATCTGGCCTATAGTCTGGCTGCCGCATCATGCTCCAGGCCTCAGTGGCTAAAAGATGCCATATTACATGCTTTTTGTTTAGGACTTGAAAACACTGCATGATGCTTCGGGTGTGAGGTAAACAGCCATTCATGTCCTCAGTAACACTTCATTTTTCCCTGGTTTGTTAAATAAATCCTATTGTTGTTGTTCTCTGAGCCTGAGTAGGCTTGCAATTATGCATGGGGGTAAAGAACTCAGACAGTGACCTGTAAACTATTTCGGCAGTGTCCTTGGCTGGTTTTAGTGCCCCTTGCTGCCCTGTATCAGTTCTTTTTTTTTTTTTTTTTTTAAGACTTATTTATTTATTTATACAAGCACTGGGGCCAGTGTTTTTTCAGACTTGCATTCCTGGGATAATCCAACTTATCATTTGGAGCATGCATGGTTCTCTTAATAACATGCCATATTTGGTTTGCTAGGAATTTGTTGAGAATTATTGCATGTATGTTCTTCAGGGTTATTGGTCTATAATTATTTAATTTGCTTTTGTTTTTTACATTCCTTGTATGGTTTTGAGTTTAGGGTAATATTGGCCTCATAGAATGTGTTGGAGACTTTTCCATAGTCTGATATTTTTGTTTTAATTGCTTGAGTTGCTAGGTCCTCTTTGTTAGGTAGAATTCACTGGAGAATTCATCTAGTCCTTGGCTATTGTTCTTAGGAAGACTTTTTATTACTCTTTGAATTTCTGCCCTTATAAATTGGAGTGTTTAAGCTGTTTGTTTCATCCTAATTCCATTTTGGGGAGGCTTTGTGAATCTGAAAATTTGTTCATTCCCTCTATATTGTCTAGTTTGTTTGCATAGAAATGTTCATATTGGGTTCTTATTATATATTTCAATGGCATCTGTTGTAATTTCATCTATTTCTTTCCTGATTCTGTATATTTGTGTTTTCTCTCTTCTTCAGAAGCCTAGCTAATGGCTTGTTCATTTTGTTTGTATTTCAAAGAACTATCAGTTTCACTGACCCATTGGACTGTATTTTTGGTTTCTATTTAATTATGATCTCATTTTTATTATTCCTTTCCCTCAACTGATTTTTGACTACTTTTGTTCTTTTCCTACTTTCTTCAGCTGTAGAGTTGGGTTATTTTTAGATTTTCGTGTGTGTGTGTGTGTGTGTGTGTGTGTGTGTGTGTTTAACACGGGCCTATATTGCTATGACTGCACTCGTAGTATGCTTTTAGAGCATCCCATTGGGTCTGATATTTTTTCCCTAATTTTCATTAGTCTCCTGATACTTTCTTTTTTCTTTCTTGATTTCTTCCTTACACAAGAATTGCTCAGAAGCATTTTGTTTAGTCTCCATATATTTTGGTTGAATCTGAGATTGTTTTTACAGTATATTTCTAATGTTATAGTGTTGATTTTTTAAAAAAGATTTATTTATTTATTTATACAAGCACTGGGTACAGTCGTAAGCACGGGAGGGTGAGAGAATTCACCAGAGCCAGAGCGGTGAGTAGAACAGGCAGACTGGCGAAATACACTGCTGAGGGGAGCAGGGGGAGGCAGGAGAGGTCTGTGTGCCATGTGGGACCCTCGCCGATTCTTGATATACTTTATATTTTCATATATTTTCTGAGACATGTTTTGTCTCCTATTATGTGTTTGATTCTTGCAACTGTGCTATGTGCATTTGAGAAGAAACTATTCATTTCTTTTGGGATGAAAGGCTCTATAAATGTCCATTAAATCTACCTGGTACAACATTGCATTTAAAGCCTTTATTCCTAATATTGTGTTAGGGGGAAAGGATGTCCTGAGCAAACTCCATACAGGCTTTGTGTACTCCACCCCCACTCCATCAAGACACTGGTAACTACAAGTCCCATGATCAAAAAAGAGAAGGTTGTGAGGACCTGAGGGAGGAGTTAAGTAACTATATTCTCTGTTTGAGTATTTAACTGGCCATGTGGCCAGGGGTCACATGTGGCCACAAGGCTCGCTCATTTTTTCGCCAGCTCAGTGAGTCATTGGGATTCCAGGTCAGCAGAATGGGTAGAACACATTTACAAACTTAACTCCTTTTTCTCCCTGAGTTATTCATTTCCCCATTTCCCCTTGCCTTGTAAATAAACCTTTTATCAACGTTTTGTATGTGTCTACAGTTTAGCTTTAATAAGTCCCTTTTAAGCATGTGGGTGAGGACCCAGAGACAGGCAACCCGTTTTATATCGGGGTTGCTCTGTAACAATTGAATGGTTTCACTTATAGGTGGAATATAGGGAGACCAAAAAACGGTCAGGAAAAAGACAAAACTTGCAAGCAAACCATAGATCTGAGGCATACAACAGGGGAGATGGAGGGAAAGGCTCCAAAAATAGGGGAGGGAAAAACACAAGCAAGTGTAATGACAGTTTATGGGTGATGTGGTGGTGGGAAATTTATGGGGCCTGCACCTGAGGGGGGAAATCAAATATTGTACAACAATGGACAATGATATAAAAAATAAAAAGTTTTAAAAATTAAAACCTTTGTTTCGTTAGAAATCAATATTTTCTGCCTGGATAATTTATCCCTTCATGTCAGTTGTGTGTGAAGTCTCTGATAGAAATTGTATTATTTGCCAACATATTGTTTTAGGTATGTTAATAAATGCTTTATACAACTAGGTGTCCCTGTGTTAGGTACATAAAAGTTAATCACAGTTATTTTATATTCTTGATGACTTGTTCCCTTGATAGATTGTGGAATTTTTTGATTTACTTTGTTACCCTGAGATTTTTCATTTGGTGAGTTCAGACCATTTATGTTTATAGTGGCTATTGATATATACTACTAATTGCCAGTCATTCTGTTTTTGATTGTTGTCTCTTTTGTTGTTTCTTTTACTATTTGTATCTCTCTGTGCTTTCTGGATGATTTTCTCTATTGATTTTATCAATTTCTTTGTTTCTTTTTCTGTGAGCCTCTTCTAGACGTTAGTTTATTGGTAATAATTGGGTTTTTGTCTAAATTACTGTTTTAATAAGTCCTTTATAAGGTGGCATCCTCTCTCCAAAATGCATCTCTGTGACTTGACTTCTGTCCATTTCTTCCTTCCCTTTAAATGTTTTGTTGTTGACTCATAATATTCCTGCTCATGCTTTTCACTTTGTGTTCTGTTGTCATTTTTCTCATGGTTTTGTGTTTTTTCTTTATTTGTAGAAAAACTTCTTTCTACATTTATTATAGATCAGGTCTGGTGGTAATAAACTCTACTTGCATCTGCTTATCTTTGAAAGCCTTTATTTCACCTTCATATTTGAGTGATAATTTTGTAGCATAGAGTATTCTTGCTTGGGAGTTCTTCTTATTTAGGAATATGAACACTTCCTTCCACTCTCCTTTTATCTAGAGAGTTTCTGGGGTTAAATCCAAGAAAAGCCTGATTTGAATACATTTCTAAATTACCTGCATTTTCCTCCTTTTATGTAAAATTTTTTCTATATGTTTAATTTTTTTAATTCGACAATTTTGTGTCTTGGTTTAGGTCATTTTGTATTTAAAATTTTGTTTGTGTCTCTGCTTCTTGACCACCATTACTTAATGTATTCATATGTTTGGGAAATTCTTAGCTGTTCTTTCTTTAAATAGTGTCTCTGCTACCTTTACAGATCTTTCTATATTTTTAAATTGATTTATTTTTGATTAAGTAATATTTGGATACCCCCATCAGGTATTAGGAACATTGTTAGGCAACACCAAATCACCCATCATCCACCACCATAGTCTATGTGCTTCCTTCCATCTTTGTTCTTACCCCTCCCTCATCAGCTCCCCCTGCCCCCTATTGGTTCAGTTCTGTACTCAGCTATCAAAGGTTACTTGTTAAGCATATCTTTATTTGACTTTTAGTTTGGTTACTTTATATTCCACATATTAGTGACAATATCTGGTATTTACCTTTCTCCTTCTGACTTATTTCATTCGCATTATCCCTTCCAGCTCCATCCATGTTGCTGTAAATAGAATGAGTTTATTTTTTTGATTGCTGAGTAATATTCCATTGTGTATATATTCCACATCTTCATGATTCACTCATCTGTTTTGGGGCACTTAGGCTGTTTCCAAATTTAGAAATAGTAAATAATGCTGCAGCAAACATGGTGCTGCAAATTTCCTTTAGAATTATTGTTTTCGAATTTTTTTGGTCTATGACTATGAGTGGGAATACTGGGTCAAATGACAGGTAACATTTAATATATATATTGCTTTGGGGATAGCAGCCATTTTAATAGTGTAAATTCCTCCTATTAATGAGCAGGTAATATCTTTCCATTTCATTTAGCATTTTATTTATATTAACAATCATAGTTTTCCTTTTATAGTATTTCACCTACAAAACCTTATATGAATAGTCACCTTATTAATGATTTTACTTTATTTCCCACTACTCTCTTTGAAGACATGAGTTGTATTCCCACTTTAGAACACTTGCATTCGTTGTATCTACTTACAGTTTATTTTGCCCTTAAAGATATTGAACACATCTCTTATATTTTGACAAACACAAACACAGAGAGAAAGATTTCTAATCTGTAAAATAGAATAATGCTTAAAATATCACATTGAAATTATTTGTAAAATGAGAATGCATATCTCTGAATGGGGGTCTGAAGGAGTTTCTGTTAAGAAAATGATATTTTTTGCACATGATTAAGTGGCGTAATTTTAATGCTATCAAGTACCTCTAAATATTTGGCATTACTAAATCATATCAATGTAAGTAGTGTATTATTTTCTATTTCATATCAAATGGCACTGATGAAAACTGTTAACATAACAGGTAGGAAAGAAAAAAAATCATGTGTTGATTTTATTTTTAATTTCATTGTTCCATTTAATTTTAGTCATTTATTTATTTACAAAGTTGAATGGGAAAGCCTATAGATGGGAGCTTTTTTATTGTTATGCATTATAAAATTAATAAAGCACCTGTAAACAGGAACCATTGATTTGCAAACACATTTTTTTCCTCTCACTGGGGGTATTTATTATTTTTTTACATTTATTTTTTAATCTATTTTTAATTGAGGTAATTTGGGTACCCCTATCAGGTTTTAACACAGTAGTGCCCTCACCACTAGATCACCCATAGTCCACCACCAAATTCCATTGTGCTTCCTCCCTCTTTGTTCTAATCCCCCCACCATTTTGGTGCTTCAATTCTGTAGTTAGATTTCAAAGGATTGGTTTTTTGTTTGTTTGTTTGCTTTTCTTTTTCTTTATATATATATTTATTTACATGTATATGTAAGTATATCTTTATATATGTATATGTAAATTTATATAAAGATGTTATATAACATCTTTACATGTATATATATATATTTTCATATCGTTCTTCCTTTTTCTACAATGCTTGCTTTCTCCTTTCAGGTGTAGTACCCACAAAATTCTCATCAATTCACTCATGCACCATCACCATAGTCCCCATATGAGAACAAATTCCCTCCCCTGTTTTGATCCCTCTCCCTCCCCCCTCCTGCATTATGTTTCTGATTAATAGTTGCCTGTTAATTTTGTATTATAATTTATTATAATTATTTCTTTTTCCTGGTCCCTTATTTGGTATCCCTACATTCCTCCTTTAAGTGAAACCATCCATTATTTTTCCTTTTCCTTCTGTCTTATTTCACTGAGTATGATCCCTTCCAGCTCCATCCATGTTGCTGCAAATGGCATGAGTCTGTCTTTTTTGATTTCTGAGTAGTATTCCAGTGTGTATATATACCACATCTTCTTGATCCAGTCATCTAATTTTAGGCATTTGGGTTGTTTCAATATCTTACCTATTGTAAATAGTGCTGCAATAAACATAGGGGTTCAAGTATCCTTTTGAATTAATATTTTTGTGTCCTTTGGGTAGATTTCTAGGAGTGGAATTCATGGATCATATGGAAGCTCCATTTTTAGTAGTTTGAGGAACCTCCACACAAGTTTGTATAGTGATTGGACCAGTTTGCATTCCCACCAGCGATGTAGGAGAGTCCTTTTTCTCCACATCCTTGCCAACATTTGTTGTTTCCCTTTTTTTTTTTTTTTTAATATGTGCCATTCTCACTGGTATAAGGTGGTTTCTCATTGTGGTTTTTGATTTGCATTTCTCAAGGGATTATTTTTAAGTTTGCCATTGTTTAGTTACAATATGTTATACATATTAGAGATACCATCCAGTAATTTTCTTTCTCCTTCTGGCTTAATTTACTTATCATTATCCCTTCCAGCTTCATCCATGTTACCATAAATAGCATGAGTTTATCTTTATTGATCACTGGGTAATTTTCTATTGTGTATATATATGATATCTTTTTATCTGCTCATCTGTTTTAGAGCAGTTAGGTTGTTCCCATAATTTAGCTATAGCAAATAGTGCTACAATAAACATGGAAATACAAGATTCCTTTCAAATTAACATTTTAAAATTTTTGGGTAGATACCTAGAGGGAAATACTGGGTTAAATGGTAGATCAATTTTTAATGTTTTGAGACACCTCCATACTGATTTCCATAAGGGTTGGACCAGTTTGCATTCTCACCAGCAGTGTAGGAGGGTTCCCTTTTTTCTATATCCTGGCCAACACTTGTTTGTGATCTTTTTGATATGGGCCATTCTCATGGGTTTGAGGTGTTACCTCACTGAGGTCTTGATTTGCATTTCCCTAATGATATTTGTTTCCATAATGATACTTGTTTTCCCTAATGATATTTGCTTTCTCACTGCAATAGCAGAGTTGAACAGTTAATAGAGATGCTATGTCTACAAAGCCTAAAATACATTAAATTTGTCTATCATTTAGGTAGAGTTATTTTGATTTTAGTTGTTACTATTGCTCTGTTACTCCTGAACTTTAGTTTTTGAACAATATTTTTCAGATGACTGGTCTAAAAATGGTTGATGAGCCAATGGAAGAGGGAGAAACAGACTCATGCCGTGTAAGTACTCATGTTAACTTATTAACTCAAGTTTTTAAGATGTAAGGGAAGAAAATAATGGAAAACATTCTTCCAATTAGTGAAATTCATTCACCTCAGTTAAAAATAATTAAATCGATAAACACATGCAGTTTATAGCAACATGGATGGAGCTAGAAGGGATCATGCTTAGTGAAATAAGTCAGAAAGACTAAGAAAAATACCAGATGGTCTTACTCATAGCAGGAATTTAGATAACCTAAATAAGGGACCAGGAAAAAGACTAATTAATACAAAGTAAAAATCAAAATTAACGAGCAACTATAAACCAGAGACACATTACCAGTGCGGGCGGGGAGCGGGAGAGGAAGGATTAGGGTCAAAATAAGGGGGGTGCAATTGTATGGGGAATATAACCAAAATGAAAATGTGTACATTGTACAATAATAAAAAAAGATGTAAGAATTATATAAAATAAAATATTAACAAAAAACAAAAAAAAAGTAAATACAATTGCTAATAAGGCAACAGTTCAAAATAAACAACAGATTTTTGTCAGAAATTCTTATTCATCAACTTTTTAAAACAAATCTAATCAGCACAGTTAAGGTTGATAATTATTTTGTTAATCAAAAAATAGTATAATTTTTAGAAAGATTTATATATATAATAATCAGAGAGGTGCCAGCAGAGAGATTTTTTTTTTAAATATTTATTGATTTATTTATACAAGAACTGGGGTACAGGCCAGTTGCGTGGGAGGATGAGAGGATTCACCAGAGACAGATCGGGGAACAGAACAGTTAGACTGACTGAAATACACTGCTGAGGGGAGCAGCGGGTGAGACAAGAGAGGTCTGCAGCACCATGTGGGATTCTAGCCAGCCAGCCGGGATTGGGATCTTGAACCCGCCCTGCAGAGACTGAGGACAGGTTCACAGCACTGTGCTCAACCACCTGCGCCACCAGGGGAGGCCCCAGCAGAGAGATTTAAATTGGGTTTGTCCAAAATTCCCCCCTGAAATGTTCTTGTAAAAATCAACTATCTCTGCAGATATTTGTGATGTGAATGGTTCTGAATAGCAATATTAAAGGTAAACTGTAATTTTAGCTTTATCGGTTCACTTAATATTAGTAGCTTACATTTTAATTTTGAGCATAATTAACTATAAACTATCGAAATTATCAGAGTTTTATCTACAGATCATGTGGACTAAGAAATGTAGTAATATTTATGTTGATAGTTTATAAAAGATAGAGTGAAGAAAATATAAAAAGCAGTGGGGAAGGGTATATTTCAGTGTTAATAAATTAGCGGGGAAATTTTATGACCCACACCAGAGGAGGAACAAAAGGTCTCTGTGTATGTGCCCATGGCTGTACATGTATGTATATTTATGTAAGTGTGTGTATGTATGTATATAATTTGTATCCAACATAAATACATAGACATATAGATATTGTCAGATATTTACCTTTCTAATTTTAATGAAAAGTGAACTAGTAAGTGCAGTTTTAATGGAAAGATACTAAAAATATATAGGTAATTAGATATTTGTTGTAGGTGTGGTATGAAATATACAGTTGCTGAGGTGAAAAATTTACACCTGAAATCTATACAGTATTGTATATGAATGTTACCTCAATAAAAAGAATAAAAATATAATGCTAGATACTAATACAACTTAGTTAACTTCAGTGACTAGAAAGGCAGTCTGATGATTTGGACATTAAAAGGCCTGAAATCACTTTTAGGAATTATAGTTTGTCGTCTGACTTATCTGGACTTAAAACAATGTGTTTTCACTGTGTGGTGAGTCAGGTATTCATTTTGTGTCAACTAAACTACATGGGTGATTAAGAAATACTGAACAATGTCCACGTTAGAAAAAAAGTTATGCTTCTTGTTTAGAAGGTGACTTATATTATTTTTTTTTGTCAAAATAAGCATAGCTATCTTATATTTGGTAGTTTAGGATTCATTTACTTTTATGTTTTGTAAGGAATGGTTGTTATTCCTTAAAACAAAATGTTATTTCCACTAATATTTTAGGAATTTCAAAAGAAGGTTCACTTAACAGTTCACTTTTTTGTTGATTCCATTAGCACGGGGCCAGCAATATGTTTAATTTCAATTAATTTTATTACCCAAATATGTAAATGTTACATTTAAGTGAAAATGTACATTCAAAAACACAAAACTTACTTCCTGAAATTTTATGCCTTAAGTTTCTAATTTTAGAAACTGTTATTAACATAGGTTTCTCTCAAAAGAATCCTTCAAAAATATTCTGTCACAAGTGTGTGCTTTACTTAGCTTAACTTATGCATTTCCATAAGTATGGAATATTTTAAGATGGAGGGCCTGCTTCCTATATGGTGGAATTTTCCTTCTTCTGTTTGTCTTTCTATTCTGATAGACATTTATTTAGCCTTGCTGTCCTTCAATATTTTTCTTCCCTTGCAAAGCTGGTGCTTTTTATGCTTTTTATTAATTTTACTTAAAAATATTTGGAACCCTTATGCTACATATATGTAAAACTCTCAGATACTATTTTTCAATAAAATATTTATAGGTAGCCACTATAAGGTAGAGTAGCTATATGTTATACCATGAAGGATGTAACAGTAAATAGTATAAATAAATTCAGTAACATTATTTTATAGACATTTTATAGTTTTTAAAATCCTATGTTTACTCATAATCAAGATCTGAAATGAATAGGAGAGGTTTTATTTCCATTTTATAGATGAGGGAACTAAAACAACTTAAACTAATAAGTAGAATGAAACAACCTAAATGGGAACTCATTTGGTTTTTAGTCATCAATACAAATTGACACATTTTGGAATCCTGAATATTTTGTAATAACTTATCATTTAATTGAAAAATGTACATTCACAACCACAGAATTTACTTCCTGACATTTTATGCCCTAAGTAGTTCATCCTAGTGATATTTTGACATTTGCATTATTATTATTACTAGTCTTCTCTCAAAGTATGCTGATAATTGACTTGGTTTTCAAGGACTGAGTTGTTTGCTGCACACTAGCCAAAGAATAGAATATTATAGAGCCCAGATATAAACCCACACATACATGGCCACTTAATCTATGGCAAAGGAGTGAAGCGTATACAGTGGAAGAAGGGAACTCTTTTCAGTAAATGGTGTTGGGAAAATTGGAGTGCCATAGAATGAAACTAGACCACTCTCTCATACCATGCAAAAAAATCAACTATAAATGGATGAAAGACTTCAATGTAAGACCAAAAACCCTAAGAGATATAGAAGAAAACATAGGCAAAACACTCCATGACATAAATTTCAGAGATATCTTTGCAGATTCATCCCCATCAGCAAGGAAAACAAAAGAGAATGTAAACAGCTGGGACTACATTAAGCCAAATAGCTGCACAGCGAGGAGACCGTAACTATAGCAAAGGGACACCATATGGAATTGGAAAATATATTTGCATACCATACATCTAACAAAGGACTGATATATAAGATATATAAAGAGCTCATACAGCTCAACAAAATAAAAACAAATAACCCAGTCAAGAAATGGGCAGAGGAGCTAAATAGGCACTTTTCCAAGAAGACATATAGATGGGCAGCACGCACATGAAAAATTGTTCACCCCAATTTATCATTAGGGAAATGCAAGTCAAAATCACAATGAGAGGGCCTCCCCAGTGGCGCAGCGGTTGAGCGCTGGGTTGTGAAGCTTCCCGCAGCCTCTGCAGCCCAGGTTCGATTCCCGGCTGCTCCCAGGCCACCGGAGGAGGGTCCCACATGGCGTGCAGACCTCTCCTGCCGGCCCGCTGCTCCCCTCAGCAGTGTACTTCGGTCCTTCTGCCTGCTCTGCTCCCCATTCTGGCTCTGGTGAATTCTCTCACCCTCCCGTGCTTCTGACTGTGCCCAGTGCTTGTATAAACAAACAAACAAACAAACAAATAATTAAATAAATCTTAAAAAAAAGAAGGGATTCCTCTTTAAAAAAAAAAAATCACAATGAGATTCCACCTCACACCAATAAAAATGTCCCACATTAAAAAGCACAGAACCAAGTGCTGGTGATGGTGTGGAGAGAAAGGAACCCTCTCGGGGCTCACAGTAATGTAGACTTTTCCAGCTCCTATGGAACACAGTGTGCAGGTTCCTCAAATAAAAAAAAAAAATGGATCTTCCACATGACCCAGCAGTTCTACTTCTAGGTGTCTATGCCAGAAAACCAAAACTTGATTTGTAAGGAAACCTGCATGCCTATATTTATTGCAGCAGTATTTGTAACAACCATATTGTGTAAACAACCCATATTCCCAAAAACAGATGAGTAGAACAAGAAGTTGTGGTATATATACACAATGCAATACAACTAAACAATCAAAAAAGATAAACTCATTCCATTTGCACCAACATATATGAAGTTTGAAGAGAGAATGCTAGATGGAGTAAGTCAGAAGGAGAAAGATAAGTTCCAGATATTGTCACTAATATTTGGGATATAGAGAAACCAAACTAAGAACCAGAGAAAGACAACGTTAAAAGCTAACCCTAGAAAACTCACTATAGAACTGAAACATCCAATGGGTAGACAGTGTGTGGTAGATGAAGGAAGAAAGAGGGGAGGAAGCACAATTGACTGTGGTGGTAGACTGTGGGTTATTTGGTGGTGGGTACCTCACGGTGCTGATGCCTGATGAAGATAATCCTAATGTTACCACAATTGAAGAATAACTCATTTTAAAATATTTAAAAAATATAACAAGTGTTTGAACAGATGGATGTTAGTTTTTCTGTTACATAAAAACAAAAAAGCTTTAAAAATCACCTTTCTTTTGACCTGCTTTCTGAAGGCATCTGTACTTAGTTCTACCGTTCTATTAAATCATTATAATAGATTCATATAATGTAATTTCCTACCAGGTTGTTATCAGCTCTTTTTCTTTTTGATTAACAGATGATTTCATCCTCCTAGTGAAATAAATTATCAAAGGAATGAAGGCAGTGGTGCATTTTGTAATTTGTTTTGTATTTTATCTGTGTTTTTCCTCTGTTATAACATTATTGGTCCCCTGAATTTAAAATGATCACAGATTGTATAGGTCATAGCATACTATTTTGGTTATGCTTTAGCCTTGATAGTTTTTCTGTTTATCAACAATTATTATGAAATTAAATATAACCCTAATTCATAATTAACTTTGCCACAGATTTTTTAATTTAATGGTGCACAGAAAAGTGGACTCTATTTCAAGGTTATTAAATGTTAATTCCATATTACAACTTTGTTTATAAAAATTAACTACGGTTAAGAACTCTGTATAACTTTACTAGGGCTGCCATAATGAAATACCAGAGACTTATAGAGAGCCCTCTTCTTACCTTGCCTTTACATGATTTTTATTCCCTCTGTTTGTCTAGCCTTATCTCATCTTCTTAAAATAATACCAGTCTCATTGGACATAAACTACCCCAGCAACTCTATTTTTACCTACGTTATCTCTTTAAATCCCTATTTTGAAATACAGACACATTTCTGAGGTATTAGGGTGTTAAGATTTAAGCATATGAATTTTGAGGGTATACAAGTAGTCCATCACATACTGTATACCTTTGTTTCATTAAGGTATATGATTCTGTCAAAATTTTCTAACTTCAATTCCACATTTTATCTTTGTATCCCAAGTATATATAGCACAGTGCTGATACTAAGTGCTTCGTGAATGTTGATTTTTTTGAGTGAATAATAAAAAGGATTGTGTACATGGGAAGATGAGATGACATGTTACAACTTGATTATACCAGGATAGGGAAGTGTTTTCAAAGGTGACTCACTCTTAGGAAAAAAAATACATATATAACTGACAAGTACATAACCACTTTATTTGAAGCTAGATTGCTGCCACTCTCAAGCTTCTGGAATGGTGTAGAGTCAGAAGAAAACAAGGTGTAGGACAAAAGCAGGGAGGGTTGCAAATAACAAAGAAAATTTTAATACTGAACATCAATAAATAGAGCCTTGGAGAGACTGATAAATGTTAGTTAATGGGCAAGAATGGGGCAGGGAGCAGATAAAATAAGAAAGACCAATATTGAAAGTGATGACACAGGAAAGTATCAGATAACTTGTCAGTAAAAAAGAGTTAGTGGCATACCAATGATAAATCTCCTTTGTAATAAGTAACCATATGTATATGTGCATATCTTTATTTCTATATCTGTATAATTATATATCTTAGAAGCACTTAAATAGTGTTTTTTCAGTCCTGACCATGTATTATAATCATCGGGGGGAAATTTTAAAAATACACATGGGCCTCCCCTGGTGGCAAGGTGATTGAGTGCAGCAATTTTTATTTCTGGGCCTCCCTAGTGGCCTAGGGGGTTAAGTCTCAGGGCTACCACTGTGAGGGCCCACAGCAACAGCCTGAGTTCTATCCCTGGCCAGGGAGCTACCCACATGGCACAGCAGACCTCTCCTGTCTTGCCCACTGCTCCCCTCAGCAGTGTATTTCAGTAGATCCGCCTGTTCTGCTCCCCACTCTGTCTTTGATGAATCCTCTTATCCTCTGCACTTCTGGCCTATACCCCAGTTCTGTGCAAAAATAAAAAAAAATCTTTAAATAAAAATTATTTCTATTTATTTACTTATTATAGTTTTTTTGAAAAAATAAGGTAACATTGGGTTTCAACACTATATGATTTAGAAATATAGGATCCTACTACGTCTGGTGTATGAGACCACCACATATCCACTATAAGGCACTCATAGCTCTCCAATATAGTCCATTGTTCCCCCTACCCTCTCTTCTGCACTCTGCTCCCTCTCTAGGAGACTCAGTTTTACAGTCATATTTCTAGACTTTGTTTTTAGTTTGGTGTTGTCTGAGTCTTAGTTTTATTTTTCTGTTTTCTAGCAAACAGTGAAATCATCTATTATTTGTCTTTCTCCTTTTTATTTTGAATAGTCTATAATCTGTTCCAGTTGCATCTGTGTTACAAATGACAGATAATCTATTTTATAGCTCATTAGTATTTCATTGTGTGTATATATACATTGTGAATATATATAGCATATTTACACTTTGTGTGTAGGTATGTGTGAGTATATATACACTGTGTCTTCTTAATCCACTCTGTCCTTGGGCACTTCATAACTTAACTATTGGAAATAGTGCTGCAATGAACATAGAAATGCATGTATCTCTTTGAATGAAGTGTTTTTACATCTTTTGGGTAGATACCTAAGAGTGGAATTGCTGGATCATAAGGTAGATCTATTTTTAATATATTGAGGAACCTCCACATTGTTTTCCTTAGGGAATGGACCAGGCTAAATTCCCACCAAAAGTGTGTTAGTGTTCCTTTTTCTCCACATCCTCACCAACACCTGTTGTTTCTGGACATTTGATATGGGCCATTCACACACGTGAGATGGCATATCATTGTGATTTTGTTTAATATTTCTTGATGATAAGTGATGAGCACTTTTCCATGTGCCTCTTGGCCACCTGTATGTCTGTTTTGTAGAACTGTCTGTTTTAAGTCTCCTGCCCATTTTTTGATTGAGTGATTTCTTTCTTTTGAGTTCTATGAGTCCTTTGGAGATCTTAGATATTAACCATTTGTCAGATTTATGATATGTAAATAATTTCTCCCAATAAGTTGTTATCTTTTCCTTTTAACGTGACTTTCTTTCACCATGCAGAAACTTTTTAGTTTGCTGTAGTCCCATTCATTCATATTTTCGTTTCCATTGCCATTGGAGTTGAATATAACTGGTGAAAGAGGACTTCAGTGTTTTGTGCCTGGTCTTAGAGGAAAACCTTTTCAGGTTTTCTGGTTCATCCTGATTCACTCTCAGAAGATTGTATACCTCTAAGAAATTTTCTATTTCATTCTATTCATTTTGTCCTATAGATGCTTGTAGTAGTGTCTTAATGATCCTTTGTATTTCTGAGATATCTTATTTTTTCTTTTTTTTTTTTTAAATCAAGATTAGGCTTTTGATTTCATTGATTTTCTGGACTGTCTTTTGTTTTCTATTTCAATTATTTCTGCTCCAATTCTTTCCTTTTTTTACCAGTTTTTGCTTTTGTATGGTCTTGTTTTTTTTTTAAGTCCCCGCTGTGTAAGTTTTAATTATTTCTTTGAGCTTTTCCTTATGTCTTGATGTGGGCCTACATTACTATATACTTTCCTCTGCATACTGCTTTTGCTGTGTTTATTCATTTCTTTATTTTCCCTTGTCTCCAAGTATTTTAATTTCTTCTGTGATTTCCTCATTAATGTATTAGTAATTCATTTTGAGTCTCTAAATATTAGTTGTTTTCTTATTGTGGTTGGTTGATTTCTATTTTGATACCATTATGATCAAAGAAAGTTTTTGATATCATTTCAGTCTTAATGAATTTATTTACACTTGTTTTGTGACCTAGCATGTGATCTATCCTGAAAATGGCCCATTTGCATTTGAGAAAAATGTGTACTCATGTATTTTTATGTACAGTACCCACCGTTTCTTAGGAGCATGTGTTCCAATTTCTCACTTAATGCTGTTGTTTCTTTGCTAATTTTCTCTCAGATTTGTCCATTGATAAGAGTAGGTTGTTGAAATATTTATTTATTGTGTTGTTGCCAATATCTGTTTTCAAGTTTGTTAATAGTTATATTTTTTATACTCCTTCATCTAGTGTATACAAGTTGATGAGTGTTTGTCTTCCTGATATATTGTTTCCCTAATCATTGCATAATGACAATACCTGTGTCATGTTATGTTTTTTAAATGGGAGTCTGGTTTGTCTGATGTAAGTGTAACTCTCCCTGTCTTTTTTTGGGGGACCCATTGCTTTTATGATTGCTTTCCATTCATTTGCTTTGACCCTATATTTATGTTTGGATCTCAAATTTGTCTCCTGGGGAATTGCAGAAAGTTGGGTTTTATTTTCTGAACCATCCAGCCACTCTGTGCCTTTTTATTAGTGAGTTCAGCCCATTTACATTTAGGGTGAATATTGACATATGAGGATTTGCTATTGCCATTTTGTCTGTAGCTTTCTGTTTCTATTTCCTTGTTTAGTTTTTGTGGATTGTCTTCTCTTCTACAATAATTAGATATGAAAGCTCATTTCATAAAGCAGCTGATAATTTTTTTAATAAATTTTATTTTTATATTCCCCATACAATTGCAATCCCCTTATTTTGACCCCAACCCTCCCCTCCCCGCCCTCCACCCCCCATAGAGTGTCTCTGGTTCATAGTTTTTTGTTGATTCTGATTTTCACTTTCTTATCGTCTTTCATTTTCCTGGTCCCTTATTTAAGTTTTCTAGATTCCTGCTATGAGTGAGACCATGCGGTATTTTTCTTTTTCTTTCTGGCTTATTTCGCTGAGCATGATCTCTTCCAGCGCCATCCATGTTGCTAATACAGCTGATAATTTTTGAAGTGTTTCTTCAATTTTTTTATGGTACTTATAATGCTACATCTATCTGGGTATTTTTTGCATTATCCTCTTCAATATTCAATATTCCATTTGGTCTATTCTACTTTTGTATCTTTCTGCAAAAACATTTCTCCTTTAGTGATCTTTGTATATCATGCATCTCTGTTATTTTCTTATTCTATGCTTCAATTTTTATTTTCTCTTCATTAATTTTCTCAGTTCATTTATCTGAGTCTTCTTCCATTTTAATTTTTCCATCATGATGATTTTGAACTCTGTTTGATAGGAGAAATAGGAGGATAACGTCTTCCATTTCTTTGTGGTTGAATTTCTTGAAGGTTGTTCTCTCCTTGTGATGTCATATTCCTTTGAGGTGTCAAGTTTCCATGAGTTGTATTTTTCTCTCTATTTTTAAAATAAATCATCAGTATTAATTCTGCATTTCCTGCAGGTGCCTTGTGTGTGTGTGTTTTTTTTAAAGCTTTTCCAAGCTTAATATGATTTTCAGTATTTATCCTCTCCAGGCTTTCATAGATCTAGAGATTTGCTTTTGTAGTTGTTGAGTAATGGATAATTGAAAATAATGGATAATGGAAAATCCCTGAAACTGTTGCAAGTGAGTACAGGCAGTGGACTGGCTTGTGCCTGTGGCACCACTAATATTCCTTCTCTCTGTTGTTCTAGACCTGAGTCTCTGTAGACTGTGCACTGGTTAATGGTACCTACTAGGTCGGTACCAGTTCTAAGGGATGTGGGAGGGGGTATGCATCCTAGCACACTGTCCTTGTATTTTACAGTTCCCTACCTCTGTATTTACTCAGTTCCAGCAGGGAATCAGCTAGTTGTTGATTTTTGTTCTGGTCTGTAGGTGGCGCCAGAGACCTGTACTTGCTGACCTGTGCTTTTTGCCCTGTAGTTCTCTGAGAAATGAAGGGGGCAGGGGAGCACCTGAACACGGGCTATTGATCATGCTGCATGCTTTGTCAACACACGCCCTAAATTCTGCGTTCTAGTTCTCAATTCTAGGGCTCTCAGAACCAGAATGCTCTCTGTCACCCTGTGCAGTGCCTACTGTTGTGGCATGTCCCATGCTCTGCATCCTGTGTCCGGCTCTCAGTTTCAGCATGGGCTCTTGCTACACATCTCCTTTCCCTTCTCACCACTGTTTGCATGGCCCACCCACTCTCAGAGCCTGAGGGTGGTTTTGGAATATCTGGCTTCCATCTATCAGGAAGTTGGTGATTTTGTCTGATCACTAGGTGGCGCCAGAGATCTTTTTTAGTATCCTTCCAGAAGTTTTTTCCCCAGTGGGTCTCCAACCCAGGGAATAAGGGAGGGGAGGGTGGAGTGCCTCAAAGGCGTGGGGGTGCTGTGTCTGTCCTGTGCCCTTCCATTGTGGGGATCCCACGTCCGGAATTTTGTGTTACTGTTGTTTTTTGGTTTTTGTTTTATTTTTATTTTATATATTTTTACATCATTTTTTCATTTTTGCACAATGTATGCATTTTCATCTTGATTACAGTCCCCATTCAATTCCCACCCCCCTTGTTTTGATCCTACTCCCTCCTCCCCCCCCACCCTCGTGTGTTTCTGGTTTATAGTTGCTTGTTGATTTTGATTTTTACTTTATTATAAGTAGTCATTTACCTGGTGCTTTATTTAAGTCTTCTAAATTCCTGCTATGAGTGAGACCATCTGTTATTTTTCCTTTTCTTTCTGGCTTATTTTGCTGAGCATGATCCCTTCCAGCTCCATACATGTTGCTGCAAATTGCATGAGTTTATCTTTTTTGATTGCTGAGTAATATCCCATTGTGTACATGTACCACAGCTTCTTGATCCATTCATCTGTTTTGGGCATTTGGGTTGTTTCCACAGCTTAGCTATTGTAAATAGTGCTGCAATAAACATAGGGGTGCAGGTGCCCTTTAAAATTAATGTTTCTGTGTCCTTTGGGTAAATAACTAGGAGTGGAATTGCTGGATCATATGCCTGGTTTTTGATTACTCAATGAGGGTCATTCACCTCGGTGACAGCTCACTGCGTCGCCCCACAATCCTAGGTCATGGGCATGGGGACCTGGGCAGTAGCGATCTGTGTATGCTGTTCGAGTGTGTGTGCACTTTTCCACACAAGCTTACTGGCTGGCCTTTGGCTATTTGCAGGTCTCTCCACGGAGTGGAGTCCTGATCTTCCCCTAATGGCGCTGCATTTGCAATAACCTGGTGCTGTTTGCTCACCTGTGTGGCTATTCCTGCACAGTTCTCCACAGTTCCTGGCCGTGGGGTATAGTGCCTGCAGTAGCTCCTTTCCACTCACTGTCCCATTTCATCTCTTGTTTGTTCTTGTTTTTTGTTTTTTTTTCTCCTTTCTGTTGGTCGCCTGTGCTGGCTTTGTGGGTGGGGGAGTATAGTAGGGTTCTGCTGCTTTCCTTTCTTCTTGTCCTCTTTTATTGCAACCTTCCTCTTCTTGCAGTTTGCTGTGTCCCGGTTCTCGCAGGGACCTGCCGCTTTTCCTCCCTGTAAATCATTTCTATGGGAAAACTTACAGCATTTCTTTATTGCCATGTTGATCTTTCTCTTCTATTGTTGAAGTTGTTTACATATAACTGTTCATAATAGTCTCTGATTATTCTTTTGATTTCTGCTGTGTCTGTTGTAATTTCTGTTCTTTTGTTTATGATCCTATTTATTTATGCTTTCTCCTGTTTTTTCTTTGTGAGCCTGGCTAGAGATTTGTCTATTTCATTTTTTCAAAGAACCACCTTTTGGTTTCATTGATCTTTTGAATTTTTTTAAATTTCTATTTCATTTATTTTTGCTTTGATTTGTATTATTTCCTTTTTACTACTGGTTTTTGGGATTTTTTTTGTTGTTCTTTTTCTAGTTCTTTGAGATAGAGTAGGTTGTTTTTCTGCGTCCTTTCTTGTTTCTTGATGTGTACTTCCGTTGCTATATACTTACTATAGCTTCTTCTATGATCTCCTTTTTAATCCAGTGGTTTTCCAGTAGTGTGTATTTCAATCTCCATGAAGTGGTAGGTTTCCTTGCTTTCTTTTCATGATTTATTTCTAGTTTTATGCCTTTATGATCAGAGAAGATAGATGTAATGATTTTTATCCTAATGTATCTGTTGATGCTTGGCTTGTGGCCCAATATGGGATCTATCCTGGAGAATGATCCATGCGCTCTTGAGAAAAATGTGTACTTGGCATTTTTGGGATGCAGTGTGCTAAGCTGTCTGTTAAGCCCGTGAGGTCTAGATCCTTAATTAGAACTTAAATGTCCTTGCTTATTTTTTTGTCTTGTTGATCTATTCATTGTTGATAGTGGTGTGTTGAAGTCTGCTACTATCTATGTGTTTTCTCTAATGTCTGTTTTCAGAGCTGATAATAATTGTCTTAATATATTTTGTTGATCCTTCATTATGTTGAGTGTTATATCTTCCTGATGTATTATTCCCTTAATCATAATGTAGTGTCCATCTATGTCTCCTTTACCTTTTTTAGTTTGAAGTCCATTTCATCTGATACAAGTATAGCTGTCCCTGCCTTCTTTTTTGGTTCCTTTGCTTGTAGGATTGTTTTTCAACCTTTTACTTTCAGTCTGTGTTTATCTTTTGTAATTAAATGTGTTTCCTGAAGACAGCAGAAACTTGGATTTTGTTTTTTAATACAGCCTTCTACTCTGTATCTTTTTTTCTTTTTGTTTTTAAAGATTTATTTATTTATTTATGCATATAAGCACTGGGGTACAGGCGAGATGTGCGTGGGGTGAGAGAATTCACCGGGGACTGAGTGCAGAAAAGAACAGGGAGATTGACTGAAATATACTGCTGAAGGGAGCAGTGGACAAGAAAAGAGAGGTCTGATGTGCCATGTGTGTTAGCTCCCTGGCCATGGTTGGAACTTTTGCTGTAGTGGCTGTGGATAGCTTCATGGTGCTGAGAACTAACCTGTTGCACCACCAGGGAGGCCCTCTGTTCCTTTTTATTGATGAGCTTAGTTCATTTACATTTAGAGTTAATATTGATACATTGGTGTCTGTATTTGTCATTTTGTTTGTCTTTTTGTGATTTTATTCATTGCCTTATTCTATTTTTCTTGTTCATTCCTCTGTTGGTTTTGGCTTTAGGACTTGTAGTATTTTTTTGTAGTGGGGGTTCAGTAGTAATGAATTTCTGGAGATTCTGTTTGCCTGATAAGGTCCTTATTTTTACTCTGTAGTGGAAATAGAGCTGTGCAGGGTAAAGTCTTCTTGGTTGGCATTTGTTGACTTGGAGTTTGTTGAATATGTCACTTCATTCTCTTCTTGCTTGTAGTGTTCCTTTGGAGTAGTCTGTTGTCAGCTTGATTGGTTTTTCTTTATCAGTTAGCTGTTTCTTCCCCCCCATCAGCTTCATTATTTTTTCCTTGTCTTGGCTCTTAGAAGCTTCGCTATTATGTGTCTTGATGTAGTTTTTCTTTCATTGTGGTAATTTGGTGTTCTTCTCGCTTCTTGTATGTCTGTTTTCATCTCTTTCTTCATTCTTGGTAAGTTCTCTGCAGTTATCTCCTTGAATAGTTTCTCGGTACCTTGGTCTCCTATCCTTGTGGGATTTCTATAACTCATATTTCCTTTCCTCATCATGTCGGATACATCTCAATGTGTTTCCTCATTCTTTTTCCTTCATACTTCTCTTTCCTTTCCATTTTTGGTTCTTTTTACTTCTGTATCTTCGAGAGTACTGATTTGTTCTTTCATTACATTGATTCTGCCTTTTTGTTGCTTTTCCCAGAGTTCTGTAGCTCCTCTATTAATCTTTTAATCTCCTGCACTTCCTTCATTTCCTTCTTAAGCACTCAATTTTATTTTTCTGTTCGTTAATTATATTTCTCATATCATTCTTTTCCTTTTTGTCTTAGGCTTTTTAATCATGGCAATTTTAAATTCTCTACCTAGAAGGCAGAGAAATTCTTCCCTGTCGTTTGTTGAGTTCCAGTGGTTGATTTTCTTTTTGTGGTGTGTCATTCCCCTAAGGCCTTGCTTGGTTATTTGTATTTTTTCCTTCTCCCTGTTGTTTGTTTTTTAATTTTTTAATTTGTTCTATTCATTGGAACACTGTGCTACTGGTACTGGCGAGCATCTCTTTGTGGTGTTCCTTTTGCTATATTGAGAACTGGTGGCCAGATTGTATCCAGCACTGTTATGCCAGATTCCACAAGAGTAGTGATGCTGTGGATATGTTGATGGGCACTGTTTTGAGGATCCCCTCCCTGTGTATTTACTCATTTCCAGAAGGTGACTGTGGGGTCCTTGGCTTCCAACAATAGCTCAGGGGCTGTGTTTTCCTGGTGCCAACAGTTCATGGTGGACCCTCCCTTTCTCTACTCTGTTCCTATACATGGGTGTGAGGCCTACAGGAGCCTTGCATGGTGCATGCGTGCTATTCTACTCACCTTTGTTTTTGGAGCCCACCCTCTCTCTAATTTATATAGTTTCAATAAAAGAGCCATTTATGGAAATATTTATTTGGGTTTTCATATTTTGTCTATGCCAGTTACTTTTTCAGTTATCTGACCTACTGGACATTTAAGTAGTTGTATATCACTGAGTCATTAAATGGTAGTATTTAAAATAGCTCTTGAGGTTTACCTTTTTTTTGTCATGCCCTACAATTTACAAGGCTTAATTAACTCTTTACTTTTTCTGCTTCCACCTCGTGAGTCATACTGCAGTGAGGGACTTAAGACTCTTTCTTGGCAGTTGATGTTTCTTTTTCCTATTGCCACTTAGTTGGAAAGGAACACTGAATCATAGCTTATACATGCAAAAAATATCCTAGGGGTGGTGGTGGTATGTCTCTATGTGTTAAAAACAGGCAAATTGGGATACTAATATCTTATAAAACTGTGCTAGAAAGAAGGAGTTTTTGTTAATGAATTATGTGACTTAAGTGGTAATTGGATTATTCACAGAATATTGCAACTGCATTTGTGTATTCTTTTGTTTTCTTTTTATAGGATGAAGGAGTTGTTAAAGAAATCCCTATTACTCATCATGTTAAGGAAGGATATGAGAAAGCAGATCCTGCACAGTTTGAGTTGCTCAAGGTTCTTGGTCAGGGATCCTTTGGAAAAGTAATGAATGCTTTTTCCTATATGTGTTTTTATTTTTATCATTTAACAAAAAGTGTATATATCCATAGAAATCTGATAAGTGTGCATTTCTAAATTTGTCAAAGGATACACAAGAAGGTAACTAATTTTATTCCTTTTATTTCTGTCATATTTTTGGTCATATTTCTTTATACTTCTCTATAATAATAAAAGTTTTCTAATCTCCTGGGCTCCCTGATTTCTGTAGTAGTAAATATGACATTTATCAAACAAAGTAGTTTGATATTGGGTAAAAAATGGTTATCCATATTTCCCTGTTCATATGTTAGCATGATCACAGCTTGCTTTCTCCTAGTATCTTACCTGTATTTTTTAACTCTATCAGAGATGTCCATATTTCATATGAATTCACCTGTGGATATATGAGTTTATTATCTGTTAAAGTACTATGTGTTTAAAGTAGAGCAAGGGTAAGTACTGGGTGACATATGGCTTATGTAAAAGTGCTGCATTCAAGAAGCTTACATTTTAAGGGAGAAAGCATTATCAAGAAACATTAATTCTCACACTCATTATTGGAAATGTTTATGAAGTTCTTAATGAATATGATTCTTAAAAAAGAAGTATCTAAGCCTGATTTCTAAATTTTGTATACCTGATGTCTAGTACATGAAAACTGGTACATTTACACAATATATCCTTCTGAAAACAGCAACAATTTAAGGGGGAGAACGATACTAATTTCTAGGAGAAAATACTAAGGAGAAAATACTAATTTCAGGGTAGACAAGGTTTAGTTTTAAATGGAAAAAAGGCAACAGAATAGTGATTATTAAGGTCTGGAAAATTGTAACAGAAAGACATTTATTGAATGTCTGGTGTTTGCAGAATAGTTGTAAAAGAGTATCAATGAATATAAATAGACATTAATTATCTTAAAGTAAGTTGATATCTATGCTGTATAGAATATGACATGTAAAATATAAAGAAATATTTTCACAGTGTATAAAGGATAAACCAAAGTAGATTATAGCTTGCTAGTGAATTTGTACAGGAGATACATGAAAACAAGGAGTACAAGGAATAATACCCTGTTCACAAATGCATTGGCCTATAGGTCTTCTAGAAATGATACACAAATGAAGATTTAAATTTTCTGCCAGATATTATAAAGAACTTAATGTAATTGTATTATTGACAGTTGCTTTAAGGTAGAACCATATCAAGCATATTAGAGAAATTTTTCTCATGTGAATTCATAAAGATAATTCATAATAACAATGAAATGTCTTCAATAACATCATCATGTTAAAGATAGCAACAAATTGATAAATTATCAGTGTAGTCCTTAAAGTCGGACTATTCAGCTTTGGGAATAAACTTTGGTTTAACATGGATATCATAGAAGCCTTTATAAAATTTCTAATATTAAAATACAGAATAGTGATTTTTTTTAAAGATTTATTTATTTACACATACAAGAGCTGGGGTACAGGCCAGAGATGCGGGGTTGAGAGGATTCACCAGAGACAGAGCAGGGAATAGAACAGGCAGACTGACTGAAATGCACTGCTGAGGGGAGCAGCAGACCAGACAGGAGAGGTCTGCTGCGCCATGTGGGTTGCTCTCTCGCCGGCCTGGGATCGAACTCGTGCTGCAGAGACTGCAATTGCTTCATAGTGTGGTGCTTAACCCCTTGCGCCACCAGGGAGGCTCCCATAATAGTGTTTTTAATGCAGTTAATCTATGTAAGAAATATTAAGGAGGTGACATTTTTATTTTTTTACTTCCTACCATGTGAACATACTTTTTTCCTTATTACATCTTTTGCATAGACATTGAGTAGATGTGACATGTCATATGCTGAAATGCTTCAGGAATTGGCCAAGGTTGTGCATCAGACAAATGCAGGAGCAAGTCCAAAAAACTTTGAGCCACAGTCTTAAGATTTTCTGTGAAAGTTTCATTGATAAAATGCCTTAAGTGGAATTTTAGCCTATATAAAACTTGACGCATTAAATAGTTTTGTAGTCTATTTAATAGAAGAAAAAAACACTGCTAGGGTCACTTGTAAAATTAATTTCCACTAATTTATTTTAATTTTAATTTGCCACTTCATCTACGTTTTTTCCTTATCGTACCTATATAGGTGAAATCATCCAGCCATTGTCTTTATCTTTCTGGATAGCTTTGCTTTGCATAATCCCCTCAAGTCCTTCCATTTTGCTGCAAATAGCAAAATTTCATCTTTGCTCACAGCTGAAGAGAATTCCACTGTACATATACCATATCTTCTTTTTCCAAATTATTTAGCATTGGGCATTTAGATTGATTCCATATGATATCAATTATAAATAATGCTGCAGTAAACATTGTGGAACTACAGTTTTTTGAGTTGATGGTTTCATGTTCTTCCAATAGATACCTGGGAGTAGAATTGATGGATCATATGGTATTTCTATTTTTAGATTTTAAAGAATGATCTAGACAGCTTTCCAAATTGACTGAATCAATTTACATTTCCACCAACACTGTATCAGGGTTCCTCTTTTTCCACATCCCTGTCAACACTTCTTGTTGGGAGGCTTTTGAAGTATGTCATCTCCAAGCTGTGAGATGATAGCTCATTGTGATTTTGATTTGCATTTTCCTAATTGGAAGTGGCGATGAGCATTTTTTTTCATGTTTGTTGGCCATCAGTATACCCTTTTTGGAAAAGTGTCTCTTAAGATATTCCTCCAGTTTTATAATAGGGTTGCTTATGTTTTTGTTAAGTTGGATGCGTTCTCTTTATATCATGGATTTTTGGGTTTTGTGATATGTAAATATTTTTTTACATTCAATAGGCTTTTTTAAAATCGAGGTAACATTGGTTTACAACATTGTTTGTAATTTAGAGTTATAGGATCTCCCTTTTCAGGTGTTTTTACCAAACCACATTGACCACAAAAGTAGTAATAGTCTTCCATCATACACCATTGTGCTCCCTCCCTACTTGATATTCTTGCCTTACCCTCCCCATATAGTAGCCTCATTTTTGCAGTGAGATATCTAGTGCTGTTGCTTTGGCTTTATCTGACCATTTGTTTTGTTTCTCTATATTCCACTTAATAGGAGACACCATTTAGTATTTGTCTTTCTTCTTATGACTTATTTTGCTTATTCAGTATAATCCCCACTCCCCAGTTCTATACATGTTATCTCATATGGCAAGAGGATATCTCTTTTCTTGATAAGACAAACATTATTTATTTTGTTATCTGAACTTTAATTTTTATTTTATGAGCTACCATTGTTTCACTTTCTAGTTAATATTCTAACAATATAGAATTTCTCTCCTCAGATGTGGTCACCCATAGCATTCCCAAAGTCCTCCTCCATAGTCCATTGAGCTCTTTTCTGCACCCCATTCTCACCCCTCCTCTTCACCTTTTGGATGCCTCAGATCTATGGTTAGCTTTCAAGGTTTGCTTTAATGTTTATCTTTAAATGTCTGTCTGATTTCTCTATATTCTACATATAAGTGCCAATACCTGCTGTTTATCTTTCTCCTAGCTTATTTTGCTTACATAATCCATTCCAGCTTCATCCATGTTAGCAGAAATGACATCAGTATATCGTTTTTGATTACTGAGTAGTATTCCATTGTGTATCTATACCATATCTTCTTGATCCATTCATCTGCTTTGGGGCATTTAAGTTGTTTGCATATCTTGGCTATTGTAAATAGTGCTGCAATAACCACACAAGTGCAGGTTTCTTTTTGAATTGTTTTTGTGTCTTTTAGGTAGATTCCTGGGAGTGAATCACTGGGTTATATGGTAGATCCGTTTTTAGTGTTTTGAGGAACCTCCAAACAACATTCCATAGTGACTCAGCCTGTCTACATACCCACCAGCACTTGATACCTGGGGCCTTTTAATATAGGTCATTCTCATTGGTGTGAGGCACTGTCACATTGAGATTTTGATTTGCATTTCCCTAATGATAAGTGATGATTAACATTTTTTCATGTGCCTGTTGGACATCTGTATGTCATCTTGGTAAAGTGACTATTTAGTTCCTCTGCATGTTTTGTGATTGGGTTGTTTTCTTCTGTTTGTTGTCTAAGTTTTTTGTAGATCTTTGGTATTAGTCCCTTGTTACATGTTTGGTGGGAAATACTTTCTCCCATTCAGTAGGGTATCTCTTCATTATGGTTAAAGTCTCCTTTGCTGTATAGAAACTTTTTAGTTAGCTGTGGTCCTAGCTGTTTATATTCTCTGTTGCATTACTTGCTTCTGGAGATAAGTCCTTAAAGATTTTTCTGAATTTTATGTCATGGAGTGTTTTGCCTGTATTTTCTTCTGTATATTTTATGATTTCTGGTCTTAACATCCATATATTTTATCCATTTTGAGTTGATTTTTGTGTGTGGCATAAGGTCATAGTCTGATTTCATTCTTTTGCATGTGGCAGTCCACTTTTACTAGCACCATTTATTGAAGAGACTTTCCTCATTCCAGTATATATTCATTTCTCCTTTGTTATAGATTAGTTGACTATATATGTGTGGTTTTATTTTTAGGCTTTCTATTCAGTTCTGTTGGCCTGTGTGTCTTTTTGTGTCTCAGTACCATGCTGCTTTTATTATTATAGTTTTATGGTAGAGTTTGACATCTGGGAGTGTCATACCTCTTTTCGTCCCTTTTATGTTAACATATGTTCCTTTTATCCCAAGTTTTTCAAGGGTTTTCATCATAAGTGAATGTTGAGCTTTATCAAGTGCTTTCTTAGCATATATTATTATGATATGTTTTTAATGTTTCTTTCTGTTGATGTGGTTAATTACATTATTTGATTTTCAGATATTGAACCATCCTTGTGTCCTTGGAATAAATCCCACTTGGTCATGGTATATAATCTTTTTGATGCACTGTTGGATTTGGTTTGCTGAGATTTTATTGAGGATTTTTGTAGCCATGTTCATTAGCACAATTGGTCTATAGTTTCCCTTTTTTGTGTTCTTTTTGTTTGGTTTTAGTATTAATGTGTTATATGTGTGGTATTTGCCTCATGAAATATATCTGTTAGTATTCTCAGGTTTTTGCAATAGTTTTGCAGAATAGGCATTAATTCATATTTAAATTTTTTGGTAGAACTTTCCCATTAAACCATCTGGTCCTGGGCTTTTGTTTTCTGAGAGGTTTGTCTGTTTGTTTATTTTTTGCAAAGAACCAACTTTTGGTTTTGTTGAGCTTTCGGATTGTCTTTTTTATTTCTATTTCATTTATTTATTCTTTGGTTTTTATAATTTCCTTTCTTTATTGCTCTTAGGTTTGTTTATTCTTCTTTTTCTAGTTCCTCAAGGTGGATGATTTGGTTGTTTCTTTTTTTTAATTTTTTTTTTAAGATTTATTTTATTTATTCATACAAGCACTGGGTACAGTCAGAAGTGTGGGAGGGTGAGAGAATTCACCAGAACTAGAGCGGAAAGCAGAACAGGCAGACTGACGAAGTACACTGCTGAGGGGAGCAGTGGGTGGCAGGAGAGGGCTGTGCGCCATGTGGGACCCTCACCTGGCAGCCGGGGATCGAACCGGTGCTGCAGAGGCTGTGGGCAGCTTTGCAACCCAATGTTCAACCACTGAGCCACCGGGGAGGCCCAATTTGGTTGTTTCTTGATTGGGCTTGTATTATTATATACTTTCCTCTTAATGCTATTTTTGTAGTTTCCTACATGTTCTGAAAGGTTCTGTCCTTGCTATCATTTGTTTCAAGGATTTTTTTATTTCTTCTTTGGTTCGCTCATTAATCCAGTAGTCTTTCAGTAGTATGGTGTTTAGTCTCCATGTAATGTGGCCAGGGTAGGGGGAGTATGGGGGATGGAGTGTCTCCTTGCTTTCTTTTTGTAATTGATTTCTAGTTTGATACATTTATGGTTAGAGAAGATACTTGGTATGATTTCAGTCTTCATGTATTTGTTGATAGTTGTCCTGTGATCCAAATTGTGGTTGATTTGGAGAATGATCAGTGTGCACATGCGAAAATGTGTTTTTGATTTTTGGGGGTTGCAGTGCCCTGTAGTTCTGTTAGGCCCATGTGGTCTAGATCTTTGTTTAGTGTTGTTGTGTCTTTGTTTATTTTCTGTCTCGTTGATCTCTCAGTGCTTGAGCTGGAGTGTCAAAGTCTCCTACCATATTTATTTTTTCTCCAGTGTCCATGTCTCTTCAGAGAGTATAGTAAGTGTCTAATGTATTTTGGTGCTCCCTTTTGTGGTGAGTTATTTATTTGTGAGTATTATGTATTCCTGATATATCATTCCCTCGGTCATTATATAGTGTCCACATGTGTCTCTTGACACTTTTTTAGCCTGAAGTCTGTATTTTTGAGTCTTTTTAATATGTCATTCTTTTTTTTTTTTTCTTTCTGATCGTGTTTCTTCTAAGAAGCCTGAAGTCAGCCTGTTAGGATTACCTTTATGTGTCACCTGGTTTTTTACCCTGGCTCCCTTCAACATAGTGGTTGGACACTTTGTATTCCCACAAGCAGTGTAGGAGAGTTCCTTTTTGTCCACATCCTTGCCAACATTTGTTGTTGCTAGGTTTTTTTTTTTTTTTTAATATGTGCCTTTCTCACTGGTGCAAGGTGGTATCTCATTGTGGTTTTGATTTGTATTTCCCTGATTACAAGTGATGTAGAACATCTTTTCATGTACCTGTTGGCCACTTGCATATCCTCTTGGGAAAAGTGTCTTTTTAGCTCTTCTGCCCATTTTTTTTTTATTTTTTATTTATTTATTTTTTTTAATAGAGGCATGCTTTATTTATTTATTTATGTATTTGTTTGTTTTGTTTTATACATGCACTGGGTACAGTCAGAAGCATGGGAGGGTGAGAGAATTCACCAGAGCCAGAGCGGGGAGCAGAGCAGGCAGAAGGACCGAAGTACACTGCTGAGGGGAGCAGTGGGTGGCAGGAGAGGTCTGCGCGCCATGTGGGACCCTCCTCCGGGTGGCCGGGGAGCAGCCGGGGATCGAACCAGCGCCGCAGAGGCTGCGGGCAGCTTCGCAACCCAGCGCTCAACCGCTGCGCCACCGGGGAGGCCCTTCTGCCCATTTTTTTTTACTGGATTGTTGACTTTGTTTTTGTTGAGTTCTGTGAGCTCTTTGTAAATCTTTGATATCAGTCCCTTATCAGTTGTATGGAATGCAAAAATTTTCTCCCAATCAGTAGGATGTCTCTTTGTTTGGTTAGTGTCTCTTTGGCTGTACAAAACCTTTTTAGTTTGATGTAATCCCAGATGTTTATCTTTTTCCTCACATTCTTTGCTTTGGGGGATGAGTCTTTAAAGATGTTACTGAGATGTATGCCATGTAGTGTTTTACCTATATTTTCTTCTACATATTTTATGGTTTAGGTCTTATGTACAATTCTTTTATCCATTTTGAGTTTATTTTTGTGTGAGGTAGTGGTCTAGTTTCATTCTTTTGCTTATGTTGTCCAGTTTTCCCAGCACCATTTAGTGAAGACACTGTCCTTGCATATTCTTTGCTCCTTTGTCAAAGATCAGTTGTCCATGTACGTGTGGCTTTATTTCTGGGCATTCTATTCAATTCCATTGGTCGGTCTGTCTGTCTGCTTTTGTTCTAGTACCATGCTGTTTAATTATTATGGCTTTGTACTATAGTTGGAAGTCTGGGAATGTGATACCTCCATTCACCTTCTTTTTACTTCAGAGAAGTTTGGCTGTTTGAGAGTTTTTGTGATTCCATATGAATTTCATCAATATTTGTTCTATTTTTTTTTTAAGAATGACATTGAGATTTTTATTGGAATTGTGATGAATCTGTAAATTGCTTTCATTAGGATAGCCATTTTGATCATGTTAATTCTTCCAATCCCATGAGCAGGGAATATCTTTCCATTTCTTTGTGTCTTCTATTTCTTTTAACAATGTTTTATAATTTTCTTTAT
The DNA here is from genome assembly GCF_014898055.3 of Talpa occidentalis. Taxonomy (NCBI): domain Eukaryota; kingdom Metazoa; phylum Chordata; class Mammalia; order Eulipotyphla; family Talpidae; genus Talpa; species Talpa occidentalis. The sequence goes on from NW_023601543.1 coordinate 40,157,609, forward strand.
ATAAGTCTTTTCCCTCCTTTGTTAGGTTTATTCCAGGTATTTGATTTTTGGGGGTACAATTGTAAATTAGGTGGTTTTCTTAATTTCCTCTTAATTTCAGATAGATTGTTTGCGTAGAGGAAGTCTACTGATGTTTGTATGTTGATTTTGTCTAGTTTATTATTTTAATTAGTTTTTCTGTAGAGCTTTTAGGGTTCTCTCTATATATTATCAAGTTGTCTGCAAGTAGTGATAGTTTTACTTCTTCTTTCCCTATTTGGATACTTTATGTCTTTCCCTTGTCTTATTGCTCTGGCTTGGCCATCCAGTATTATATTGGAAAGCAGTGGTGAGAGTGTACATCCTTGTCTTGTTCCTGACCTAAAAGGAAAGATTTTCAGCTATTTACCATTGAGAATAAAATTATTTGTTTGTCGTATTTGGCTTTTATTATCTTAATGTTTTTTTTTTTTTTATCCCAAGAATTTTGAGGGCTTTCATCATAAACTGATGTTGAACTTTGTCAAATGCTTTGTTAGCATCTATTGATATCATTATATGGTTTTTATTTTTCTTGTTGTTGTTGTGTTGGATTACATTAATTTATTTTCTGATGTTGAACTATCCTTGTGCTTCCAGAGTAAATCCCACTTGATCACGGTGTATTATCCTTTGATGCATTTTTGGATTCTTTTGTCTAGGATTCTATTGAGGATTTTTATATCAGTGTTCATTAGGAAGATGGGCCTGTAGTTTTCGTTTTTTGTGTTGTCTTTGTTTGCTTTTTGTATTGCTGTGAAGTTGGCTTCATAAAACATATTTGGTAGTATTCCTTTCTCATTATTTAGGAAAGAGTTTGTGTAAGATAGGCACAAGTTCATTTCTGAATGTTGGTAGAATTTATTTGTGAAGCAGTCTGCTCCTGGGCTTTTGTTTTTGTGGGGTGTTTTGATTACTGTTTCAATTTCACTGCTTGTAATTGGTCTGTTTCACTGTTCTTTTTCTTCTTTATATAGCTTTGGATGATTACATAGTTCGAGGAACTTGTCCATCTCTTCTAGATTGTGGAACTTGTTTATATATAAATTTTCATAGTAATCTCTGATTATTCTTTTGATTTCTGGTGAATCTTTTGTAATTTCTCCTCTTTCTTTTGTGATCCTATTTATTTGTGTTTTCTGCCATTTTTTCTTTGTGAGGCTGGCAAACCTCTAGCCATTCTTTCTATTTTGTAAAGGAAACTGAAGATCGGCTATAGATATGCTAAATGTGACACTTTTTGCTCAAATGCTTACCATTTTCATCAGCGAAAATATATGGACTTTTAGGAATATCCTTTTCAACTCTAAACCAGTAAAAACAACTCTATAGAATGAAGCTATTGAAATCTTCCATGGCAGGACTGACACTTCTTAAAGACTCATTGTTTCAGGGAAATTTTTGAGTTTAGAATTGATCTTTAATATGAAATTGAGATAGGGTTGTTTTAATTCTTCATATCTTTCAATACAGAAATATATGTGATCAATACAAAAATATTCGTGGTCATCTGCACAATTTACATTTAATTTATCCTGAACTTTATTTTTTGAAGATACTTTTGTTCTTGTAGAAACCAACCATTTGTTATTTTGTGCATTCTCTTATTTCAAGTGTGGTATAAGTGTTTGTTACTGTTTTATTCTGAGGTATATTTAGAGTATGAGTGTAAGCATTTGAAATGTTTACAGAAATTTTGCATAGTAATTTTATGTGTAGTATCTATTAGTTTATAAAATGATTATATTTTGTATGACGTAAATTTATATTTTCTAAATAATGTATTACAGTTCTATAAACACGTTCTATAGTGTATTGGAGAAAAGCTGGGGTGGATATAGGATACTGGTTTGACTACATGAAACAATGAGAAGGACTGCTCTAGATGTATGAGAAAACAAATAATTCTTGACTTTACGTCTGATCTAAAGCTTTACTTTCAGGATAGAGGAAAGCAGAAATTTCTTGAATTAACGACTACCACTTCCCCCATTTGACAGATACATAATTACCACATAAAATATATGCAATAAAGGGTATTGAGTTTTATATTGGGATAGTGACAAAACAAAAATTACTCAACATTTTTCCCACTTGTAATTTTTTCTGAACATATTAGTTACTTGATCACATTTTTAATTTAAGCAGTGGTTTAATAAAACTTATTTGGGTTGGGGATGGCAAGTTGAATCAGTGAACTAATTTTGGCTAATTTTCAAAAAGGAAACAGCCATTTAATAATAAATAGCCTTTATACAACTGGTAATCTATTCATATGTATCTTCATAACTAAGACTTTATTAGAAAGCTAGTTTTTAATGTGTATTTTCTTCATTTGAAAATAAGAGAAATTATTATTTAAGCTTACCTGGTACCTTTTAAAGAATTTAACTTTTGGGCCTACCTGGTGGCGCAGTGGTTGAGCATTGGGTTGCGAAGCTGCCTGCTGCCTCTGCAGCGCCGGTTATATCCCCAGCCACCTGGCGAGGGTCCCACATGGTGCGCAGACCTGTCCTGCTGCCTGCTGCTCCCCTCAGCAGTGTACTTCAGTCTCTCTGTTCTGCTGCCCTCTCTGGCTCTGGTGAATTCTCTCACCCTCCCGCGCTTCTGACTGTACACAGTGCTTATATAAATAAATAAACATTTAAAAAAAGAAAGAATCTTAAATTTTACTTATACATTAAGATAATTTGTTAACTTGATTTCTTTACCTGAAAGACAGGTAAGAATTGCTTCTGATGTCTTATTAGAAAACAAAATGACTGGTCTTTTCCAAAATGGACCATTCACATTTGCCTGCTTTTTATTAAGGTAACAAACAGTAGCCAGGGTTCTAAAAGTAGCTTTCTGAGCTCAAATTTCTTTCGTTATATTATTTTTCTTTTATGTCATCAAGTTCCTAATATCTATGACCATGTCATCTATTTTTAAAATTTTCTTTTCTATGGTATGTTGGAGAGCCAGATTTTCTAAATGAAAGTAAGAAAACATTGCAACTATAATTTAGGGTATGATATATAGGGTAATGCATAACTTTATAAAATTAGAGAAAATGCAAGAACATTTGTATACTAATGTGTGTATATAGCAAGAATGACTTGAATTGTGAATTTTACTTATTTTTAATCTCCCTATTAGGTGTTTCTTGTTAGAAAGAAGACTGGTCCTGATGCTGGGCAGCTCTATGCAATGAAGGTGTTAAAGAAAGCATCTTTAAAAGGTAGAAAATTGGAAAATTTATTAAAATGGAATTTGGTAAAGCTCATTTTATTTTTTTTAAGATTTATTTATTTATGCATACAAGAACTGGGGTGTAAGCCAGAGGTGCAAGGGGGTAAGAGGATTCACCAGAGAGAGTGGGGAAAAGAACAGAACAGGCAGACTCCCTGACATACACTGCTGAGGGGAGCAGGTGCCGAGACGGGAGAAATCTGCTGTGCCATGTGGGTTGTTCCTGGCCAGGCAGGGATTAAATGTGTGCTGCAGTGGCTGGTGATAACTTGATAGCGCTGTCTTTAACCCCTGTGCCACCGAGGAGGCCCTCATTTTAACAAATATACTATGTATTGTTTGTAAGGTAAGTAGAGTTGGTTTCCTTTTAAGATTAATAACACAGTTTTCTAGACTGTGATGTTAATATGTTTGATATTGATTTAATATCCAGTTTCTTAAAGGATAGTATTTATTATGCTGAACAGAAAAATAAATTCATTGGGACATAATATCAAATGCAAATTATATTTCTCAACAGTTTACATTACCAATAACTATTATGAGTGTTTTGTATTTAATATTGTACACATAGTCAAACCATTACCATATAACACATGTATTTGGACATAATCTGAGTAAGGTAAGACCTTTGATAACAAAATTTTTCAACAGAACAGAAAAATACTGCTTTAGTGAGAATGTACTCTTATAAAAATGTAATTGTATGAAAAGTGACACATTAAATTTAAAGTGAACATATTTTATTAAGCTATATTCTTTCATTTCAAGATTCTTACTTTTTTTTTCTTCCATGTTGATATTACTTGTTGAGAAAGCACAAGTGCCTGCATATTCTTGTATACCCAGTCTTCTGGACTTTGATAACAATAATACTGTGCTCAGTTTTAATTAGTGAACTCATTTGGACAAATAGCGACTCATTGATAATAAATTTGTGTTAGCCACATACCTATCACTTTAACTCATCTATACATCTAAACAGAATTTGTTGGAGTTTTGCAAATATAGTTATTATTACATAGGAATATATAGACTGTCAGTTTAGGCAACTTTATTTTTATTTATTTTCATTTTAAAACATTTATTCATTTACACAAGAACCGGGGTACAGGCCAGATGCATGGGAGGGTGAGAGGATTCAGCAGAGACAGAGTGGGGAACAGACTAGGCAGACTGACTGAAATACACTGCTGAAGGGAGCAGCAGGCACGACAGGAGAGGTCTGCCGCGCCATTTGGGACCCTTGCTGGCTGGCCGGGATTGAACCGGCGCTGCAGAGGCTGTGGACAGCTTTGCAGTGCCGCGCCCTGCGTCACCAGGGGAGGTCCAGTTTCGGCTACTTTAAATACAGTTACATTTTATATTTTCAATTTTTGGTTGATAAATTACTTGTGGAATCCTCACTGAAATTACATTCAAGAGTTATATTCTACACTTCTCTAATTTTCAGTTCGAGACAGAGTTCGGACAAAGATGGAGAGGGATATACTGGTGGAAGTAAATCATCCATTTATTGTCAAATTGCACTATGGTATGTAATCTTTTTTGATTTATAAAATTAGGGAATTAAGATTTTGTAGCAGGAAAGAAACACTTCAGACTACATTCTATTATGTCAAATTGATTTATCTGAAATAAGGATCACTAAACAGTTTTTAGTTGTATTTTCTGTATTTATCGTTAACTTATGTAAGGCAACAAGACAATGTCTTCTGATTACTTGTCTGGTAGTATTTATGTACTTGACTGCAACTCAGTGGTCTTAGACTATAAATTACTGTGATAATTTATGTAAAACATTCTGATGCTTGGTTGCACTCCTCTTAATCTTCTTTTCTGGTTCTGTTGAAGGGGACCATTTTATTTTCTTTCTTATAATTGAGGGGAGAGTATGTACTAAGAAAGCAGTAGGTATAATGGAAGGAACATGGATTTGCAGTCAGATAGTTCTGAATTCGAAATATTGTTCCATTGCTAATTTAATAAATGCATGAATTTGTAGACTTTGGCTTCCCTGGGAATTTCAAAAGTCTGTACATTGCTAAATCATTGAAAATCTATGTCGGTTTGAATTTTAACAATTTAAAGTAGTAGCAGCTATTGATTTTATTTTTTGTTATTTTGACAAAACATTAAAATATGTACCAAATTATTGTTATAAAAATACAAAGAAAGTCGTACTCATTTTTTCACTCCCTGATGTCCTAATGGAATAAAAGTACTAGTCTCTGAAGACCTCTATGCTTGAATCTCCATGATGTCATTAATTAGTAAATACCAGTTGTGTATAAAACACTGTATTTAGTGATGTATGGGCTACAGTGTAAAATTGGCTCAGATCTCAAGAAGTTTATAATCAATAGGGAAGTACAGATATGTAAATAAATTAATTGTACAAGTAAAAATAAAGTATCTAAGGTGCTTAAATAAAGTACAATGAGATCTCAAAATTAGTAGCAAGTAATTTGATGGAGAAGAGGGTAAGGATGCTGTATGGAAATTGGAAAAGAGGGCTGTGGGAAAGCTTAATAGAGGATACTTATTGAGGCATAGTTGACATTTAACATTATTTTCATTCAGGTGCATAATATAATAATTCAATATTTGCATACATTTTGAAATTATCATCATATTAAGTCTAGTTAACATCTGTGATCATACATAGGTACAATATTTTTCTTTTGGTGAGAGCTTTTATTTCTTTATTAACTTTTATTGAGGTAACATTGGTTTACAACAATGTATATGATTTAGAGGTATAGAATCACATTCTTCAGATGTATGTTACCACACAACATCTATGACCATGACGTTGAAAGTCCTTCACCATGGTCTGTTGAGACCCCTCTACACTTTGCTATCTCCATTCTCCCTCATGATAAGAACTTTTAAGATCATTTAACAATTTTCAAATATACAATACAGTATTAACTACAGTAACCACCATGTATCCCCATCATTTATTTATTTTATAACTAAAATTTTGTACCTTTTGATCCCCTTCACCATTTTGCTCAACTCACAATTCCACCATTGGCGATCACCAATCTGTTCTCTGTATTATAATTTTTTTTGAAGTCTGCAAATAAATGAGATCATATATTATTTGTTTTTCACTGTCTGACTTATTTCACTTAACATAATGCTTTCAAGGTCCAGCCATGTTGTTGTAAATGACAGGACTTCCTCATTTTTAATGACTGAATAATATTCTCCCCCCTCTGTGTGTGTGTGTGTGTGTGTGCAACAATTCCTTTATCTGTTCATCTCCAGATGGACAATGGGGTTACTGTGTGCTGACTATTGTAAATAATGCTACTATGAATACAGGGGTGTACGTATGTTTTTGAGTTGGTGTTTTCATTTTCTTCAGATAAATACCTAGAAGTGAAACTTCTGGATCATATGGTAGGTCTATTTTTAATTTAAGAAACACAAATTACTGTTTTTCACAATGACTGCACCCATTTACATTCCTATCAACAGTACACAAGGGTTCCCTTTCTCCTCATCATTGCTAATATTTCTAGTTTATTATCTTTTTTGATAGTAGCCATTCTAACAGGTGTGAGGCAATACCCTATTGTTCTTGTGATTTGCATTTCCCTGGCAATTAGTAGTATTTAGCATCTTTTCAGAATCATGGCCATCTGTATGTTTTCTTTGGAAAAAGATGTCTATTCAGATCTTCTTCCCATTTTTTTAAATTGGATTGTTTGATTTTTTTTTTTTTGCTTTTGAATTATATGAGTTATTTGTGTATTTCAGGTATCAATTGCATAATTGGCAAATGTTTTCTCACATTCAGTATGATACCTTTTCATTTTGTTGATAATGTCCTTTGTTGTGCAGAAGTGTTTGAGTTTGATATTGTCCCACTTGTTTATTTTTGTTTTATTGTCACTGCTTTTGCTGTCAGTTCCAAAAAATCATTGCCAATGCTGACATCAAGGAGCCCACTGCTTATATTTCCTTTTATGAGTTTTATTGTTTCAGGTCACACATTTTGGTCTTTAATCCATTTTGAGTTAATTTTTGTGTATGGCATGAGATCACAGTCCAGTTTTCATTCTTTTACATGTGATTCTCCAGTTTTTCCAACACTGTTTATTGAAGAGACTCTTCTTTACCATCTATGTATATTCTTGGTCCTTTCTTATAAATTAATTAACCATATATGCATTTTTTTCCTTGAATCTCTTTCTCATTCCACTGATCTTATTTGTCTTTAAAAAAATTGTTAACAGACATACAGTCCATCTTTCCAGATACTGTGTGTCCTTACTACCTCATTTATAGTTGAGGGAACTGAAATGATGTGAGGCACATGATTTTCTAAACAGTCAATGAAACAAAAATTAAAACACAGTGCTTTCGTTTTATGCTTAGTCAAGAACTCCAGAGATAGACTGTAGGAACAATTTAAATGAAATGCAAGTGTTAATAGATGTCAAGAAAAAGATGTCAAGAAACAATTTTACTTGTGTGTGTGTGTGTGTGTGTGTGTGTGTGTGTAGTGTTTGTTAGATCGGTATAGTTTGCGTCAAATGAACGTTGAAATATAGAACTCCTATCCCTCAGTGGATATATATTTTCTGACGTTTCTTATGAAGAAAAGGTGCAGATGACACCCTCTAGAAGAGACTGGCATGAGCCAGTATCTCCTCTCTGAAGATGACTAATATGTCTATTTTACTGTGTGTTAGTTTTTATGTCAATCCTATGCTCTTCATTATTGTAGCTCCATAATATAGTTTGGAATCAGAGCTAATAATACCTCCCAGTTTGTTCCTCTTTCTCAGGATTGCTTTGACTATCAAGGAGGTATTTAGTTTGAAAGAATCATTCAATTTTCAATAGTTGGTGAGAATGCAGAGTTCAGGCAGTTGCAGTAGAATATGGTGCTCTTTATAAATCAGGAAAGTGATGGTGGTAGAAATTTCTGTGTAAAGCCACTTGCAAAGTTGATTATGTTATGGGAAGGATTTACAGCAATTTTCAACACTATTTAATTTTGTGATAATTTAGCCTATAATGGTTAATTGTTAATGTTTAGTGGTAAGATTTTAAGCATATATATATAAATTTAAAAGCAAACTAAGCTTTTTAAGCCTTTAATGTTGTTCTTTTACTAAATTCTAATTTCTAATTAGCTTTTCAGACTGAAGGGAAACTGTATTTAATATTGGATTTTCTCAGGGGAGGAGATGTCTTCACAAGATTGTCCAAAGAGGTAAGTGCTGTTTGTGCTTTTTTTTATATATATTTAAAGTGTAGGTTTTTTAGGAAAAGGAAAAGGTACAGATTTTCCTAAGAGAGACCTGCATGGTTGTAGGCGGACTTGACAGGTCACAGGCAGGCAGGAAGCTGCTGCCCTGCAGTGGGAGAAAGTTGGTGAAAAGAAGCAACTTCATAGTCACAGGTGGGCAGTGGAAGTACTGCCTGTTTGTGCATTTTTAATGTATTTTATTGAAAAAATATAATTCATTTCTTTTGATAATTACTTTTTTTCTTACAAAATTTTAAATATTCTGTTTATTATGTTGCATAATATTTAGTAGATGTGCAAGTAATGGTATTTTTTTTTTCTGCCTGTCATTTCGATCAACTGAATGTGCTACTTATTAATCTTTTAGGCACAAGATCAATATAAATAACTGGATAAATTAGATAGGGGCAAGCCTAGGACATAGGCTTCTCAAATTACCAAAATGCTTCTGGGAATAGTGTTTAAATTATTCATGTTTAAAATTGCTTTATTGAAATACAATTGGGATACCATATACTGAGCATATTAAAGTAACATTTTTATAACTTTTATTTTTGTGTATACCTGGAAAAATTCATAATAATAAAAATAATTAATTTACGAATCAGCCTCAAAAATTTTCTTGTTCCTTTATAATACTGCCCTCCTGCCCTTCACATTTTAACTGCGCTTTTTGTTAATTTTTGGTTTGCATGTTCTAGGACTTTTATAAAAGAAATAAGTTAGTATGCCTTCTTTACTAGGTCTGGTTTATTTACTTCAGCATAATTATTTTGAGATTCATCCATGTTGCATATATCGATTAATCATTTTCATTCATTTGTATTCTGAGTAGAATACCACTATATGGATAGCCACTGTTTTTTATTCATTTACTAGTTGATGGCTGTTTGGTTTGAAGGTTTTGGATATTACTTACAGAACTGCTACAGATATTCAGGTAAAAGTGATTGTATGGAGATTTGTTTTCATTATTCATGGTTTAAATATGTAGGCGTATATAGGATGGGTTATAATAGTTGTTATATAATTTAACTTTTAATGACAGTGTCATACTGTTTCCCAAAGTGGTTACATAGTTTAAATTCCACCAGAAACATTTGAGACTTTTGGTTGTTCCCTATTCTTTTCAGTAGTTAGTGTGATCTTGTTTTAATTTTGTTTTTTTTTATATATAATTTTTTTTATATTTTTATATTCCCCATACAATTGCGACCCTCTTATTTTGACCCCAATCCCTCCCATCCCCCCAACCCCCATAGAGTGTCTCTGGCTCATAGTTGTTTGTCTAATTTATTTACTTTCTCGAAGAACCAGCTCTTGGTTTCATTGATCTTTTGGATTGTTTTTTTAGTTTCGATTTCATTTATTTCTGCTTTGGTTTTTATTATTTCTTTTCTTCTACTGGTTTTGGGTTTTTTTTTTGTTTTGTTGTTCTTTTTCTAGTTCGTTGAGCTTTGAGATTAGGTTGTTTCTTTGAGTTCTTTCTTGTTTGTTGATGTGAGCCTCTATTGCTATATATTTTCCTCTTATTACTGCTTTTGCTGCATCCCATACATTTAGGAAATTAGTGTCCTCCTTGTCATTCAATTCAAAGAATTTTTCTTAATTTCTTCTTTGATCTCTTCATTATTCCAGTGGCCTTTCAGAAGTATGGGTTTCAATCTCCATGAGGTAGGAGAGTTCCTTGCCTTCTTTTTATGGTTTATTTCTAGTTTGATGTCTTCATGGTCAGAGAAGATGGTTGGTATGATTTCGGTCTTGGTGTATCTGTTGATATTTGACTTGTGTCCCAGTATGTGATCGATCTTGGAGAATGATCCTTGTGCGCTTGAGAAAAATGTATACTCAGATTTTTTTGGGTTTAGTGTTCTATAGATGTCTGTTAAGCCCAAGCGCTCTACATCCTTATTTAGAGCTTTAGTGTCTTTACTTATTTTTTGTCTCGTTGATCTATCCATATCCACTGTTGATAGTGGTGTGTTGAAGTCTCCCACTACGTATGTGTTTTCTCTAATATCTCTTTTCAGAGATGACAATAGTTGTCTAACATATTTTGGTGCTCCTTCGTATGGTGAATATATGTTAATGAGTGTTATTTCTTCTTGAAGTATTGTCCCCTTGATCATAATGTAGTGACCCTTGGGGTCTCTTCTTTTTATCTTTTTGAGTTTGAAATCTGTTTTATATGATATAAGTATAGCTGTTCCTGCTTTCTTTTTTGGTCCATTTGCTTGTAGGATTGTTTTCAATCCTTTAACTTTGAGTCTATTTTTATCTTTTGTAGCTAAATGTGTTTCCTGGAGACAGCAAAAGGTTGGATTTTGTTTCTTAATCCAGCCTGCGACTCTGTGTCTTTTTATTGAAGAGTTTAGTCCATTTACATTTATAGTTAATATTGATATGTTACCATCTGTATTTGCCATTGTGTTTGTCTTTCCTTTGATTTTATTTATTCTTTTAATAACTTTTTTTTTTTTTTGGCCTTCTTTCGTTTTTATCGGTCCCTCTGAGGTTCTGGCTTTAGAACTCCTTGTAGTATTTTTGGAATGGGGGTTTAGTTGTAATGAAATTCCAGAGTGTTTGCTTGTCTGGGATGGTCCTTATTCTTTCTTCATAGAGGAAGGAGAGCTTTGCGGGATAGAGTATTCTTGGTTGGCATCTGTTTTCTTGGAGTCTGTTGACTATGTCCCTCCACTCTCTCCTTGTCTGTATTGTTTCTTTGGAGAAGTCTGATGTCAGTCTGATTGGTTTTCCTTTGAATGTTATCTGTCTCTACCCTTTTGTCAGGTTCATTATTTTTTCCTTGTCCTGGATTCTTGGGAGCTTTACTATTATGTGTCTTGTTTTATTTTTCCTTTCTTCGTGGAAGTTTGGTGTTGTACTTCCTTCTTGTATATCAATTTTCAGCTCCTTCATCACAATTGGGAAGTTCTCTTCAATTATCTCCTTGAATATTTTCTCTGTTCCGACATCTCTCTCCTCTCCTTCTGGGATTCCTATAACTCTTATATTTCCTTTCCTCATGGAGTCAGATAGTTCCCGATGTCTTTCTTCGGTCTTTTTCCTTCGTACTTCTCTTTCCTTTTCTGTTTTGGTTCTTTTTATTTCTGTGTCTTCAAGAGTACTTATTCGTTCTTCCATTTCATCTATTCTGCTCTCATTGTTTCTCCCAGAGTTCTTTAGTGCCTCCATTAATTCTTTGATCTCCTGCATTTCTTTTACTTCCCTCTTTAGGGACTCAATTTCATTCTTCTGATCGTTGATTATTTTTCCCTTATTATTGTTTTCCTTTATGACTTCTGTCAGTTTTTTAATCATGGTAATTTTAAATTCTCTTTATGGAAGACTCAGAAGTTCTTCCAAGTTACTGTCGTTGCAATCTGGGGGGTGGTTTTCTTTTTGTGGTGTGCTTTTTTCCTGAGGAGTTGCTGGGTTGCATGTGGCTTTTCTACTCCCTACTGTCTGTTTTCTAATTTGCCATGTGCATTGGGACACTGTGTTGCTGGTACTGGCTGGCATCTTGGGCGAACTTCCCAGCTCACCTCTGGCTCTTTCAGGAGCCATCTCCCGGTTTCAAGCAGGCTTTTCTGAAGAAAGGTCCCTGTTCTAAAAAGGTGATTCGGGTTCTCACTCCTCTGATTGCCCAGTTTACCCCAGCGGTGGGTTCCTGCTCCTCCTCTGGGCTGGGACTGCAGGTCACAAGGTGCCTGGCATGGACGAACTTCCCAGCTCACTTGTGGCTCCTCCGGGAACCTTCTGCTGGTTTTAAGCAGCATTTGCTGAAGAAATGTCCCTCTTCTAAAGTGGGGATATGGGGACGCACTCCCTGTGTGCCCGGTCTGCCCCGGTGGAGGGTTCCTGCTCCCCCTCTGGGCTTGGACTGTAGGCCAGAAGGGGCCTGGTGTGGGTGAACTTCCCAGCTCACCTCTGGCTCCTCCAGGAACATTCTGCAGGTTTCACACAGTCTTTACTGAAGAAATGTCCCTGTTCTAAAATGACGATGCAGGACCCACTCATTGCGCGCCCAGTCTCTTGTTTTAATTTTGGACATCTGATAAGTGTGTAGTGTTACCTGTAGTGGTATTTTGGAAAGATTTATTTATTTATGAATCAGGAACTGGGGTGGAAACCAGAGGTGCAGGAGGTAAGAGGATTCACCAGAGAGAATGGGGAGAAGAACAGGCAGATCTACTGAAATACACTGTTGAGGGGAGAATTGAGAGAGGCAGGAGAGGTTTTTGCACCATGTGGGTAGCTCCCTGGCCACCTGGGATTGAACTTGTTTGCAGTGGTTGTGGATAGCTTCACAGTGCCATGCTTAATTACTGGCTCCACCAGGGCGGCCCCAAGTCTTCATATATTTTGGATGGTAGTCTTTTATCATAGTACTTTTAAATAGTTGTTCACAACTGTTTCTTCTAGTTTATGGTTTATATTCTCTTTAATATCGTCTTTCAAAAAATTTCTTATTTGATGAAATCTTTTTATAATTTATTTTCTTTTATCTCTTATGTTTTAGTGTCCTATCTAATGAATATTTACTAAATGCCAGGTCACAAAGGTTTTCTCATATGTTTTCTACCAATTTTGTAGTTTGAGGTTTTACATTTAAGTTTAATCTATTTTGAGTTCATTTTATTTATTTATTTTTTTAAATTTTATTGATTTATGCAAGCACTGGGTACAGTCAGAAGCACTGGCTGGTGAGAGAATTCACCAGAGCCAGAGCAGGGAACGGAACATGCATAGTGACGGAGTACACTGCTGAGGGGAGCAGTGGGCGCGGCAGGAGAGATCTGCGCACCATGTTGGACCCTTGCTGGCATCCAGGTATAGAGCCAGATCTGCAGAGGCTGTGGGCAGCTTTGCAGCCTAGCAGTCAACTGCTGTGCCACCAGCGGAGGCCTTTGAGTTCATTTTAGATGAAGGCAATAGGTATATGTTAAAGTCAAAGTCTCTTATTTTTTTTTAAATATATATAGATACCCCATTGTTCTAACATCAGCATTAGAAAAGACTGCTTTCTCCAATGAAATGCCTTCTATTATTGTTGAAAATCAATTTAGAATACATGGAAGGTCTATTTCTGGACACTTTATTATGTTCCATTGATCAGGTATTATTTTGATGCCACTACAATTCTTTCTCAATAATATATCTTGGAGTATCTTGGAGTCAGGTAGTGGCAAACACTTAATCTCTGCTCATTTTTTTTTCAATCCTATTCTGATTCTTCTAGGTCCTTTGTGTTTCAATATGAATTTTAAGGCCAGCTTTTAATTTCTACAGAAAAAAAAACCTGCTAGGATTTTGTAGGGATTGCATTGAATCTGTAGCTCGTTTGTAAATAATTGACATTTTCACCATATTGATTCTTCTAATTTATGAACATGGTGTATCTCACTATTTGAGTTTTTTTTTTTTTTTTTTTTTTAATGAACGGCTGCATTGTGACTTTTATTTTTAAAATATTTTATTTTATATAATTCTTACATCATTTTTCATTTTTGCACAATGTATGCATCTTCATGATGTTATATTCCCCATACAATTGCACCCCCCCTTATTTTGACCCTAATCCTTCCTCTCCCTGCCGCTCCCCACACCCCCCCTTAGTGTGTCTCTGCTTTATAGTTATTTATTGATATTGATTTTTTCTTTCTTATAGTTATTCTTTTTCCTGGTCCCTTATTTAGATTTTCTAAATTCCTGCTATGAGTGAAACCATCAGATATTTTTCTTTTTCTTTTCAACATACTTCGCTGAGCATGGTCCCTTCTAGCTCCATCCATGTTGCTGCAAACTGCATGTGTTTATCTTTTTTTGATTGCTGAGTAATATTCCATTGTGTATATGTAACACATCTTCTTGATCCAGTCATCTGTTTTTTGGGCATTTGGGTTGTTTCCATAGCTTAGCTATTGTAAACAGTGCTGCTATAAACATAGGAATGCAGGTGCCTTTTGGAATTAATTTCAGTGTCTTTTCATTTTCAGTGCACATATTTTTGTCAGGTTTACCTCTAGATATTTCCTTTTTTAATGCTTTTGTAAGTTAATTATTTATTTGTATCTAATACTCTAATTAACCTTACTGATTATAATTAGCAACTTTTGGGGGATTCCATAGGATTATCTATTTGTATTTGTAAATAAGGGGTTTTAATCCTTGTTTTCCACCATGGGCAGTAAATAAGGGGTTTTAATCCTTGTTTTCCACTATGGGCATCATTTATATATTTCATTTATTTTTTGCTGACTGATTGATCCTCCAGTTCATTATTGTATAGAATTGATGAGAGCAGCCATTTGGCGAGAGCAGCCAGAATAATTTTGCCATAAATTTCCAAGTGAAATATAGATCTTTTTCATGGTCTTTATCAGGTTGTTAAAGTTCTCTTCTATTAGTACTTTGTTGAAATTTTTTATCAAAAATACATGCTAAGATTTTTTTTTCAGATACTCTTTCTGCAGGTAGTAAGATAACCTATGTCTCTTTAGTCAGAGAATTATAAATATTGATTGTCAAAAGTTAAAAAAATCTTGCATCTGTGAGTGAACACCATGTAGTCATGGTGTTTTATCCTATTGCGTATTGTTCAATGATAATTGCTAAAATTTGTTAGGGATTTTTACATTTAAAGATTGTGTAGAGAGGCACGCACCATTTATTGAGGGAGGGGAATGCCTTGTGCAGGGGTTGGGGTACACCACACATGCTGTGTCTGTGTTAGAGATAATAGTAGGGTAAGCATTATGACCTGCCCTCCATTTTCCCAACTCCTATGAGGAGATTTTCCGTACCAGGCATACTAAGGGCACAAAGACTACTGAGTCTCTTATTTCAAACCTGAGAGAGTAAGGATATAATATACATTTAATGCCTGAACCCTTACAAGACCCTGTCCCACCCTGTTCACTTAACTCAGTAACTACAAAGCGGGTCCCAGCACATATATGCCAGCAAAGGCCAAAATGGAATCAAACAAATATGCATCAAAACCTCTGAGAAAGTTAAAAATAAAATAAGCCCTTAAGCTACTAGTGAAAATATTAAAAATAGTAATAAAATAAACATCAAATAACAACAAAAACGATATAGAAAATGAAAATATAAGACCTCAAGAGAACATAGCATTATGAGGTGAAAACAACTCTCCAGAATCCAAATGTAAAAATATGGAAGACTGTATCTCCATAGCAAATAGAGAATTCTGAACTGCTATAATAAAGACACTAAAGGAGATAGAAGAAAACTGAAAAGCAAGTCAAAGAAGTACAAGCATATTCAGATAAGCTAATCAATGAAGTGCAACAAAATTCAGGAAAGCAAATTAATGAGCTCAGAAATAAAATCAATGTACAGAAGATTGAAATTGGAACATTAAATATGAAAATAACAGAAATTCAGCAGGTAGAGAACACAATAAAGAATATCAAGAATTCTAGAGAAAGCAATGGGAAGAACATAGATCAAATGGAGGCTGGAATTAGCGATCTTGAAGATAGTAATGCATTAAGGACCCAAGTGAAAGAAGAGAGAGAAAACAAAATGAAGAGGCAATTTGAGAACATCTGACACCATTAAGAAAGCCATTAATTCCAAAGGGCACCTGCACCCCTGTGTTCATAGCAGCACTATTTACAATAGCTAAGATATGGAAACAACCCAAATGCCCAAAAATAGATGACTGGATCAAGAAGATGTACATATACACAATGGGATATTACTCAGCAATGAATAAAGATAAACACATGCAGTTTGCAGAAACATGGATGAGGCTAGAAGGAATCATGCTCAGTGAAATGTCAGAAAAAAAAAAAATACCGCATGGTCTCACTCATAGCAGGAATTTAGAAAATCTAAATAAGGGACCAGGAAAAAGACTAATTAATACTAAGTGAAAATCAAAATCAACAAGCAACTATAAAACAGAGACACACTATGGGTGGGGGGTTGGGGTGAGGAAGGGTTAGGGTCAAAATAAGGGGGTGCATAAAAACCAACTCAAAATGGATTAAAGAACTAGACATAAGACCTGAAACCATAAAATATATAGAAGGAATTATAGGTGAAACACTACATGATATGCACATCAAAGACATCTTTACAGACGCATCACCCAAAGCAGTGACAGTGAAGGCAAAGATCAACAGCTGGGACGACATCAAATTAAAGAGCTTCTGCACAGCAAAAGAGACAATAACCAAAACAAAGAGAAACCCTACTGACTGGGAGAACATTTTTGCATACAACACTAATGATAAAGGACTGATCACAAAATCTACAAAGAGCTGATGAGACTCAATAAAAACAAAGAAAATCATCCAGTCAAAAATGGGCAGAAGAGCTAAAAAGAAACTTCTCTGAAGAAGAAATGCAAATGGGCAACAGGCATATGAAAAAATGTTTAACATCAATTGTAATCAGGGAAATGCAAATCAAAACTACAATGAGACACCATCTTACACCAGTGAGAATGGCACATATTAAAAAACCTAGCAACAACAAATGTTGGCAAGGTTGTGGAGAAAAAGGAACTCTTCTGCACTGTTGGTGGGAGTGCAAACTGGTCCAACCACTATGGTGAGCTGTGTGGAGATTTCTTGACCTACTAAACTTAGAGCTTCCATATGATCCAGCAATTCCACTCCTAGGTATTTACCCAAATGACACAAACAGTAATTCCAAGGGCACCTGCACACCTATGTTTATAGCAGCACTATTTGCAATAGCTAAGCTATGGAAACAACCCAAATGCCCAAAAATAGATGACTGGTTCAAGAAGATGTGTATATATATACAATGGAATTACTCAGCAACAAAAAAGATAAACACATGCAGTTTGCAGCAGCATGGATGGAGCTAGAAGGGAATGCTCAGCGAAATAAGTCAGAAAGAAAAAGAAAAAGAAAAATCGGATGTCTCATTCATAGCAGGGATTTAGAAAACCTAAATAAGAGACCAGGAAAAGACTAATCAATACAAAGCAAAAATCAAAATTAACAAGCAACTATAAACCAGAGACACTCTATGGGGTGGAGGGGAGGGGCGAGGAAAGGAAGAACTAGAGTCAAAATAAGTGGGGGGGGGTGCAATTGTATGGGGAATATAACCAAAATGAAAATGCATACATTGTGAAAGATGAAAAAAGATGTAAGAATTATATAAAATAAAATATTAAAAAAAAGAAAAAATAGAAAGCCAATGTAAGAATAATGGGTACTCTGGAAGAGGAAAAGGGAGAAAGTGACAAAGAGAGCCTATTCAAGGACATAATAGTGGTAAATTTCCCTTACTTAGGAGAGGAATTAAATGTTCAAATCCATGAAGCCAAAAGAGCACCTTCTTCCCTAAATACATTAAACCTACACCAAGACATGCAGTATTAAAACTACAAGTGTTCAAGTCAAAAAAAAATACAGAAGGCAACAAAAGAGGAAAAGTAGATAACTTATAAAGGTACCCCCATCTGGCTTAAATCTGATGTCTTAGAGGAAACCCTATGGGCAAGGAGAGCATTCAGTGATGTATTCAACATGTTTAAAGATAATATTTTAGCCAAAAATATTATATCCTGTAAGACTCACCTTCAGATGTGAAGCCTTCCTGGATAAACAGAATTTGAAGGAGTTTGCAAATACCAGACCTCCCTTCCAAGAAATGTTGAAAGGAGAGCTCCTACCTAAATCAAATTGAAGAAAAACACAAGAAATTAAATAAGAAAAGAGACAACAGACTCTAAAGACAAAACCCATCTTTCTGTTGCCTCCAGTAGATCCATCTGAGCTTTAAAGGTAAACACAGGCTCAAACTGAATGGTTGGGAAACAGTCCTACAAACAAATGGGACCCATAGAAAGACAGGGACACACATGCTTGTTTCAGATAAAATAAACTTCAGGCTAAAAAAGATAAGGAGACAAGGAGGGACACTATATAAGTATTACAGGATGATTATATTAGAAAGACATAACACTCATCAATATATGTACCAAATGAAGGAGAGTCAAAATTTATAATACACCAATAAAAAAAAAAGAAAAAGTGCAAAGCTGCACATAGTAATAGTAGGGGACTTCAACACCCCACTTACATTAATAGACAGATTCACCAGACTTAAAACCAACAAGGAAACAATAACCTTAAATGGACAATTAAACCAGGTAGGCCTACTAGACATTTATGGGGCATTGCACCCCAACAAAGCTGAGTACATCTTCTTCTCAAGTGCACATGGTATAACCTCCAGGATAGACCACACTCTGTTTCACAAAGCAAGTACCAATACATTGAAGAAGATTGAAATGATTAAGCTTTTCCCCTGATCACAATTGTGTCAAAGTAGAAATCAACCACAAAAACAAAGCCTTTAATATGTGGAAACTGAACAACACACTAATGAATGACTACTGGGTTAGTGAAGAAATCAAAGAATCATTTGAAAAATACCTAGACACAAATGAAAATGAAGGCACAACCTCTTAAAATTTATGGGATAAAACAAAAGCAGTTCTGATAGGGAAGCATATACAGTATAAGCCTAAGTCAAGACTCAAGAAAGAGCTCAAAAAAATAATTATATCTTTCACCTTAAGGAACTAGAAAAAGAAGAACAGCAACAGCAACAACAAACAAAAACACTTGTAGAAGGAATGAAATAATGAAAATTAGAACTGATACACAACTCAGGAAGAAAATTCAAAATATAATTGAAACTAAAAGTTGGTTCTTCTATAAACAAAATAAACAAAACTAACTAGGCTTACAAAAAAAGGGAAATTCAAATAGAATTAAGAAAGAAAAGTTAAAACAGACACCTCAGAAATACAGAGGATTGTAAGACTACTTTGAACATCTTTATCCCAAGATTGGAAAAGCTGGAAGAAATGTCAAATTCTTAGAAGCATATAACCTTCCAGACTGAATCAGGAAGAAATAGAAAACCCGAATAGTCCAATTACAAGCAAATAAATCAAAACAGTAATCAAATATTTCCCCAAAAACTAAAGCTCAGGACCACATGGTTTCACTGGTGAGTTCTACCAAACCTTCAAAAATGAACTGATAACCTCTTCTTAAACTGTTCCCCCAAATTGAGGAAGATTGAATGTTCCAGAACACATTCATTAAGCACAGCATTACTCTGAAACAAAAAGAATACAAGGGCATTGCAAAGAAATAAAACTAGACTAGTATTCCTAATGAACACATAGCAAAAATCCTCAA
>NW_023601543.1:40177460-40281995 GCF_014898055.3 Talpa occidentalis
GCGTGTTGATTTTGTATCCTGCCACTTTACTGAACTGATTGATGAGTTGAATTATTTTTTTTGTGGAGTTTTTGGGGTTCTCTATGTATATTATCATATTATCTGCAAATAGTGATAGTTTGACTTCTTTTCCTATTTGGATTCCTTGTATGTCTTTCTCTTGTCTTATTGCTCTGGCTAGGACTTCCGGTTATATTGAAAAGCAGTGGTGAGAGTGGACATCGTTGTCTTGTTCCAGATCTTAATGGAATTGCTTTCAGCTTTTTCACCATTGAGAATGATACTGGCTGTTGGCTTGTCATATATGGCCTTTATGATGTTGAGGTATGTTCCTTGCATCCCAAGGATTTCAAGGGCTTTTATCATGAATGGGTGTTGTACTTTGTCGAAAGCTTTCACAGCATCTATTGATATTATCATATGGTTTTTATATTTCTTTTTGTTGATGTGTTGGATAACGTTGATGATTTTCAGATGTTAAACCATCCCTTGTGTCCCTGGAATGAATCCTATTGGTCGTGGTGAATTATCTTATGGATACATTGTTGGATTTCTGATAGCTAAAATTTTATTGAGGATTTTTGCATCAGTGTTCATTAGGAGATTGGCCTGTCTGTAGTTTTCCTTTTTTTGTGTTGTCCTTGTTTGGTTTTGGTATTAGTGTAATGTTGGCTTCATAGAACGTGTTTGGTATTGTCCCTTCCTTCTCAATTTTTGGAAGAGTTTGTGAAGGATAGGCACTAATT
This sequence comes from Talpa occidentalis, assembly GCF_014898055.3. Classification (NCBI taxonomy): domain Eukaryota; kingdom Metazoa; phylum Chordata; class Mammalia; order Eulipotyphla; family Talpidae; genus Talpa; species Talpa occidentalis. Next base: position 40,178,207 of record NW_023601543.1, read on the forward strand.
CGTCTCTGAATGTTTGGTAGAATTCATTTGTAAATCCATCATGTCCTGGGCTTTTGTTTTTGGGGAGGTTTTTGATTACCATTTCAATTTTGCTGCTTGTAATTGGTCTGTTTAGGTGTTCTATTTCTTCTTTATCTAGCTTTGGGTGATTGTAGAGTTGTAGGAATTTGTCCATCTCCTCTAGATTGTTGAACTTGTTTCCATATAACTGTTCATATTAGTTACTGATTATTCTTTTGATTTCTGCTTGTGTCCGTTGTGATTTCTCTCTTTCATTTATGATCCTGTTTATATGTGCTTTCTCCCTTTTTTCCTTTGTGAGCCTGGCTAGGGGTTTGTCTGTTTTATTTATTTTTTCAAAGAACCAGCTCTTGGTTTCATTGATCTTTTGGATTGTTTTTTTTTTTTTTATTTTCAATTTCATTGATTTCTGCTTTGGTTTTTATTATATCTTTTCTTCTACTGGTTTTGGTTTTTTTTTGTTGTTGTTCTTTTTCTAGATCTTTGAGCTTCGAGATTATTTTGTTTCTTTGAGTTCTTTCATGTTTCTTGATGTGAGCTTCTATTGCTATATCTTTTCCTCTTATTACTGCTTTTGCTGCATCCCATACATTTAGGATATTGGTGTCCTCCTTGTCATTCAATTCAAAGAATTTTTTAATTTCTTCTTTGATCTCTTCATTAGTCCAGTGTTCTTTCAGTAGTGTGGTTTTTAATCTCCATGACGTAGGAAAGTTCCTTGCCTTCTTTTTATGGTTTATTTCTAGTTTGATGCCTTCATGGTCAGAAAAGATGATTGGTATGATTTCAATCTTGGTGTATCTGTTGATGTTTGTCTTGTGCCCCAGTATGTGATCGATCCTGGAGAATGATACGTGTGCGCTTGAGAAAAATGTGTACTCCGTTTTTTGGGGGTTTAGTGTTCTATAGATGTCTGTTAAGCCCAAATGCTCTAGGTCCTTATTTAGAGCTTTAGTTTCTTTACTTATTTTTTGTCTTGTTGATCTATCCATTGTTGATAGTGGTGTGTTGAAGTCTCCACTATGTATGTGTTTTCTCTGATTATGTTGTTTCAGAGATGACAACAGTTGTCTGATATATTTTGGTGCTCCTTCATTTGGTGAGTATATGTTAATGAGTGTCATTTCTTCTTGAAGTATTGTCCCTTGATCATAATGTAGTGACCATGGGGTCTCTTTTTATCTTTTGAGTTTGAAATCTGTTTTATCTGATATAAGTATAGCTGTTCCTGCTTTCTTTTTTGGTCCATTTGCTTGTTGGATTGTTTTCCATCATTTATCTTTGAGCCTATTTTTATCTTTTGTAGCTAAATGTGTTTCCTGGAGACAGCAAAAGGTTGGGTTTTGTTTCTTAATCCAGGCTGCAACTCTGTGTCTTTTTTTTGAAGAGTTAGTCCATTTACATTTAGAGTTATTATTGATATGTTAGCATCTGTATTTGCCATTGTGTTTGTCTTTCCTTTGATTTCATTTATTTAATCTTTTAATAACTTTTTTTTTTTGGTCTTCTTTCGTTGTTATTCGTCCCTCTGAGATTCTGGCTTTAGGATTCCTTGTAGTATTTTTTTGGAGTGGGGGTTTAGTCGTAATGAAATTCCAGAGTTTCTGTTTGTCTGGGAAGATCGTTATTCTTTCTTCATAGAGGAAGGAGAGCTTTGCGGGATAGAGTATTCTTTGTTGGCATCTGTTTTCTTGGAGTCTGTTGACTATGTCCCTCCACTCTCTCCTTGTCCATAGTGTTTCTTAGGAGAAGTCTGATGTCAGCCTGATTGGTTTTCCTTTGAATGTTATCCGTTTCTTCCCTCTTGTCAGCTTCATTATTTTTTCCTTGTCCTGGATTCTTGGGAGCTTTACTATTATGTGTCTTGCTGTATTTTTCCTTTCATCGTGGAAGTTTGGTGTTCTTCTTGCTTCTTGTATATCAATTTTCAGCTCCTTCTTCACATTTGGGAAGTTCTCTTCAATTATCTCTTTGAATATTTTCTCTGTTCCTACATCTCTCTCCTCTCCTTCTGGGATTCCTATAACTCTTATATTTCTTTTCCTCATGGAGTCAGATAGTTCCCAAAGTCTTTATTCGTTCTTTTTCCTTCGTACTTCTCTTTCCTTTTCTGTTTTGGTTCTTTTTATTTCTGTGTCTTCAAGAGTACTTATTCGTTCTTCCATTTCATCTATTCTGCTTTCATTGCTTTTCCCAGAGTTCCTTATTTCCTCCATTTATTGTTTGATCTCCTGCGTTTCTTTTGCTTCCCTCTTTTGGGACTCAGTTTCATTCTTCTGACCATTGTTTTCCCTCTTTAGGGACTCAATTTCCTTCCTCTGATCATTGTTTTCTTTTATGAGTTCTGTCATTTTTTTAATCACGGCAATTTTTAATTCTCTTTCTGGAAGGCTCAGAAGTTCTTTCAAGTTACTGTCGTTGCAATCTGGGGGTGGTTTTCTTTTGGTGGTGTGCTTTTTTCCTGAGGAGTTGTTAGCTTGCGTGTGGTTCTTCTACTGCCTACTGTCTGTTTTCTAATTTGTTGTATGCATTGGGACAATGTGTTGCTGGGACTGGCTGGCATCTTGCGTGAGCTTCTCTGCTCCCCTCTGGCTCCTCCAGGATCCATCGGTCAGTTTCAAGCCGTCTTTACTGAAGAGAAGTCCCTGTTCTAAAATGCTGATGTGGGGACCCACTCCCCTGTGTGCTTGGTCTGCCCCTGCTGTGGGTTCCTGCTCCCCCTCTGGGTTTGGACTGCAGGCCAAAAGGGGCCTGGTGTGGGCGAGCTTCCCCGCTCACCTCTGGCTCCTGAGTGAGCCTTCTGCAGGCAGTCTTTACTGAAGAAATATCCCTGTTCTAAAATGGCGATGCTGGATGCGCTCCCTGCGCGTCCGGTCACAGGCACACTTCTGCGCGCCCGGTCTGCCCCAGCCGTGGCTGCCCACTCCCCCTGTGGGCTCAGACTGATGGTCTGAAGGGGCCTGGGGTGGCCTAACTTCCCAGCTGGCCACAGACTCCTCCCGGAGCTTTCTGCCGGTTTCAAGCACTCTTTTCTGAAGAAAGGTCCCTGTTCTATGGGTGTTAGTGACTTTTTTTCTGCTCGCTAGGTGGTGCCAGAGATCTCTCCTAATGTCCTTGGGGAGCTGTTTTTTTACCCTGTGGGACAGGGAACAGTGTGGGAATGGTAGGGAGAACCTCAACGGCTTTGGGGTGCTGTGTCTGCCTTGTACCCCACCGACGTGGAGGACCCACGCCCCGAATTTCGTGCCCCGGGTCTCAGTTCCAAAGCCCTCAGGTCCAGGACACGGGCTGTAGCCCAGTTCAGTGGCCACAGGAATTTCGCCTTTTTCACCCCACTCCCGTGTCCGGGCGCCTGGTTTCTGTTTACTCAGTGAGGGACTTTCACCTCAGTGAGGGCCCCCGCGCATTTCCCTGCAAGCCTAGGTCGCAGGCGTGGGTACCTGGGCAGCCATGATCCTCGCTTGCTTTTTAAGTGTGCCGCTTTTCCGCGTAAGCTTACCGGCTGGCCCTGGACTGTGTGCAGGTCTCCGGGGGGGTCTCTGTTCTCTAATGGTGCTTGGAGCCGTTCGCTCACCTCTACAGCAAATCCTGCAGGGTTCTCCACACCTCCAGTTCACGGGGTGTGGTGGCTGAAATAGTTCCTTTCCACTCCCAGTCCCACTTGATGCATAGTTTGTTCTTATTGGTCATTTTAGTTTGTTTTTTTCCTCCTTTCTGTTGGTTGGAGAGTGCCAACTTTGTGGGTGGGGGAGTGTAACAGGTTTCTGCTCTTTCCTCCCTTCTAGTCCTCTTTTATGGCAACTTTCTTCTTCGGGTAGTTTGTTGGAGTCATCCGTTTATCTTCCATGTCCCAGTTCTCACTGGGACCTGCCGCTTTTCCTCCCTATTAACTTTTTTTTTAATGGGAGATCTTACTCACTGCCTCTCCTCGCAGCCATGTTGCATAGTCCTCTTGCCACCAGCAATCTTCACAGGAAGTTGAGCGGTGAGTGATTTGGTTCCAAAACACTATCTTATTGCCGCCTTTCTCAGATCACTCCTGGTGCCAACTGTTGCTGATTGAGTTTTCCAGAAGCAGATATGAGGCATAATTGTGATATAAGATAGGAGGAATTAACATCTGAAAGGCAGCGAGAGGGGGTCCCACAGAGTCCCATCGCTGCAATGAGTGGTCATGGGTCCTGGGCAAGGAACCACCGATGTAGTGCCCTCTAAGTTCTTTGGTTTGAAGTTTCAAAGAGGGAAAGATATCGTACCAGGGTTGTGAACACTGGCCAGCAGATACAAGAGTCCTGGGTCCTACTGCTGGGTTATGTTGAAATTCACAGAGTCCTCAGGAAGGCACATCCATGGGTGCTACTGCTGCAGCTGCTTCAGAGGAGACATCTGATGCGGGCACTAGCTTCCAAGAAGGTGGTTCAAGATCCTCACAGAACCCACCAGTTACCGAGCCCTTCCGCAGAGGCCCTGCTAGTCTATGAGCCTAGACTGAGCCTCAAACTGGTGATTTTGTGTTCATGTCTTGTGAGACAACAGTGTCAATATATGCACTTCCCCGATGGCTCAAGCCTGCCGGAGCAGCCAGGGCCTTGCTGCGTGGTTGTCGATCAGAGGTGGCTTCTTCACTTGGGACAAGCGACAAAGGCAACGCCAAGTCCTGGGACGGGCATCCCTCCAGAGGCCAAGTTCACCTCCCAGTATTGTCTGCTCAAGCCTCCGGGCATCATGGCACCCTCCAGCTTCTCTAGAAAAGTTTTTTTTTTTAAGGGTACTATTCAATTCTATGATGAATGTAGTAAGACAGATTATTTCATAATCTGCTGATGGTTGTAGACATTTTGTAACTTTTTTGGAAAATAGTTTTGTTGTGTATGTCAAGAATCTTATTTATACTCCTTTACTCAGTATTTCTTGATTATTTCTTAGGACTCCATTTTGGGAAAATAATAAAAATCATATTATACATACCGCATATATAAATAAACACATACATATATATTATAAAATTATTTAAAGTAGTGAAAAACTGTAAATAACCCAAATGAATATTTAGTTAAATTATGGTAAATTGGTATGTTGATAGTATACAACTATTGAAAATTTATTACTAAGTATGATATGGGAGGAATGGACTGTGGTGGAGGACTATGGATGCCTTAATGTATGGTAGTTGTGGTGTGGTAACATACATCCGAAGAGGTGTGATCCTATACTTCTGAATCGTATACCATATTGTAAACCAATGTTGCCTCAATTAAAAAAAAAAGAAAATGTTCTATGTGAATTTTCAAAGGATAATAGCTGATGGCGTTGTTCCCAATGGTAAAATTTGAGCTTCTAATAATAACTTTGGAAAATGTAAAAAGAAATAAAGATATGGGAAAATATTTATGATATAATATTAAGAGGGGTAAAAGGGGATTCTAAATAGTATGTATAGTATAATCTCAAATATGTCAAAAACACACACACACACACACATATATATATATACATATATATGTGTGTGTGTGTGTGTGTGTGTGTGTATATATATATATATACACACAAACAATTTAAAGAGCGGACCACAAAAGGCTAGCAGTGGTTATTACTTCAAGATGCTGGGATTTTAGTGATTTTCATTTTGGGAAGATTTATGATGGTATGATTAGTGAACAGGAAAACATTAATAATAGCATGATTCGTGAATAGGGAAGCAGTAGTGCCTAAAACTTAAAAATTAAATTGTTGTAGTATATAGCAGAAGCAGTTTCTGGGGAAGAGGTAGTCTTAAGGAAAGATATCCCTAAGTTCAAATCCTAGACCTGCTTCTTTTTATGTTGTTTTGGGTAAAATTACCTCGTCACTCTGATTTTCTTTCTCCATATGTAAGCTGGTGATAATACCTAACCTATTGGGCTTGAAAGATTATAATCTGGCACATAATTGCTACTTAGTAAGTTTATTATTTTAATCCATCAGGAGGCTTTCCACAGTGACCGCTTCATGACATGAAGTGGAATCTCTGCAGTTTCCTCTTTAATTTAGAATTTGAAAGATTTTTGTTAGGTTATTCATCTGTGTTAGATTTCTTTTTTTTTATTTTTATATTTTTATTTTTATTTATTTTTTATATTTTATACATTTTTACATCATTTTTCATTTTTGCACAATATATGCTTTTTCATCTTGGTTATAGTCCCCATATAATTCCCACCCCCCTTATTTTGACCATAATCCCTCCTATCTTGATCTAGTTCCTGCCTTAGAAGTTATCCTTCCTCAAAAGTTAATAAGTAACAAATATTTTTATTCTTTATAAAATATGTGAAAATGATATACATTTACCATCATAATATTTGAATGAACTCTCCTAAAAGTTAGATAATAAACAGTCTATTTTTCTAAAGATAATTTTTGAAAGCAGGTGTGTAGTACCACAATTTGTCTTTGAACTGCTCTTTTACTGAAATTTTACTTGTAAATTAAAGTCTGTTATGTAATTCAATGCTCATAATTCTAAATGGGCAAAATAATCATAAAATTTTATTCACAAACTTTTTAATGAAATAATCACTTTTTTGACAAGTTGCTTTGCTAATCCAAATGCCTTTGCAAATCTGAAAAAATTATGTCTAATGGTTGCATAGTGTCCAATTTTATAAGCAAATTAACACTCATGAATGAAAAGATATAACCTATAATAGAAATGCCTCATGGTTGCACACATAGCACTTTACAATTTACAAAACTTTTCCCCCACTCTTAACAACAACCTTGTTATATAGATACAACAGATATTATTATCCTAATTTTACATTTTTGGAAATTGAAAACCAGAGGGCTAAGTTACATGTCAAACTTTACACTGCCAATTCTGATTCCAAGTTTTTTTTTTTTTTTTTTTTTTACTTTACCATAGCAGATTTTTTCATAGATGCAAAATTATTGAGAAATACAGTGCCATTAAAATCCTGTAATTTAGTAGGATAACAGAGGTCTGGAGCTACTTCTTATGTCAGAGATGGGTTTTAGCACTTTGTTTAGAAGGAAGGAAATACAGTGGAGTATGTCAGTGATCTATGGGTGATTTGGATTGGGTGCACTACGGTCACAGCCCCTGATGGGGAGGATCCTAATGCTACCTCATTCAAAAGAATAAATAAATGTAAAACATAGAATTTGTTTAATATGGGACTACTAATTTAATAATATGCATTGGTATACTAGAAGCTTTGATTTAATAGCATGACTAAGAGCAAAATTCCTGAGAATTGAAGTTAGGCAGTTAAAGTCATAGAAATAGTGGAATTACCAATGCTAAAATGATAATCTGGCTTCTCTTCAGATTGTATAAATATTTTGCCTTTTACCAATGCTGAAACAAAACATCCCTTATATATTAAAGACCCTGACAACATCACTATATTTTGGTAGTGTATTAAAATTAATCATATTATAACCTAAGTCATTTAAAAAATAAATCCAGTATAATGCATTCACTCTAAGAAGATATATGAATCACATTGCTTTGGGAAATTTACATTAAAAGTGAAGAGAAGGATTCTCAAAGAGGTTAGTTTCATCTGTTTACTTAATGTTCTTATTATTTGCTCAGATTTGTCTGCTTAAAGGTTTTTAATGAAGTAACTTTAAAAGATATCAACATTGTAAAAAGTCAAATGGTAAATTATCATTTTATTCTAGGTTCTGTTTACAGAGGAGGATGTGAAATTCTATCTTGCTGAACTGGCCCTTGCTTTGGATCATCTGCACCAATTAGGAATTGTATATAGAGACCTGAAACCAGAAAAGTAAAGCTATGTTTTCCTTACATATCCCTGTAATTACTATATTTCTCTAGCTAACTTTTTGACCTTCTTTGATTAATATTTTATTTTAAAGATTATATGAAAATATGTATGAATTACACCATTATATGAAGCTTATAAAAGTTAATCATAGTAGCATACCATTTGATACAACTAATCATTTAAAAAATTCCCAGTACATCAAGTACTGACTTTTTGAAAATTTATGACATTTATGCAAATGTTTTATATAAAATATTTCATCTTACTGAATGTAAATTTTGATTTACAGCATTTTACTAGATGAAGTGGGACATATCAAGTTAACAGGTATGCATTTTTTAATTCTACGCTAAGCTCATTAATATATTTTTTGTTACTTTAATATATGTCTAAGCCTATTTTCTTTTTTCTTCTTTTTTGATTTGATTTATATTTTATTCACCTCTTTAATGAACCAAAGTTAAAGGGTAGAAAGGGTTTTGATATGTTCTAATTGTAATACCAATAAAAGTAAATACAAGAGAGTAACTACCCTAATTAATAAATGACATTTGATTTTCCAGGTAAAAACGCATCATCTTGGTTTAACTCTAGATTGAGGGGTTTATTACAGGTAGCAATTGTATTTGAATATAGGGATAACTTTTTAAAAACTTTTAAGTCAAGTGTTCCATAATCAAATCAAGTTTATTTTGTTTTTTATTTGTATAAAACATTTTTATTTTACTTACTCTATTTTCACTATTGAGATTTTATTATATATAACACGCTGCTAATCCTTACAGAACTTTTAGGCATAAAGCATTCTTATTATAACATTCACAAATTTTTTTATTTTGAAATAATTATAGGCTCACAATAAGTTGCCAAAATAATATCAAGATCCTATGTACCCTTCACCCAGCTTCCCTCAATGGTGACATCTTATAAACCTGCAGTGCATTATTAAATCCAGGACCTTGATTGGTACAGTACAACTAATCGAATGACATACTTTACTTGAATTCATCAGTTTTTACATGCATTTGATTTTTTGTTTCTCTTTCTGTATAGTTCTTTGACATTTTGTCACATAGATTCGAATACCAGTACTAAAATCAATATTCAGAACTGTTCTATAGCTACAAAATAGTTCTCTTGTGCTGCACATTTATAGTTACGTGCTTCATCATCTTTCCCTAACTCCTAGCTACCAATTCTCTGTTCTATGTCTTGACTTTTTTTTTAAATTTTAGAATATTGTATAAATATGACCATACAGTAGTCACACCTCTGAGCTCTAATCCTTGAGAAATGAAAACGTAGGTGCACACAAAATCTTATATGAAGTTTCAGAGCAACTCTGTAATAGAGATCTCAGTTGTCCTTCAGAGAGGCTGAATGGATGAACTTACACACACACACACACACACACACACACAGCGAGAGAGACAGGAATACTACTTACCACTAAAAAAGAAATAACTCATGGCATATGCAACAACTTGGATGAACTCAAGGTCATTTTGCTGAGTGAGCCAATCTCAAAAGGTTAATTATGTTTTAAATAGATAGTAAATTCTGTATTTAATTATCAGAATTTTAAAACAGAGATAAAATGAAGATGTGGTCTTTACAGAGAATTTTGGACCTGTGTACTTTAAAGGTAAGTTGCTTTAAATTTCTAAGTATACTACTTAAATGTAATGATAAAGTATGAAGTTATTAACTTAAAAATGCAAGCAAATGTGTCAAAAATCAAAATCAGTTTTATGAAACTTATTGATTTATAACCTGATTTTCTTTCATATATAAAAGAAGCATTGCAAATTTAAGGGAATTAAAAGAGGAAAAGGGAAGAAAAATGAAGCGAGTACAGTACTTTTGAGATTGTACATATTATAAAATTTTATTTTGTAGCAGTCAAACTTTAGTTGTAAAGATAACTAGAACTTTTAATTATTTTAATTTTGCTTAATAAATTTTATCGATTTCATCAGGGGTGAGGAAGGGAGGTGGAAAGAGAGTAACATAAATCCTACTTATATTTCTCTTCTACATCAAGGTTAATTGGGTGATTAATGTATCAGATTTTTTATATTTAGTCTTATATGCATCTTTATATGGATTCTTAAATATGTTAAACACACTTTTCATGCTTTGAAGGTGAGAATAGTTAGAATCAATGTTAATTTATAAGCAAGACACACAAGACATGTGACAAGAAGAAAATGTGATTTATATGTTATTTCACAATTCAATCTATTTTCCTTAACATAGCACCAATATTTCTTTAAAGAAAGTGAACAATTACAAATATTGGATAATTTATACTGTTTTATGTTTATAGCTGAATTCAGCATTTTTCTGCTCTATGATATATTTATGTATTTATCCTCAAAACTTTCCAGTAAGTCTGCTTAAAGTGATCATTCACAAGTATTTTAAGACCATTTTTCAGCCTTTATTTTATTCCTTCTTTCCTTTTTTTCTTTTCTTCCTTTTTCGCTTTCTACCTTTTGTTCGTTTCCATCTTGAGTGTCTTTCCTCTTTTCCTCCCTCCTTCCCTGCTTGTCTCCTTCCCTCCACTTAAATACCATAGTCAGAAATCACCAAATTAATTGTTAATCATATCAGTGGGCTGTGCATGGGTTGTAGAGATTTACCAATGTCACGTCTAGTCTCGGCATTCTGAATTTCCCAGGATAATCTTACAGAGGGACAATACCCTTTTTTTTTTTGCCTGTTCACTATAAAAAAATCTTCCACATGTGAAGAATGGACGTAATGGTTAGTAGATTACTCAGGAATGTCAGTGCACTATAAAAAGGTTCCTTGGTATGACTGTGCTTTGAGCCTGATTAATTTCATAATCAGATTATGAATATATAACAGTTCAGTGGAGTGAGAATGGGTACCCTCCAAGATAACTGTACACTTGTTAATATATTATTTATATTGTCCTTATGTCTTTTTTTTTTCTTGGATACATACACTCAATCACACACACACAGACACACATACACACACTTACACTAACTATGTGGATATCCTGGTGAAAGAAATGTTAACTAATAACATGTTAAAAGTGATAAATTGAACACACAGTTGCTTTTTTAAAGCCTGTGGTTGTTATAATGTATTTTCCGAGGGATATAATTCAGGGGTAATTTCTATAAAGGGAAAGAAAAAGCATACATTGTCAGAAATTTAAATCACATAATACTTGACCTGAGTTTTTGTGAGAAAATAAGTACTTGAAGTAATTCTAAGTAATTTTTACCTTTATCAAAACAGTAACCAGTATTGCTTACAATAAATACTAGTTACATTATTGTGTTCTGGGCATGCTTTTAAAATCTAAAGCCATATAAAGGGATGGTTACAAATACTGACACCCTCCCCAAACAAAAGAACCCTTTATGTAGCTGATTTCTATATTTTCTTTTCAAATAACTAGTGTGGAAAAAACATTGATTAAGGTATGTCTTATTTACTATTGTAGCTAACTCTTATGATTGTAATTTTTTTTTAAATTGGCTGATGAGCAAATTCTACTGAGTTTTCTCAGAAATAGTACAGCAAAAGACCTCTGTGGTGTGGCATAAATCGCTGAAAGTTAACAGAGCATAAGAAAATTATCTTCCTTATTCCTCCTTTCTGGAATGCCCAAAGAGGCAGTGTTCTTCTCTACAGGTATGTTGTTATATTCAGCTGAACTGAACTTGAAGATCAGCTCTTATTTATGTTTAATTTTTAACAAGGAATGTTCAGAATTTAAAAGGCTCAAAATGCAGAGAAAGAACATTATGATACTAAACAAGATTTTTTAAAACATATGCCGAAATCATAATACATTCAGTTATTATATAAGGATAAGTGATTTTTAAGTGAAAATACTGAACATGGTTATACAAACAGTATCAAGGGGCCCTAAAATTAAGTGTCATTGTTGGTATTTTATTTAAAGTAAAATATAGCTTCTTTCTCTATAGAATTAAAGTATAATTTACATAGAATAAAATATAATATTTTGGATTCTTATGGTGATAGAATTTTTCTGATCTTGGTCTTCCTTATTTTCAAGATTATGGTTGTGCTATTGTACTATAATTTTGAAAAATATTATCTGGGGGAAACTGGGTAAAAGCATTAAGAGAATCTGTGTAGTATTTCACATGTATATATGTGCATGTGAATCTGTAGTGATTTCAATATAAAGTTTGATATTTAAAAAAAAAAAAAACATTACTTGGGCCTTCCTGGTGGCGCAAGGGGTTAAGCACCTCACTATGGGGTGGTTTGCAGCCTTTGCAGCACAAGTTTGATCCCCGGCCGGCCAGGGAGCAACCCACATGGCACGGCAGACCTCTCCTGACTTGCCCGCTTCTCCCCTCAGCAGTGTACTTCAGTCAATCTGCCTGTTCTGTTCCCCACTCTGTCTCTGGTGAATCCTCTCACCAACCCCCCGCATCTCTGGCCTGCACCCCAGCTTTTGTATGCATTAATAAATCTTTAAAAAAAATTAAAAAAACATTAATTTTTCCATGTATAATTCTCTAAACTTTGACACATGCATAGTCTTGTAAGCACCATCAAAATCAATATATAAAACAGTTCTGGACATCAAAAGGAGAAGGAAACCTCAACATCCCCTCACACCACTACTGCAGCTGCAACCAGCACCTCTGATACTCTGCAAGGTGCCCGGTAAATTCTCCCTGCCCAGTTTCTGAGGAAAGGGAAGCTCTAGCATCTGTCCACTGCCACTGCCATTGTAGCCAGACCCCTGCCGCTCCACAAAACACCAGGTGAGCACAACCCTCCTGGCCTCAGAGATGAAGGAAACTCCAGCATCCCCCAGCGACTATTGCCATTTCAGACAGCCCTGCACGACTCCCCAAGGTACCAGGTGAATGTGCCCCATCTGCCCTCAGAGGAGGAGGAAGCCTCATCATCCCCACCCACCAACTACTGAGCAGCAATGCAAAGTCATGGGAGTAGACCCTGAAAAGAGCCCAGGCTTGTTTGAGAAGAAGAGCAAAAGCCACACCCACAGCTGGGCAATGGGAAAACTAACAATGGGGAGAAGGAAGAACACAGCAAATTGCCACACAAGTACTCAGGGGAACAAAATACCAGTGAGGGAGAATGTCTTTGGGACTAAACTACAAAGAGATGGAAGATATAGGCTTCCTTTCAGATGCAGAATTCAAAATTGCCATGATGAAGAAAATTAAAGAATTTGAATTAAAGAAAATAAAAGAAAATGAATGTCATGAGAAATAAGATCAACACAACAGGTGATCTTAAGACGATGAACTGAAGACCAAAATTGAAGTTCTAACTAAAGAGAAATATGGAGATTCAGGATATAAAAAGAACATTATAGGAGTTATAAAAAAAGAGAGCTATGGAAGTAGAATAGACAAAATGGAAGAACAAATCAGTGTATTTGAAGATGTGAAATTAAACAAGGAATATGGGTAGAAAAGTAAAAAGAGAAACAAAGTAAAAAAAAAAATGAAGAAATACTCTGAGATTTATTTGACTCCATGAGGAAAGGAAATATAAGAATAATGGGAATAACAGAGGGAGAAGATAGGGGGGAAACAAAGTAAATTTAAAGAAATTATGGAGGAAAACTTCCTGAATTTAGAAAAGGTAAAAATGTACAAATCCAGGAAGCTTAAAGAATCCCAGGGTATCTAAATAAAGTGAGACTGACAGCAAAACATTTAGTAGTAAGACATTCAAAATTTCAAGATGAAGAAAATATTGAAGCTGGCAAGGGGAAGGAAGCAGATAACTTATAAAGGCACCTCAATGAGGCTAAAATCAGACTACTCTGAAGAAATACTATGCACAAGGAGTGAATGGAACAGCATATGCCAAATATTAAAGATAAAAACTAGCAGCCAAAAACAATTTATCCTGCAAAACTCTCCTTCAGATATGAAGGAAAGGAGTTACAAAATCCTTTGCAAACAAAAAGAACCTGGAGGAATTTGCAAACAAACGACCCTTCTTCCCGCCAAGAAATATTGAAAGGAGTTCTTATATCTAACCCCCCAAAAAAGAAAGATATACAAATAACTGAATGATGAAATAGATAGAACCACATAAAGCTAAGGAACAAATCACAGCAACAGATTTTCATACATCAGTAATCACTAAATATATATAGGCTGAACTCACCAATTAAAAGGCACAAAATATCTAGCTACATCAAGAATCAGAACCCAGCTCTCCACTCTCTCCAGGAAATAAACTGAGCTCCAAAGATAAACTGAGAAAAAATGGTTGGGAAAAAAATCCTACAATAATAATTATCAATTAATTATATTGATTTGTTTCCTGTATAATGAGTCAACCTTTTAGCCCTGGGGTTAACCTCACCTGTTTTTTTTTTTTTTTAATTTTAAATATTGTACTTTGTTCCATCATTTTATTTGACTCTTCTTTAGAACTTCTATTTTTTTTTTGCTAAGGTTTTCTATTTTAATATTTGTTTCAGTGTGTTATTGTGATCATTTTTAAAGCACCTGCTTTAATGTCTTTGTTAGAGAATTCCTACATCTTTGTCATCTTGCCATTGGTTTCTATTACATTTTACCATCTGGGTTTAAATTCTTGTGGTTCTTCATATGTCAAATAACTTCAGATTGTATTCTTGTCATTTTAAATATTAAGCTATGAGATTCTGGATCTTCTTTAAATTCTATGGATGATGTTGATATTTTCAGCTTTAGCAGGCAGTTGACCTAGTTAGATTTAGGTGGCACGTTTCAACCCAATTCTGTAGGTTATTGTTCCAATGTAAGTTCAATTCTAAGGTCATTCTGGGACATTGACAATAGTTATTAATTATTTAAGTTTTCAAAGTCTTTGATACATTGTTTTAGGATTTGATCCCCAAATGTGTGGCTCAGGGGTAAATGCTGGAATTCATAAACAAAGAAAATCTAAATAAATTGCTTTGCTATGTTCATGGATTAAATTTTTTAATATTATTGTAATGACTTAGGGAACACTACATCAGGAAGACATAAAATTAATCAATCTATATATACTCAACAAATGAAGGGGCACCAAAATATATTTCTCAACTACTATTAACTCTAAAAACAGACATTGGGGAAAAAAAAAACACAGTTGTAGTAGGGGACTTTTAACACCCCACTCTCACCTCTGGAAAATCAGCTAGACAGAAAATAAATAGGGAAACAATAGCCTTAAGCAAAGAATTAGACCACATGGACCTAATGTGTAGTTATACACACACATATATGATACTGCACCCCCCAAAACCTGAATATACATGTTTCTCAAGTACACTTGGAACATTATACAGGATTCATCATATATTGGGTCACAACACAAGTATCAGCAAATTCAAAAAGATCAAAATCATACCAAGCATCTTCTGTGACCATAAAGATATCAAACTAGAAATCATCCACAGAAAGAAAACAGGGGCACATACAGACCAATGGAAGAGAATAGATAACCTAGAGGCAAACCTAAGTGGGCAGTTAATCTATGAAAAGACAATTAAGAATATGCCCTGGAGCATGGACAGCCTCTTCCAATAAGTGGTGTTAGGAGAACTGGACAGTTTTGCATGAAAAAATTAAAGTAGATCACTATCTCACACCATACATAAAAATCAATTCAAAATGGATTAACAATTGGACATAAGACCTGAAACAATACAATACATAGAAAAAAATCATAGGCAAAACACTTCTTGACATATGTTTCAGGGACATAATTTGAAAATTCTTCTGTAGCAGCAATTATAAAAGGAACTACATAAAACAATAAATCTCTTGTATAGCAAAAGAAACTGTCACCAAAACAAAAGGACCCCCCCGGTAAATGGGAGAAATAATTGCACACCATGTATCTGAAAGGGGCTAATGTAAAAGATTTGCAAAGATCTCATACAACTAAACAAAAAGAAAGCATCCCAATTTAAAAATGGGCAGAAGAACTAATAGGCACTTATCCAAAGAAGACATGTAAATGGCCCATAGGCACATGAAAAAATATTGTTCATCACATTGTCAGAGAAATGCAACCACAATGAGATGCCATCTCACAACTGTGAGAATAACCCATATCAGAAAGTCCAGAAATAATAAATGCTGATGAGGATGTGTAGGAAAAGAATCCTACTATACTTTTGGTGGGAATGTAGATTTGTCAAGCCCTGCGGAGAAACAGCATGGCAGTTTCTCAAAAGTCTATGAATGGATGGGTCTTCATTATCTAACTCAGCAATTCCACTCCTCGGTATCTACCAGAAGAATACAAAAGCACTAACTTGTAAGGAAACTTGCACTCACATGTTCATTGAAGAACTGTTTACATTAGCCAGGATATGGAAACAACCTAAATGTCCCCAAACAGTTGAATGGATTAAGAAGATGTTTGTGTATTGGACTATTCGGCTATCAAAAGATAAACTTTTGCCATTTATGGCAACATGAATGGAGCTGGAAGGGAAAATAAGATCAACCATATGAAAAAAAGAAGTGCTGGATGGTGTCAGTTACATGTGGAATATAGGAAAACAAAACAAAGGGTTAGATAAAGCCAAACTAAAAATCTAACCCTAGAAGGCTCACTGTGGAATGGGGCCAACCAGAAGGGTAGGAGGAAGGACAAAATGAGAGACAAGAATGAAGAAGGGAGGAAGAGTAGTGTCTGTGGTGATGAATCATGGGTTCTTTGGTGGTGGGCACATTTTTGGCAGTGAAGCCTCAAGGGTGGATCCTATACTTCTGTTATGGAAACAATGATGCTAACCAAAATTAATAAAAAATATTAAAACAAAATTTTCTGTTAATAATACTCAATGAATATATATTTTATCATTGTATTCTCCAAAAGGCATTATATAAAAATGTGGGGTTTTCATGCATGTAATAATATATGTATAATAAATATGAAAGAAAGTTTCATAATTCCTCAAAATTTCCCTACTATAATTCAGTCTTATCTTTACCCCTAAAAAGCCACCAGTTGGCATTTGGGCCTATAGTTTTATCTTCTCCACAATATAACAAGCAAAGAGGCTTGCAGTATATAACCTTTTGAGTTTGGCTTCATTTTATGTAGTATATTGCTTTTGAGATTCATCCACATTGTTGTCTGTATCACTAACGTGGTTTTTCTTTACTATTGTTATTGCTGAGTAGTGTTCATTTTATGTTGGTAACATGGTTTGTTTAACTATCAATTAAAGCAATTTTGGGGTGCTTTTGGCAGTGATGGATGAAGCCACTATAAATATTCATGTACAGGTGTTATATGAACATAAATTTTTATCTCACTTGATTAAATACCAAAGGAATGAGATTGCTTGGCGATACGGTAAGTGCGTATTTAACTTAATGAGTAACCTCCAAACTCTTATCTGAAGTGCTTGTGCCATTTTATATATCCACCAACAATGTATGAGAGTAGCAGTTTCTCTCCATTACTTTGTATTGTCAGTATTTTTTTCCTACCTATACTAATAGGTACGTGAGCAGTATTTGATTATGGTTTTAATTTCATTTATGTAATAGCTAATGATATTGAACACCTTTTCATGTACTTACTTCTTTGGGGGATATATCTGTTCTGATATAGGATTGTTTACTATTAAATTTTGAGGTTTTAAAAAATATACTGTGTATGTAAGTCCTTTGTTAGCTGTGTGAGTTGCAAATATTTTCTCCCAGTCTGACACTTCTTTCTAATTTCTTGTAACAGTGTCTTTTAGAGAGCAATTTTAGATTTTGATAAGGTCTGGTTTATACACTTTTTTCCTTTAATGGAATATACTTTTAATGCATCTGTGAAATTTTCACCTACCCCAAGGTCACAAAGATTTCCTCCTATGTTTCATATGGACATTTTACAGTTTTAGGTTTCACATTTATGATTCATTTGTGCATGTGTGTTTATCATATAAGGATGGATTTCTATGTATTGATATATTACTTTTCCGGCTCCATTTGTTGAAAAAACGTCTCCACAGAATTGATTTTACACCTTTTTCAGAAATCAATTAACAATATGTACCACTTCTTTTATAATGCAACACATGTGTTATAAAAATCACTGCACTATGCATAGCTGCACAATTAAAAGCACAGAAATTATGGAGAAAATAGGGTTGTGTTTCACACTGAAATATTTAACAGTGACATTAAAGAAAGATAAAAGGTTAATGAAAATGATAACATTATTTTCCATGATTAAGAAAATATAAAGACTGCAATAAATATGGTACCTTATCTTGAAAAATTGTGATTTGCTTGTAGGATAACATCTGTAAGTTTACAATT
Organism: Talpa occidentalis; assembly: GCF_014898055.3. Lineage (NCBI taxonomy): Eukaryota > Metazoa > Chordata > Mammalia > Eulipotyphla > Talpidae > Talpa > Talpa occidentalis. The sequence goes on from NW_023601543.1 coordinate 40,196,346, forward strand.
TATAATTAATTGTGAAGTAGTGGAAGATAGATGATTATCTGGAATTGAGAGAAAAGTTGTAACATTACAGGTGGACAGGAATATCTCTTAACAAACATGGTGAGCTGAAATAGCTGGAAGATGTTTGATGTTTGTGTATGTAGCATGTATATTTTTACTCAAGTCAGTTCAGGTAGGTGCAGTTTTCTGGTCTTTCATCTAGTATTTCTAGCTGATTGCGCAAAATTGCACATAAACAAATCCAAAATTGGAAACTCATGTTATGCTTAGATTGTTTCCAATCATACCGGAACAAATTTGCATTTTCAAATTGTTCTTTTTTTAATTTCAATAACATTAGTGTACCACACTGCATACGATTTGCTGGTATAGGTTTAGAAGAATTGGCTATATGTGTCAGTCTGTTCTTGGACACTGATGCTGTTCTATTGTTATAAATATTATGTTAAGCCTCATTTTTTTCCCAAAACTCTTTTGCTATTCTACTTCTTCTTTTTATATAAATTTTAAATTCACTTTGTTGATTTCTTCAAAAGAAATCTTGCTGGGATTTTCATTAAAGTATCGTTTTATCTGTATATTAGTTTTGGGAGAATTGACTTGTTTAGCAGCACTGAATCTTCTAAACCATGAACACAGTATATCTCTCCATTTACTTAGATTTACTTTGATGTCTTTCATTCGTGTTCTGTTTTCAGCATGCAGGTTTTGGTTATACATTGCATATTTATGCCTGTGTGAATATTGGCGATATTTTTGGTGGCATTATAAATAGTAATTTCTAAATATTAACTTCCAATTTTTCATTTCTATCACATAGACATAATATATTTATATATAATATATCTATCTATCTATGTGTATCTTAAGCTCTAAAAGGCCTTAAAAAAAACTGGAAGCTGATCAAAGCCAATCAAAATTTGCTTCATTGTAATTTTTATAAGCTTAACTTAATGTCTGTTTTGTGTAGTCTATTTCCAAATTTATATCGCAATGGCAAGTTTGATGTAATTGTTTTCCTCAAAATTGTTGAATGATATTCTAGTACGGATATTTTGAAGATAAGATTAAAATGAGCAATCTTTAAAAGTTCTTAAAGAGTATTCTTATGAAATACAGGTTGCTTTCCATTGTTGATCTCAACAGAAGCTTTCTTAAAAGTAATTGCAGGTCATCCTGGAATATATAGCATGTAATTTTGTTTCTTTTGGTATTTTCTATTTTTGTGAAATCTTCAGATATATTTTTGTGTAACATTGTTATTATAGATTTTGGACTCAGCAAGGAGTCAGTAGATCAAGAAAAGAAGGCCTACTCATTTTGTGGTACAGTGGAGTATATGGCTCCTGAAGTTGTAAATAGGAGAGGTCATTCCCAGAGTGCTGATTGGTGGTCATATGGTGTACTTATGGTAAGTAGCATTATTTTTTAAAATTATGCCAGTATAAAATTAATATCATTTTGAATTTTAATTTAAATTTTGGGATGTGACGTGAGAATAGGTTTCTGATAATTCATGATTATCATTATAAATCATGTGGTTGATTATCTTATAAAGTAAAGATTAAGGTTTAGGTTTCTGAATTTTTTTAATGTTGCTAGATAAAAAGGTAAACAGCAACATTCTTTTATAAAGCATTAAGATTTAAATCTTAGAAAAAGATATACCAAATTTTGTATTTCAGAATACTTTGTTTAGCAGATATATAGTATTTTAATTAGGTATCATAGAATTTAGCACCTTACCATATACTACTGCCTTATTTTCAATTGTTTCAATCATAGAAAGATTATAAACCTCTTAAGAAAAACAGTCATGTCTTATACTCATTTTCGTCTCTGATGGTACCAAAAACTGGGCATGACTTAATTTGATATAAGATTAAACATAGAATTTGCAGTATTAAGAAGGATGGTTAACAAATAGATGTTTAATCAGATATAATTTGCTTTTGAGTACTGATAATCCTGTCTACCTTTATATCACTGAGGACACACTATATGACACAGCAATATATGAAGTGCGTGTCATAAGCATGGTATTTGGGTAGGCACCTGGGGTAAGAACAGGCTAGAAGTACACTATTTTGCATTTTCTATGACCTAAGAAGGCATATAATTTGGTTGCACTAACAACTGCAATAGCTAAATAAACTTTCCAGAAGTACCTTAGGACTTTAACCAAAAATTCATTTAAGTTGAGGTATGGAAAGTGGAGAAGGGAGAACTTAAATTAAACCCTGAATGATGGATAAAATTTAAATAGCTGCATGTCAAGAATAGCATTGTGATTGTGTTAGCAAAGGTCTGGAGAACCAATTTGAGTACAGTAGTGGATAATGATGGTTAAAGATGGAGGAAATAAGGCTAAAAGTATATAAGCACATTTGCATGTAATTTTCTGAGTATTGGGAAAATTTTGTATATTGATAGGATGGTAATTAGGGAAACAAGTATTTTAGGAAGATTAGTCTTGACATCATTATATAAATGGATTTTAATCAGAGGAAACAAGTAAGGAGACCAGCAGTGTCTCCTTACAAGACACTTAGAAAACTATAGACTAAAAAAGAGGAGATCTTAAAGACATTTCAAAGAAAGAACTGACTGCCATTACTAGCAGATTGTCACAGATGAAGCAGAGTGGAAGATAAAGATACTGCTAAAATTTAAGAACTTTAGGGTAATGAAATTGTGGTTGGTCAACAGAAAAAAGAGAGCTGGGAAAGACTGATTTTGGAAGTATTGATATATAATATATAATATAAAACATTTGGAAAGAATTAGTCAATCAGTTAATTATATATTTTTAATTGAAGTGACCTTGACTAATAACATTATGTAAGTTTCAGGAATGCATCATCGTAAATCAACATCTGTACATATTGTTTAGCAATATAAGTCCATTTCTATCCTTCATGCAGTTGACTCCTTTGACATAATTTTCCCAAAGCCTGTCCCTCTTTACCTTTTGGTAACCAATAATTTGATTTTGGTTTTACAGTTTAAAAAGGTTTTCTTGGGCCTCCCCGGTGGCGCAGTGGTTGAGCGTTGGGTTGCGAAGCTGCCCGCAGCCTCTGCGGCGCCAGTTCGATCCTCGGCTGCTCCCCGGCCACCGGAGGAGGGTCCCACATGGCGTGCAGACCTCTCCTGCCGCCCGCTGCTCCCCTCAGCAGTGTACTTCGGTCCTTCTGCCTGCTCTGCTCCCCGCTCTGGCTCTGGTGAATTCTCTCACCCTCCCGCGCTTCTGACTGTACCCAGTGCTTGTATAAACAAAACAAACAAACAAATAAATAAATAAAACATGCCTCTATTAAAAAAAAAAAAAATTTAAAAAAAAAAATAAAAAAAATAAAAAGGTTTTCTTTTTTTTTTAATTTAGATCATTCATTTGTTCAGTTTCATGTGGTGTTTGTCTTTCTCTGTTCAACTTATTTCACTGAGTATAATACCCTCTAGGTTCATGCATGTTGTTGTACATGGCAGCATTTTATCTTTTTTTATACAGTGGATAAGTAGTTCATGTGTATATATAACACATCTGTTCATTATCCATTCATCTGTTCATGAAACATTTGGTTGTTTCTGCTCTTGGCTATTGTATATAATACTGCAGTGAACATGGGGGGTGCATATGTCTCTTTGAATCAGTGTTTTTGCATTTTTGGTCAATACCCCAAAGTGGAATTATATGAAATTTCTCTTTATAATTTTTTAAAGATTTTTCTATTTATGCATACAACAGCTGGGGTACAGGCCAGTGATGGGGGTGGGTGGGTGAGAGGATTCAGCAGTGACAGAGTGAGGAGCAGAACAGGCAGATCTACTGAAATACACTGCTGAGGGGAGTAGCAGGCTAGGCAGGAGAGGTCTGCTGTGCCATGTGGGCTGCTCCCAGATCAGGGATTGAACTCATGCTGCAGTGGCTGGCTGGCAATAGCTTGATAGTGCTGTATTTAACCCTTGTGCCACCAGGGATGCCACAGATTAATGTTTTATGTCCAGTCAAAAAATCGGTAGAAGAGCTAAAAAGACACTTCTCCAAAGAGGAAATGCAAATGGCCAACAGGCATATGAAAAAATGTTCAACATCACTTGTAATCAGGGAAATGCAAATCAAAACCACAATGAGATACCAAGTTACACCAGTGAGAATGGCACATATTGAAAAAACTAGCAACAACAAATGTTGGCAAGGATGTGGAGAAAAAGGAACTCTCCTACATTGCTGGTGAGAGTGCAAACTGGTGCACCCACTATGGAAAGCTCATAATTTTTTAAAAAAAATTCTCTGCTACTGAGAAAACCGGAATGCAAAAAATGAAAAAAAAATCGATTCTGAGTCAATAATGAATATGAAAGAAAACCAGTTATAGCTCACTTCATCCTTTCTGAGCCACTTCTTCCCATTTTTTATAGGGTTGCTTGTTTTTTGTTGTTGAGTTTCATGTGTTCTTTTCATACGTTGTTTCTAATAGAATAATAGTGTTTTTGGTTCACAAAACAGTGTATGATTTAGAATTATAGAATTACATTCCTATGGAGTATGTCAGCACTCTACATTGACCACCAAAGCACCCATATTCCTCAACGATACTCCACTGGGCACCTTTTATATTTTGCCCTACTCCTACACCCTGCTCCTCTGCTAGCCTCAATTCTATGGTCAAATTTTAGGGCTTGTTACTGGTTTGGTTTTGTCTTCTCCTTTGTCTCATGTCTCTGTATTGCACAGATAAGTGACATCATCAGGTATTCCTTTTTCCTATTTGACTCAGTGTTATCCCCTCCACTTCCATCCATGTTGTCACATATGCAAGATTTATCTTTTTTTATAGCTGAGTAGTATAGCATACACGCACACACACACACACACCCCCCACATCTTAATCCAATCATTGTGCTTGAGCACCTAGATTGCTTCCATACCTTGGCTTTTGTAATTAGTGATGCAATGAACATTGGAACATACATTTCTTTGAATTAGTATTTTTGCATTCTTAAGGTAGATAGCTAAGAGTGGAATTGCTGGGTGTAGTGCCAGGAAGGCACAGAGCTGGTTCTCTATGATCTGAGCATATCAGGCGGGTAAAGGAGAGTCCTGGAGCCCTCGATGACTTTCTCAGGCTTTTATTGAGCTTTTGCAGCAACCCCAGCAGGCAGGGGTGCTGGGGGGGCCAGGAGGCTGGCAGGCCTCTCAGCCCCCGGCAAATCTTCACTCCTTCTGGGCTCTCCCCCTCTCTGCTTCTCTTGGCAAATATAAAATAATGCATCCATGGCCCATAGAAGTAAACAACACAACTGAAAATAGCAATGTAACAAAAGTGCAGGTGCCCACCATCAGGCATGCAATCCTAATGGCAGGAGGGCAGAAAAGCCTGAAAATCATTTACCCTATACTGGGTCATATGGTAGATCCAAGCTGTAATATTTTAAGAAACCTCCATACTGTTTTCCGTAGGAGCTGAACCAGTCTACATTCCTACCATTTGTGTAAGGTTAACTATTAATGTCTAATAATGCTAGTTCTTCCAAGTCATGAACCAGATCTTAGAGGAAAAGCTTTCAGTTTTTCGCCATTGAAAATAGTGTTAGCTGTAAGTTTTTCATATACAACCTGTATTATGTTGAGGTATGTTCTGTCTGTCTCCATTATTTTGATGATGATTGTCATTAATGGATGTTGAATCTTATCAGATTTTTTTCTCTACATCTAATATAATGATCATATTTTATCTTTCCTCTTGTTGGCATGCAAATTACATTGATGGGTTTTCAGATATTGAGTCACACTCATACTTAATTCCTTATGATAAATACCACTGGTTATAATGTATGATCATTTTAATGCATTGTTGAATTTGGTTTGCTTACATTTTTAATGGATTTTTGCATCTATGTTCATCAGGGAAATTTATCTATAAATTTCTATTTTTTGTGAGTTGTAGGGTAAGTAAAGTATCAGGCTTTTCTGCTCTCCCACCATTAGGATTGATGATGGAACCCTGTGGTCCTTAATGCATGCCAAATGATGGGCACCTGGAGTAGGGTGTGGGCATGTGTAGGTGGGTACACCTGGGCTGAGAGACTGGGTTTATAAGGGCGGCATCACGGGGACACCAGGAGAGCAAAGGAAGAGAACGAGAATGAGAGAGAGCAGAATGAAAGAGCAAGAGAAGAAGCAGAACCAGCGGAGGCCACCAGAGACCACCGGGGATCCCAGAAAGAGTTAAGACTTGCTGGGCCTCCCAGCCCCCCAGCAACCCTGCCTGCCATGTACTTGGTAAATCCCAAGAAAAGCCTGAAAAAGCCACCGAGGGCTCCTAGTCTCCCTCTTTTACCCCATCTGCTCAGATCATAGAAATCCTGCACTGTGCCTTCCTGCTCCTACAGATGTCTTTGGTTTTGGTATCACAGTAATGGTGGTGGTCTCTCATAAAATGTCTTTGGAAACTTTTTCTCTTTCTCAGTTTTTTTTTTTATATCAGCATGAGAAAGATATTAGTTAGCCCCCTGGTTGTAATAAATTAGAAGAGGTGTGTAGAGATTGTATCAGAATCATCTGGATACCTTAAAATATACTATTCAACTACCCAATATGTAGTTTGTTTGAATGGGAGGTGTGATTTCAATATACTATATTTCTCTCTTTTTCTTTCTGTACCTGCCACTCCCATTTCTAGTACTCTTTTCCCTAGTGGATTACTATTAACTTTAGGTATGGGATAGGGGACTAGAACTGGAGAAAGATGATTACCATATACCATACTTATTTTTTTTTTCCATTTCTGTGACTGGGTTCCTACCTCTACATCTTTAGTCTCTTGTTAAGAACCATTACTGTAGATTTAGAATGGAATGCTGTGACCTGACAGATTGAGGTTGGAATATCAGATCTGAGAGTATGGGTATAGGAGATTGTTGATTGGGTGAGCTAAGGTGAACTCATAAATAAGCCGAGGAGAGGACTAGTGTCAGTTATTATTGAATCTAAGTTTGAGATTAAAATATGGATTTCAAAACTTTTCTCTTTAATGAGCTGTAATGAGCTTCATTTTTAGACCTAGTTTTTTTTTTTTTTTTTAAGATTTATTTGTTTATTTATACAAGAAGTCGGGTATAGGCCAGATGCGCGGGAGGGTGAGAGGATTCACCAGAGACAGAACAGGCAACAGAACAGGCAGACTGATGGAATACACTGCTAAGGGGAGTGGCAGGCGAGACAGGAGAGGTCTGCTTCACTATGTGGGACCCTCGCTGGCTGGCTAGGATTGAACCGGTGCTGCAGAGTCTGCAGACAGCTTCACAGCGTGGTGCTCAACCGCTGGGCACCAGGGGAGGCCAGACCCAGTGTTTTTTGATAGCATTAACATTCTAGTTATCTACTTTGCAATTAAATCTCTTAGGGATAATGTTTTCCTTGTGTTGTATGTAACTCCTTTTTTTTGTTTTTTGAAGATATTTGTGTTTTTGCTTGCATGAAAATGTCTTTGTAGCTTCTCCTTTTTTGGTTCTTGTTTTTAAGTAGGTGAGGGGAATGAGAAAGGTTAGATTTTTCCTGAGCATGTATAAATTTGAAATGATTTGTGCTTATATTTACTCTCTTATCATTGTTAATGTTTGCTTTAAGAGCATATCTTTGTTTTAAATGAAAATGTGTCTGTTTCTAAATAGCTGTGACTTAGGGAACTTAGCCTAATTAGGAATGAAAAAATAGTTTATGTCATTTGTTAAAGTTTGCCTATTAGTTGCAGTTTGGTACCAGGAATATGTTTCTTTAAATGACCTAGTTTTCTGGTCCTATTTTCACCTATCATCATGTAGATTCTGCATGATTTCATGATCATGAATTACATTCCTAAGTAATTTCATTGTATATTCTAAGTTTTGCTAAATTGACTGTTATTTTTTTTGTTCATTTAAAGTTTGAAATGCTTACTGGTACTCTGCCATTTCAAGGTAAAGACAGAAATGAGACCATGAATATGATATTAAAGTAAGTCTAACACTATTTTTTGCTTTGGGAAAAATTCCTTGTTTTCAGTCTTGAGAAACTTGTGATTTTAAATTGATATTCACAAAAGGCTGTTTTATGAAGTGTTATAGTCCCTTCTCTTACTATATATGGGACATTGTTTGCCTTTGTGAAAGCATTTTCTAAAATTATTTTTTGAAAATTGTCAATTTAGTATTCTGGCTATATTTAAATTAAATTTTCTAAAATCTTCTTTTCCAGAGCAAAACTTGGAATGCCTCAGTTTCTTAGTACTGAAGCACAAAGTCTGCTAAGAATGTTATTCAAAAGGAATCCAGCAAATAGATTGGGTATTGTTTATTGTCTTCACTTTCATAATACTAAACTGCATGCTTTTGGGAGAGTGATTATAACTTCATATTATCTGACTTAAGTACATTATTGACTGCTATATAATTATACATAGAAAAATTTCAATTGTATTTTTCATTGAGGTAGCAAACATTGGTATGCAACACAGTATGTAATTCAAAGTTACAGGTTCATACCTCTTCAAATATGTGTGACCTCATCACATACTCCACCAAAGCCCCCATAGACATCTGCCATAGTCATTGGGCCACCTGCATATTTGACTCCTCATACTTCCTTCCCCCTGTAGTAGCCTTAATCCTACAGTCAGATTTCTAGTGTTCGTTTTGTTTGTTCCTTTGTTTTCTACATTTCACATAGTGAAATCATATGGTGTTTGTCTTTCTCTTTCTGACTTACTTTTTGCTTAGCATTACCCCCTTCATTTCCTTCCATGTTATCCCAAGTCACAAGATTTCATCCCTTTTTATATAGCTGAGTAGTATTCTATTGTTTACGTGTACAACATCTTTATTATCTACTTATCTTCATGGTGGAGGGGTGCTTAGGTTGTTTCCATTATTGGCTATTATAAATGGTGCTGCCATGAACATAGACATGCATATATCCCTTTGAGTTAGTAATTGTTTTACATTATTTGCATAAATATTAGAAGTATAATTCCTAGATCATATGGGAGATCTATTTTTAATATTTTGAGAAATCTCCATACTGTTTTCAGTGGGTATTGAACCAATCTACATTCCTACCAAAAGCGCATGAGAGTACCTAGCTAATACTTGTTTCATACCCTAACCAACATTTGTTCTTTCTGTTCTTTTTGCTTTGAAATGTGAGGTAATATCTCATTGTAGTTTTGATTTGCATTTCCCTGGTAATACATAATGAAGAGTACTTTTTATGTCTGTTGGCTGTCTGAATTCTTCATAGAAGTGTCTATTTTGCCTTTCTGCCCATTTTTGTTTGGGCTATTTGTTTTCTTTTGTCTTGGGTTTTATGAGTTCTTAGTAGTTCTGGGTATCACTACCTTTTCAAATATGTGATGTACAAATATTTTCTCCCATTCTGTACTTTGTCTTTTCTTTTCAATGATAGGTTTATTTTGCTGTGCAGAATACTTTTAATTTGATGTACTCACATTTATTGTTTTGTTCTTTCCCTTGCTGTTGGAGTGGAGTCTCCAAAGGCATTTCTGAAGCCAGTATGATCAAGTGCTTTGTCTGTTTCTTTTTATATATTTTATGGTTTCAGTTCTTAAATCCAACTCTTTAATCCCTGTTGAATTAATTTTTGTGTGTAATGTGATCAAATGGTCTAGTTTCATTATTTTGCATAAGGTTGTTTACTTTTCCCAGCCCCATTTGTTGACAAGTCTTTTCTTTCACCGTTGTATACTCATGTTTTCTTTGGTGTAGAATAACTGTCCATATAAGTGTGGGTTAATTCTAAGTTCTCAATTCTATTCAATTGTTCTGGTGTCTTCTTTAATTTCAGTAGTGTGCTGTTTTGATTACTATAGCCTTGTTGTAAATTTAAAGTCTGGGTGTATGATACCTCCATCCTTATTTTCATTTTACTTTGGATATGTCGAGTCTTTGGGGGTTCCATTAAGATTTCATTAATTTTGTTCTGTTTGAGGAATATCATTGAAACTTTGGCAGGAATTTAATTGAATCTGTTTATTGCTTTGGATAAGAGGAATATATTAGAAATTGAATCTTTTCCAATACATTAATCAGAATATCTTCTAATTTTTTGTATCTTTTACTTCTTTTAATAATGTCTAACCATCTTAAGTTTATTTGTAGTTATTTCTTTTTGATTCAGTAATAAGTATATGGAATTATTTTCTTGATTTCTTTCTTTTCCAGTTCATTTTCATACAGGAGTGCAACCAATTCTTGTATTTTGTAGCCTGACAATTTACTATACTGAAAGTTTCTAATATTTTTTTTCTTCAGTGCCATGTTTGGGGTTTTCTGTGCATATTATCATGTCATCTACAAGTAATGAAGTTTTGTTTCCTGTTTCCCAATTGGAATTTCTTTTATATCTTTGTATCGACTAATTGGTCTAGCTAGGATTTCCAATACTATCTTAAAAGTAATGGTTAAAGTGGACCTCCTGGGCCTCCCTGGTGGTGCAGTGGGTTGAGCACCGTGCTGTGAAGCTATCCGCAGCCTCTGTAGCAAGGGTTTGATTCCCGGCCAGCCAGGGAGAAACCCATATGGCACATGGCGCAGCAGACCTCTCCTGCTCTGCCTGTTGCTGCCCTCAGCAGAGTCTTTTGGTCCCTCTGCCTGTTCTGCTCCCTGCTCTATCTCTGGTGAATTCTCTCACCCCCCTGCGCCTCTGACCTGTGCCTCAGTTCTTGTATAAATAAATATATCTTTAAAAAAAAAAAAGGTCAACAAAACTTAAAAAAAAAATAAAGTGGACATCCTGACCTTAGAGGAAAAGCTTTCAGTTTTACACCATTGAGTATGATGTTAACTGTGTGTTTTTTATTATATGGCTTTTATTATATTAAGACACATTCCATCTATCCCCATTTTTTAAGTTTTCATCATAAATGATGAATCTTATGAAATGCTTTCACTGCATCCATTCATATTATCATGTGATTTTTATCTTTTCTTTTGTTGATGTGGTGAATTTCATTGCTTCATTTTGCTTATGTTGAGCCATTGTTGCATCCCTGGAATAAATTTCACTTGGTCATGATGTATGTTCATTTTAATGTATTGAATTTGTTGGCTAAGATTTTGTTGAGGATTTTTGGATCTGTTTTCATCAGAGATATTGGTTCGTAGTTTTCTTTTTCTGTGATATTCTTTTTTAAAAAAAAATAAGATTTATTTATTTATACAAACACTGGGTACAGTCAGAAGCGCAGGAGGATGAGAGAATTCACCAGAGCAGGGAACAGAACAGGCAGACCAATGAAACACACTCCTGAGGGGAGCAGCGGTTGCGGCAGGAGAGGTCTGCGCGCCATGTGGGACCGTCACCAGTGGCCAGGGATTGAACCGGCACTGCAGAAGCTGCGGGCAGCTTCGCAGCCCAGTGATCAACCACTGCACCACCGGGGAGGCCCTTCTGTGATATTCTTTTCTGCTTTTGGTATCAGAGTAATGTTAGTCTCGTAAAATATGTTTGCTGACATTCCTCTTCCTCAGTTATTTGTATACTTTTCTTTTGAGGTATCATTGTTTTACAATACCGTATATGATTCAGAAAGATAGAATTACACCTTTTAAGATATACTTTACATACCACACACACCACAAAGGCACCTGTATTCCTCTGTGATAGTCCATTTTGACCTCTCAGACCTTTGCTTTCCACCCTCCCCCTCTCCAACTTGTAAGGTCAGTTTTGCAGTGAGATTCTATGTTTTACTTTTGGTTTGGGTTGTTTTACTCCTTAGTTTGTTTCTTTGTGTTCTTTTTTTGTGTCTTTGTGTTTCCTTCTGAATTATTTCACTTAGCGTAATAATCCCTGCTGGTTCAATGCATGTTGTCACAAATAACAACAATGCATCTTTTTTTTATATAGTAGTATGTATAGATTCCATTATATCTTTATTTGTCTTTGGGCAGTTAAATTGCTTCCGTAGCTTGGCTGCTATACATACTACTGTAATGAACATAGGCATAAATATATCCTATTGAGTTAGTGATTTTACATTCTTCAGGTAAATACCTAGGAATGGAATTGCTGGATCATACAGTAGAGCTCTATGGAGGTTTCTCAAAATATGATATGATTCCCATCCCCAGACCTTTAGAAGAGTTTGAGAAAGATAGTTATCAGTTCATGTTTGAAAGTTTGGTTCAACTTACTACTGAAACCGTCTCATACTGGGCTTTTGTTGTTTTGGACACTCTTGATTACCTTTTCAATTTTATTGGTTGTAATTGGTATGTTCAGGTTTACTATTTCTTCCTGATTCAGTTTCGGAAGGCTCTAAGCACCTAAGAATTTCTCAATTTCTTATAGTTTATCCAATTTATTGCATATAGATATTCATAATAGTCTCATCATATTCTATTTCTGAGGTGTCTTTTGTAACTTCTACTTAATTTTTTATTCTATTTATTAGAGTTCACACCCTTTTTTTTTTCTTTTGAGCCTACCTAGACATTTGTCCATTGTTTCTTATTTTCTCAATAAAATAGCTTTTGGGTTCATGGATCTTTTGCACTTTTATTTCCTTTTCATTTATTTCTGCTCTAATTTTATTATTTCTTTGCTTACACTGACTGTTTTTGTTTGTTTATTTTCTAATTCTTTAAGTTTCTGTATGTAAGTATTTCAGTAAACTTTCTTAGGTTCATGATTTAAAAATGGAGTGGTCTAGTTATTCAAAATCTCTGTTTATTATATCATTGTGTATATCATATGGATTATCTCTTTTGAAATAATTCACAGAATACCTTCTAATATAGTAAAGCAAACCTTTTAGTTATTTGAAAATAGATATTTTCTACTTTCCAGTTTTCTTCCAGTTAAATAATGTGTCCATAACTATTCGGGTTCATAACCTGGATCTAGGTATCATTCTCTTGTCCTGTTGATTTACTTGTGTTGAAATTTCACTCTGTTTTTTTGTGCTTTTTGGTTTTACATGTAAGTACACCTTCATAATTTTAATTATAAAGAAAAAAATGTACTTAAGTTTTAATATTAAACATGATTTTGATTTGATTCAGAAGGTACTTCATTATTTCTTGATACCCAATGTGAGTCAATATGAACATCAGTTTTTTCTATCATATTAAAATGACAATACTGATTAATAAAATACTAGATAAGAATTCATAAACTTTCACTTCAAGGAATCTATGTAATATGTGTACTCTTGTTTATAGATAACAACTTTAAATGCAGGTGGAATGATCAAAATAATTATACCAATAAAAAAATCTTTCCATTTTCATAGGTTCAGAAGGAGTTGAGGATATCAAAAGACATCTTTTTTTTGCAAATATTGACTGGAATGTAAGTTCAATAGAAATGTTCCTATCCTTGATAGGAACAAAAGCACTGATGAATAAATAATCATATATGGAGTTTTGGAGTTTGCTGATAAATGTAACCTATGTAGTTTATATTTAGTATGAAATTTTAGGTATAGCATGCTATGGAAGTTACCTTGAACCAGTAGATGGGTGGATAATAGTAATTAAAGTTTAATGATAATTTGTTCAATTTTTTGTGTTAAATATGGTTAATATTCTCCCCTATTCTAGGTTGGGGAATGTGGAAGAGAAAGTCAAAAGAGGATGAATTATGAGGCAGATTTTTATAGAAAAATTTTTCTAAAGAATCTAAGATATTTAATTTCAACTGTTTCTTCATCATGTGTTAGAACAAATTAAATTTGCTGAAAAGTGAATATCTTTGTACAGGTATTTCTCTAAGTTTGGAGATGACATAAAAAAAGAAACTGAAATTCTGCTAAGTCATGTATACAGTTTTTTTTTTAATATTGCAACTTCCAGACTAATACAATTTCCATAGAAAGGTCGATTTTTTGTCATTTATTTTACAACATCGTTTTATATATTTTATGTACTTATTTTATTAATCATCGTAGGTAAGCATTTTTGGTTATCTTTGGTATTAGTTTTGAAAATTTTTCAAAAGGAAAAATATCACTTTGATTTCTAGGGTAGATAGATATACAAAGCTAGTATTCTTAGACCAAATCATTATTTCCTCTGCTTTGTAGAACAAGTTTCAAAAAGCATATATTTTTATAATTTTTTTTACCATAGTAAAATTGCAACATAGCATAAGCTATTCATGTTAATACCTAAAAAGGCTACTCAGTGGACATGTTGCATGGGAGTCTGCCCTTTGTCATATCTGTGTGCATTCCTTTCTTGGTGTCATTGTGTCACTTTTTTTCCCTAATACTTAGCTAGGTGAAATGGAAGTTATCCCCCCTCCCACTGTTCTTATATCTAAATAGTTTCTGTTCACTGTTCTTAATTAAAATAACAATGGAGTGGCATATTTACATATTAAAATAAATGAAAATCCCTTTAAAGTAATTCTCTATTAATTTTCCCCCACCATGGGATTGTGAGCTTTTCAGTAGTTTTCCCCAGAAAAAGTAAATTTTCTATATTGTAAGATTTTTTTTTTTTGTATTACTTTGATGTCAAGAACATAACTTAGGAAATTTTTGTTAGACAAGATTAAATATTTTAATACTATAAAAAGAGCCCTAAACATGCATTCAATGCCTGCTTTTATGTGAAAACAAATTATTTAAGATGAAATAATGTGCTTCTAAAGATAATTTGTTTATTTTGAAATTCTTGATTGGTATTATTTCAGCATGGTAACAGTGTGATATATTCTGTGTGTTTATTTTACCAGTGAGAATTCAAGTCACATTTTGATAACCAAAATTGAAAATTATTACTCCTTGTGAATGGAACATGTAGCATCACTGCTGTGTTTCCTGGTCTCAGTTGATTCTTTACATTACCCCTCAAGTTTTTAAAATTTATTTAAAATATATCTGAAACTTGTTGAAGTGTAACTTATGAAATTATGAGTATTCCAATAAGGCCTGTGAATATTATGTTCTGCTTTCTCTTGGAAAGTATAACAATTTTTAAAGTGTTAGTATGTTTTTGTATTATCTCGTTGTTTCTTCTAGAAATTATATAAAAGAGAAGTTCAACCTCCTTTCAAACCTGCTTCTGGAAAACCTGATGATACTTTTTGTTTTGATCCTGAATTCACTGCAAAAACACCTAAAGGTAACACATGTTTATATATAACATCAGGGCTTTTATCCAGTTACATGGTTAAAAAAATAAACTACCTTCTTAAGTAAAAACTAAAACTAAACTTATGTTTGTGGAGGATTGGTTTGCTCTTAATGGAAATGGGGATTCTATATACATTACTTAGGCACCTATGAAGTAGAGGCTTTAAATGGAAATAATTTTCAAAGGAGTAGGACATAGGGTAAGGGTAGAAATTGCTTATGTTTCTTGTTTTAAAAATATTTTGACATGCAGGTAGTTTAGATTGGGGGAGTAGGAGATACAGCATGAGATATTTTACTCTCTTAATAATTTACTTTTAGCACCATCTGTTTCATACATTCATTGAGCAAATATTGAATATCTATTATGTACTTATCAGTGCAGAAGCAGCAATGAACAGAACAAAAATTGTAATCCACGTCCAGTTTGTTTAATGTAAGGAGACTTAATATACTGTAAATCAAATACATAATAAAGTATTTCTTATAGTGGCATTTTATGGTTTCCTTTGTGTTCAAAGAAATGCTGACATTTTGCATCATATAAGTCTATGTAGTTCTAATTAAGTATAATTATTTGGACATTAGATTCTCCTGGTTTGCCAGCCAGTGCTAATGCTCATCAGCTCTTCAAAGGATTCAGCTTTGTTGCAACTTCTATTGCAGAAGAATATAAAATCACTCCAATCACAAGTGCAAATGTATTACCAGTCATTCAGGTACATTCCACTTAGATTATTCAATTTATTTTGTGTTATTTAAAAGTTTTTATTAAGCACATATTTTAAATGCTCAATGGGGAATTTGCTCATTTTATTTTAATATTATTTAATATTTCCCCTCCACCTTCCTTTATTTCCTTTTATCCCTTTCCTTCCTCCCTCCCTCTGAACCTCAGAGCCTTCAAGACGATTTTGATGTCCACTGATTTTTGAAGATTTTTTATTACATTATTTTTTATTACATTATTGATTGTTATGCTATGTAAATGTCTAGTATTTGTTTTTGTCCTTTTGACATGCTCTGCTACACATAATTCTCTCAAATTCCCTCCTTTTGTCAAAGACTTTAAAATGCCTTTGTTAATATAAATTATATAATTTTGTTGCAAATAGCTGCATTGCATTCTTATGCCTATATAATAATCCATGTTGTGTATATACTGTGTCGTCTTGTCTTGATCAACTCATACGTTAATGGACATTTAGGCTGCTTCCATGTTGAAGCTATTGTAATTAATATTGCTATAAACATTGTGGAACATCCAGTTTTTATATTTAATTTTTAATTAATTATTTTAATTGAGGTTGCATTAGAGTATCCCCATCAGGTATTACCATCATAGTGCACCCACCATCAACTCACCCATACTCCACCACCACAGACCATTATGCTTACCTCTGTCTCTGTTCTTTTTCCACCCCCACACCTCCCCCCTTGTTGTCTCAGTTCTGTAGTCAACTATCAAGGGTTAATTTTTAGCTTGTCTTTATCTGACTATTAATTTAGTTACTTTACATTCCATATATTGGTGACACCCTCCAGTATTTATATTTATACTTCTGATTTAATTCACTTAGCATTATCTTTTCCAGCTCCATCCATGTTGCTACAAATGACATTAATTCATCTTTTTTGATCACTGAGTAATACTCCACTGTGTATATTTACCATATCTTCTTGATCCACTCATCTGTTTTGGGGCACTTAGGTTGTTTCCATAGTTCAGTGATAAACAGTGCTGCAATAAACATGGGAGTGCTAGTTTCCTTTCAAATTAGTAGTTTTGAATTTTTTGGATAGATGCTTAGGAGTGGAATTACTGGGTTGAATGGCAGACCCATGTTTAATGTTTTGAGAAAACTTTATGCTGCT
This sequence comes from Talpa occidentalis, assembly GCF_014898055.3. Taxonomy (NCBI): domain Eukaryota; kingdom Metazoa; phylum Chordata; class Mammalia; order Eulipotyphla; family Talpidae; genus Talpa; species Talpa occidentalis. Next base: position 40,213,361 of record NW_023601543.1, read on the forward strand.
TTTCATAAGGGCTGAACCATTTTGCATTCCCATCAACAGTGTAGGAAGGTTTCCTGTTCTCCATATCCTCACCAGCATTTGTTTCTGGTCTTTTTAATATGGACCATTCTCACAGGTATGAGACTGGTATATCATTGTGGCCTTGATTTTCATTTTTCTATTACTAAGTGATTGTGAACATTTTTTCATGTGTCTGTTGTTCATTCTAATGTATTCTTTGGAGAGATGTTCATTTAGTTCTTTTGCCCATTTTTGATTGTATTATTTCTTTTGTTTTTGTAGGATTTTATGAATTCTTTGTATATCTTTGATATCAGTGCTTTCTCAGATGTATGGTATACATATACTTGCTCTCATTTAATAGGGTGTCTTTTCAATTTAGTTATGGTTTCTTTCATTGTGCAGAAGCTTTTTAGTTTGATATCGTCCCAGCTATTTATGTTCTTTTTGTTTTGTTTTGTTTTCTTTGCTGCTGTTAGGCATATGGGTTTTTGTGTTGACTGTTCATTTGCTTTGTATATACACCCAAGAGTGGTATTGCAGTCATCTGGTAATTACATTGTTTTTAAGGTATTTAGATTGATTCCATAATGATTTTACCATTTTATCCCACCAACAGTGTAACAATTTTCCATTATCTCTACATCCTCTCCAACACTTACTGTTGGAGGTCATCTTAATATATTCAATTCTCAAGGGTTTGATATAGTATCTCATTGTAGTTTTAGCCTGAGTTTCTCTTATCAGTGACAATGAATACTTTTTCATGTCTTCTGGCCTTCTAGATATCCTCATTGGTGAATTGTATGTTTATATTGGTTGTCCATTTATAAATTAGGTTGTTTATTATTGAATTATATGGGCTTGTTTATATATGTTGTATATTAATACCTAATCAGTTATATATTGTGTGAATATTTACTCCCCTTCAATAGGTGTCCTTTTAATTGGCTTGCGTTTTCATTTACTATATAGAAACTTTTTAACTTGAGGTAATCTCAATTATTTATTTTTGTTCTTAATTCCATTGCTATAGGGATTGGGTCGCCAAAAGTATTTTATCGTTGATGACATGGGACGTATCGCTAATGTTTTCTTCTGTGTATTTTATTGTTGCACATGTTATATCTAAATCTTTGATCCATTTGAATTTTATTTTGTTTATGAGGTTAGCAGGGGGTCCACCTTCATTCTTCTAGGTTTGGCTTTCCAGTTTTCTCAGTGCCATGTATTAAAGATACTGTCATTTCCCCATTTTGTGTTCATAGCTGCTTTATCATAGATAAAGTGCTGGTATGTACATGGATTTATTTCTGGCCTTTCAATTCTATTCCATCAATTCATGTATATACCCAGTACCATACTGTTTTTAGTATACTTGCTTTATAAAAGTTTAAGTTAGATAATATAATACTTCCAATTCTCCCCTTATTCCCCCTGAGGATTTCTCTTGCAATGTGAGTTTTTTTGTGGTTCCATATAAATTTCAATATTCTTTGTTCAACTTTTTAGAAAAATATTGCTGGTATTTTGATGGGGATTACAATAAATTATGTATCCTTTCAGTCAGGATAGTCATTTTGAATATATTGAACCATGAGCATGAGATATCCTACCATCTCCTTATTTGACTAAGTACTTTAGTAGTATCATGTAGGCCATGTTTTAAAGGTCTTTTTCTTTTTTTAAGATTTATTTTTATTTATGTATAGAAAAACTGGGGTGTAGGCCAGAGGTACGAGGGTGATAGGATTTGCCAGAGACAATGGGGAGCAGAACAGGTGGCTATACTGAAATACAGTGCTGAGGGGAACAGTGGCCGAGATAGAGAGGTCTGCTTCACCATGTGGGTTAGCTCCCTGGCCAGGGATCAAACTCATGCTGCGGTCACTTGATAGTGCTGACACTATTTGCACCACCAGGAAGGCCCCTGGACTTTTGCCTTCTTAATTAGGTTGACTGCAAAATGTTTAATTATTTTCTAGGCAATTGTAGATGAAGTTATTTTCTTCATTTCTTTTGCTTCTTGTTCTTTGTGTGTAAGCTATGGGTTTTTATATGTTGATTTGTTTAACCTCCACTTAACTCTATTCATTTATTGTTTGTAGTAACTTTTTGATGGAGTGTTTTGCATTTTTTATATAATATGTCATCTGCAAATCTTAATAGTTTCACTTGCTCTTTTTTGACTTTATTGCCTGTGTTTTTCTGATAGCACTGGCCAAAATCTCTAGTACTAAATAAAACAGAAGTGGTGACAGTTGACATCATCGTTTTACTCCTGATCTTAGGGGGAAAACTTTCAGTTTTGCACCATTAAGTATATATTGGCTGTTGATTTGTGACATATGGCCTTTATTATATTGAGGTAGTTTTCTTCTTTTCACATCTTGTTTAGAGTTTTTTTCGTTAATGGGTGCTGAATCTTATAAAATACATTTTCTGCATCAATTTCTAGCATATTATTATCTTCTCTTATTTTATATGATATAATACATAGATTGATTTATCCATATAAAGGCATCTTTGAATCCCTTGTTAATCCCACTGGTCATGTTGAATAATCTTTATGATATACTATTGCATTAAATTCACTGGTATTTATTTAATTTTTGCATCATTGTACTTCAGGAATATTGTCTTATAATTTTCCTTTCTTTTTTTTTAAGATTTATTTATGATACAAGAACTGGGGTACAGGTCAGAGGTAGGAGGGGGTGATGAGAGGATTCACCAGAGACAGATTGGGGAACAGAATAGGCAGACTGACTGAAATACACTGTTGAGGGGAGCAGTGGGTGAGACAGGAGAGGTCTGCTGTGCCATGTGGGTAGCTCCCGGGCCACCCGAGGATCAAACTCGTGCTGCAGAGGCTGTAGATAGCTTCATAGTGCTGTGTTTAACCCCTGGCACCTCCAGGGAGACCCTATAATTTTCCTTTCTTGTGCTGTCTGATTTTGGTATTGGGTGATGCTGGCATCCTAAAATATATTAGGGAGCACTCCTTATTTTATTTTTGAAAAGTTTCAGCAAGGGCATTTAGTCTTATTTCAAGATTTGATAAAATTCATTCTTATTCCAGATTGCATGCTCTTAGTCAGGTTGTTCAATTCATTTATTCTTCCTGGTTTTGTCTTGGTAGATTATATTGATGTTGAAATTTGTCAATTTCTTTCTTTCTTTCTTTATTTATTTTTTATTATTAAATAATAAATTTTATTTTTATATTCCCCCATACAACTGCACATGCCCCATTCTGACCCCAATCCCTCCCCTCCCGGCCCCCACCCCCCAAAAACTGTCTCTGGTTCATAGTTTTTTGTTGATTTTGATTTTCACTTTCTTATAGTTATTCTTTTTCCTGATCCCTTATTTAAGTTTTCTAGATTCCTGCTATGAGTGAGACCATCCGGTATTTTTCTTTTTCTTTTTGGCTTATTTCGCTGAGCATGATCCCTTCCAACACCATCCATGTTGCTGCAAATTGCATGTGTTTATCTTTTTTGAATGCTGAGTAATATTCCATGGTATATATGTACCACATCTTCTTGATCCAGTCATCTATTTTTGGGCATTTGGGCTGTTTCCAAAGCTTAGCTATAGAAAATAGTGATGCTATAAACATAGGGGTGCAGGTGTTCTTTGGAATGGATGTTTCTGTGTCCTTTGGGTAAATACCTAGGAGTGGAATTGCTGGATCATATGGAAGCTCTATGTTTAGTAGGTCCAGAAATCTCCACACAGCTCTCCATAGTGGTTGGACCAGTTTGCATTCCCACCAACAGTGTAGAAGAGTTCCTTTTTCTCCACAACCTCGCCAACATTTGTTGTTGCTAGTTTTTTTAATATGTGCCATCTCACTGGTGTAAGATGGTATCTCATGGTAGTTTTGATTTGCATTTACCTGATGACAAGTGATGTTGAACATTTTTTCATATGTCTGTTGGCCATTTGCATTTCCTCTTCAAAGAAGTTTCTTTTCAGCTCTTCTGCCCATTTTTTGACTGGAGTATTTTCTTTATTGTTGTTGAGTCTCATCAGCTCTTTGCAGATTTTTGTGAACAGTCCTTTATCATTAGTGTTGGGTGCAAAAATGTTCTCCCAGTTGGTGGGGTTTTTCTTTATTTTTGTTATTGTCTCTTTTGCTGTGCAGAAGCTCTTTAATTTGATGTAGTCCCATCTGTTTATCTTTGCCTTCACTATCACTGCTTTGGGTGATGTGTCTGTAAAGATGTCTTTGATATGCAAATCACGTAGTGTTTCACCTATATTTCCTTCTATGTATTTTATGGTTTCAGGTCTTATGTCTAGTTCTTTAATCCATTTTGAGTTGATTTTTGTGTATGGTGTGAGGTAGTGGTCAAGCTTCATACTTTTGCATGTAGCAACCCAGTTTTCCCAGCACCATTTATTGAACAAACTTTCTTTGCTCCAATGCATAGCTTCATACTTTTGCATGTAGCAACCCAGTTTTCCCAGCACCATTTATTGAACAAACTTTCTTTGCTCCAATGCATAGTCTTTGCTCCTTTGTCAAAGATTAGTTGACCATAAATCTGTGGGTTTATTTCTGGATTTTCTATTCGATTCCATTGGTCTGTATGTCTGTTCTTGTTCCAATACCATGCAGTTTTGATGATTATGGCTTTGTAGTATAGTTTGAAGTCTGGGAGAGTGATGCCTCCATTCCCTTTTTTTTTCAGTAGAGCTTTGGCTATTCAGGGTTTTTGGTGATTCCATATGAATTTCATCAATAATTGTTCTATTTCTTTGAAGAATGACATTGAAATTTTGATTGGAATAGCATTGAATCTGTATATTGCTTTTGGAAGGATGGCCATTTTAATAATGTTTATTCTTCCAATCCATGAGCAGGGGATGTCTTTCCATTTCTTTGTGTCTTCTTCTATTTCTTTTAACAGTGTTTTATAATTTTCTTTGTATAGGTCCTTTACCTCTTTTGTTAGATTTATTCCCAAATATTTGATTTTTTTTTGTTTCGATAATAAAAGGGATGTTTTTTTTGATTTCTTCTTCTTCAGATTTATTGTTTGTGTATAGGAAGGCTACTGACTTTTGCGTGTTGATTTTGTATCCTGCCACTTTACTGAATTGATTGATAAGTTGAATTAGTTTTTCTGTGGAGTTTTTGGGGTTCTCTATGTATATTATCATATCATCTGCAAATAGTGATAGTTTGACTTCTTCTTTTCCTATTTGGATTCCTTGGATGTCTTTCTCTTGTCTTATTGCTCTGTCTAGGACTTCCAGTATTATATTGAAAAGCAGTGGTGAGAGTGGACATCCTTGTCTTGTTCCAGATATTAATGGAATTGCTTTCAGCTTTTCACCATTGAGGATGATACTGGCTGTTGGCTTGTCATAGATGGCCTTTATGATGTTGAGGTATGTTCCTTGTATCCCAAGAATTTCAAGGCTTTTATCATGAATGGGTGTTGCACTTTGTCAAAAGCTTTCTCAGCATCTATTGATATTATCATATGGTTTTTATATTTGTTTTTGTTGATGTGTTGGATAACGTTGATTGATTTTCGGATGTTAAACCATCCTTGTGTCCCTGGAATGAATCCTACTTGGTCGTGGTAAATTATTTTATGGATACATTGTTGGATTCTGATAGCTAAAATTTTGAGGGTTTTTGCATCAGTGTTCTTTAGGGAGATTGGCCTGTAGTTTTCCTTTTTTGTGTTGTCCTTATTCGGTTTTGGTATTAGTGTAATGTTGGCTTCATAGAACGTGTTTGGTATTGTCCCTTCCTTCTCAATTTTTTGGAAGAGTTTGTGAAGGATAGGCACTAATTCGTCTCTGAATGTTTGGTAGAATTCATTTGTAAATCCATCAGGTCCTGGGCTTTTGTTTTTGGGAAGGTTTTTGATTACCATTTCAATTTCGCTGCTTGTAATTGGTCTGTTTAGGTGTTCTATTTCTTCTTTATCTAGCTTTGGGTGATCCTAGAGTTGTAGGAATTTGTCCATCTCCTCTAGATTGTTGAACTTTTTTCCATTTAACTGTTCATAGTAGTTACTTACTATTCTTTTGATTTCTGCTGTGTCCGTTGTGATTTCTCCTCTTTCATTTATGATCCTGTGTATTTGTGCTTTCTCCCTTTTTTCCTTTGTGAGCCTAGCTAGGGGTTTGTCTATTTTATTGATTTTTTCAAAGAACCAGCTCTTGGTTTCATTGATCTTTTGGATTGTTTTTTTAGTTTCAATTTCATTTATTTCGGCTTTGGTTTTTATTATTTCTTTTCCTCTACTGGTTTTGGGGTTTTTTTGTTGTTCTTTTTCTAGATCTCTGAGCTTCGAGATTAGGTTGTTTCTTTGAGTTCTTTCTTGTTTTTGATGTGAGCTTCTATTGCTATATATTTTCCTCTTATTACTGCTTTTGCTGCATCCCATACATTTAGGATATTAGTGACGCCTTGTCATTCAATTCAAAGAATTTTTTAATTTCTTCTTTGATCTCCTCATTAGTCCAGTGGTCTTCCAGTAGTGTGGTTTTTAATCTCCATGAGGTAGGATAGTTCCTTGCCTTCTTTTTATGGTTTATTTCTAGTTTGATGCCTTCATGGTCAGAAAAAATGGTCGGTATGATTTCAATCTTGGTGTATCTGTTGATGTTTGTCTTGTGCCCCAGTATGTCATCGATCTTGGAGAATGATCCATGTGCGCTTGAGAAAAATGTGTACTCCGTTTTTTTTTTTTTTTTTTGGGTTTAGTGTTCTATAGATGTCTGTTAAGCCCAAATGCTCTTGGTCCTTATTTAGAGCTTTAGTTTCTTTACTTATTTTTTGTCTTGTTGATCTATCCATTGTTGATAGTGGTGTTTTGAAGTCTCCCAATACGTATGTGTTTTCTCTGATGTCTGTTTTCAAAGAGGACAACAGTTGTCTGATATATTTTGGTGCTCCTTTGTTTGGTGAGTATATGTTAATGAGTGTTATTTCTTCTTGAAGTATTGTCCCCTTGATCATAATGTAGTGACCATTGGGGTCTCTTTTTATCTTTTTGAGTTTGAAATCTGTTTTATCTGATATAAGTATAGCTGTTCCTGCTTTCTTTTTTGGTCCATTTGCTTGTAGGATTGTTTTCCATCCTTTAACTTTGAGTCTATTTTTATCTTTTGTAGCTAAATGTGTTTTCCTGGAGACAGCAAAAGGTTGGGTTTTGTTTCTTAATCCAGGCTGCAACTCTGTGTCTTTTTATTGAAGAGTTTAGTCCATTTACATTTAGAGTTAATATTGATATGTTACTATCTGTATTTGCCATTGTGTTTGTCTTTCCTTTGATTTTATTTATTTATTCTTTTAATAACTTTTTTTTTTTTTGGTCTTCTTTCGTTGTTATTCATCCCTCTGAGGTTCTGGCTTTAGGATTCCTTGTAGTATTTTTTGGAGTGGGGGTTTAGTCGTAATGAAATTCCGGAGTTTCTCTTTGTCTGGGAAGGTCCATATTCTTTCTTCAAAGAGGAAGGAGAGCTTTGCGGGATAGAGTATTCTTGGTTGGCATCTGTTTTCTTGGAGTCTGTTGACTATGTCCCTCCACTCTCTCCTTGCCCGTAGTGTTTCTTCAGAGAAGTCTGATGTCAGCCTGATTGGTTTTCCTTTGAATGTTATCTGTCTCTTCCCTCTTGTCAGCTTCATTATTTTTTCCTTGACCTGGATTCTTGGGAGCTTTACTATTATGTGTCTTGCTGTGTTTTTCCTTTCGTCGTGGAAGTTTGGTGTTCTTCTTGCTTCTTGTATATCAATTTTCAGCTCCTTCTTCGCATTTGGGAAGTTCTCTTCAATTATCTCCTGGAATATTTTCTCTGTTCCTACATCTCTCTCCTCTCCTTCTGGTATTCCTATAACTCTTATATTTCCTTTCCTCATGGAGTCAGATAGTTCCCGAAGTCTTTCTTCGTTCTTTTTCCTTCGTACTTCTCTTTCCTTTTCTGTTTTTGTTCTTTTTATTTCTGTGTCTTCAAGAGTACTTATTCGTTCTTCCATTTCATCTATTCTGCTTTCATTGCTTTTCCCAGAGTTCTTTAGTTCCTCCATTAATTCTTTGATCTCTTGCATTTCTTTTACTTCCCTCTTTAGGGACTCAATTTCATTCTTCTGACCATTGTTTTCCCTTTTTAGGGACTCAATTTCATTCTTCTGACCATTGTTTTCCCTCTTTAGGGACTCAATTTCCTTCTTCTGATCATTGTTTTCCTTTATGACTTCTGCCACTTTTTTAATCAGGGCAATTTTAAATTCTCTTTCTGGAAGGCTCAGAAGTTCTTCCATGTTACTGTCGTTGCAATCTGGAGGGTGGTTTTCTTTTTGTGGTGTGCTTCTTTCCTGAGGCGTTGTTAGGTTGCGTGTGGTTCTTCTACTCCCTACTGTCTGTTTTCTAATTTGTCGTATGCATTGGGACACTGTGTTGCTCGGACTGGCCGTCATCTTGGGTGAACTTCTCCGCTCCCCTCTGGCTCCTCCAGGAACCATCTCTGGCTTCTGGGGGGCTTTCTTCTGGTTTCAGGAAGTCTTTACTGAAGATATGTCCCTTTTCTAAACTGGCGAAGCGGGACGCAGTCCCTGTACATCCGGTCTCAGGCACACACTTCTGTGTGCCCGGTCTGCCCAGGACGTGGGTGCCTGCTCCCTCTGTGGGCTCCGACTGCTGGTTGGAAGGGGCCTGGCGTGGGCTAACTTCCCAGCTGGCCACTGGGTCCTCCAGAAGCCTTCTGCCCTTTTCAAGAAGTCTTAAGAAATTTCCCTGCTCTATGGGGTGTTAGTGACTTTTTTTCTGGTCGCTAGGTGGCGCCAGAGATCTCTCCTATTGTCCTTGAGGGGCTGTTTTTCAACCCCCCCACCCCCGTGAGACAGGGAACAGAGAGCGAGAATGGTAGGGTAAACCTCCACGGCTTTGGGGTGCTGTGTCTGCCTTGTGCCCCACCGTCGTGGAGAACCCACACCCAGAATTTCGTGCCCCGGGTCTCAGTTCAAAGCCCTCAGGTCCAGGACGCGGGCTGTAGCCCAGTTCAGTGGCGCGGGAATGGCGTCTTTTGCACCCCGCTCCCGTGCCTGGGCGCCTGGTTCCTGCTTACTCAGGGAGGGACTTTCACCCCCGTGAGGGCCTCCGCGTGTCTCCCCGCAAGCCTAGGTCGCAGGCATGGGGACCTGGGCAGCTGGGATCCTGGTCCGCGTTTGCTTTTCAAGCGCGCCAAGCCCGCAGCTTTTCCGTGCAAGCTTACCGGCAGCCCGGGCTGTGTGCGTGTCTCCCGGGGTCTTTGTTCTTCTCTAATGGCGCCCGGAGCCGTTCGCTCACGGCCGCGGCGGATCCTGCAGGGTTCTCCACAGCTCCCGTTCACGGGGTGTGGTGGCTGCAATAGTTCCTTTCCACTCCCAGTCCCGCTTGCTGCGTCGTTTGTTCTTGTTGGCCGTTTTGGTTTGTTGTTTTCCTCCTCTCTGGTGGTTGGAGAGTGCTGCCTCTGTGGGCGGGGGAGGGGAGCAGCGTTCTGCGCTTTCCTCCCTTCTGGTCCTCTTTTATGGCAACTTTCTTCTTCGGGCAGTTTGCTGGTGTCACCCGTTTATCTTCCGTGTCCCACTTCTCACTGGGACCTGCCGCTTTTCCTCCCTATTAACTTTTTTTAATGGGAGATCTTACTCGCAGCGTCTCCTCGCTGCCATGTTGCTCCGCCCCTCCCGAAATTTGTCCATATCTTAAAGGCTATCAAATTAATTTGGACAGAATCATTTATAGTAGTCTGTTATGATGCTTTGTATTTCTATGTTATCTGTAAGGTTTCTCTCTTTCATTTGTGATCCCTTTTATTAATGTTTTCTATTATTTCCATCCTTCCAGTAACATTGGGTCTTAGTTGTTTCTCTTTTTCATGTTGCTTTAGGTGCAGGATTAGATTGTTATTGTGTTTTTTTTTTTAAGATTTATTTATTTATTTATACAATAACCAGGGTACAGGCCAGATTCACAGGAGGGTGAGAGGATTCACCAGAGACAGAGTGGGGAACAGAACAGGCAGACTGACGAAATACACTGGTGAGGGGAGCAGCCGGCGCGACAGGAGAGGTCTGACGCACCATATGGGACCCTCGCTGGCTGGCCGGAATTGAACTTGCGCTGCAGAGTCTGTGGACAGCTTCACAGCGCGGTGCTCAACTGCCTGAGCCACCAGGGGAGGCCATATTTCTTGCTTCTTAATATGGGCCTGTATTGTAATTATCTTCCCCCTGAAGACTGCTTTTGTTGTTTCCCAGAGATTCTGGTAGTTTGTTTCATCATTTTCATTTGTCTCAATGCATTTGTTAATTTGAGCTTTGATTTCCTCTTTAATACAATAACTTTTAAATAGCATGTTGTTTTGGCTCCATGTATTCATATGTTTTTCTGTTTTTGTCTGAGAATTGATTTCTAACTTTATGTGAGAATACTATGTGTAAATTCTATCTTTATAGCGTTATTGACATTTTACTTGTGTTCCAAGATATGGTCTATTCTTACAGATGTTCCTTGCAAACTTGAAAAAAAAAATGTGCACAAAGTGGTTTTTGAAAGGACTGTTCTATATATGTCAGTTATAACTATTTAGTCTAGCTGCTCACATAAGGCTATTGTTTCCTTATTAATTCATCATCTAATTGATCTGTCCATTCTTGTAAGTGGGTTATTAAAATCACCTAAAATTATTGTGTTATCAATAACTCTCAAGTTCTGTTATTAGCTGTCCTGTGCATCTCCATGTTCCATCATTCAGTTCATATATATTTGAGTTTATTTTTTCTTGTTCTATTACACCCTTAATTATAATATAATGTCCATTTCTGTCTCTTATTACTTTGTTAATTGGAAGCTTATTTTATCAGATATAAGTGTAGTTATTACTGAGTTTATTTGTCATTTGCTTAAAGTCTTCCAGTCTAAGTATGTGCTTGTCTTTGTTGGTAAGGGGAGTTTCTTATATACATTAGAAAGTTAGACTTTGTTTTTAAATCCATTTCATCACTCTGTATCTTTAGACTGGTGAGTTCAGTCTGTTTACATTTAAGGAGATTATTATTGAAGCATAACTGCTGTTTGTCATTTTGTTATTTTTTTTTGAGTTTTTTTATTTGTCTTTTTTAATAGTTTTTGAGGGCTTTCTGTTATCTTTTGTTTAAATTCCATTTCTGTTTTCTTATGTGTTACTTCTATTAATTTTCATTGGTGGGTTCTACTAGCATTAGTAAATGGTGAACTATTTCTATCACCCATTGGATGGTCTAGCTTCTACCCCATTCTGATGGGTCATATTTTTACTCTCTTTGTCTTCCTCCATGTTAAGTGGTTTAGGTGTCTGTTGCCTCAGTATTTGTTATTCTGTTGTGTTATAATAACCCTTTTACAATTTCTTTCATATGAGGTATCATATTGATAAATTCTTCTAATTTCATTTGTGCTTTACAGTGAAGTTTCATAATCCTATGTCTTGCATGTTAATCTTTTTTTTTAAAGATTTATTTATTTATGCATCTAAGAACTGGGGTAGAGGTCACAGGCTTGGGGGGTGGGAGGATCCACCAGAGAGAGAGTGGGGAACAGAACAGGCAGATTGCCTGAAATACACTGCTGGTGAGTCAGGAGAGGTCTGCTGTGTCATGTGGGTTGCTACCTGGTTGGGGATCGAACTCGAGCTGCAGTGGCCCTCGACTGATTCATAGGCTGTGTCTTAACCCCTTGCGACACCAGGGAGGCCCTTGCATGTTAATCTTGCTGGGTAAAGGATACTTGGCTAGAATTCTTTTTAAGTATTTTATTTTTTTTTAATTATTTTCTATTTTTTTTTACATCATTGTTCATTTTTAAACAATATTTGCTTCCCCTCATCCCCTCAGGTGTTGTCCCCATAGAATTTCCTTCACCAATGCACCCTTGCACCATCACCTCATTCCCCTGTGTTCCTCCCTTCCTCCCTCTGATCCTGCCTCCTCCCCTGTAGTAGGTATCTGATTTATAATTGTCTGTTTTTGCTTTGTTGTGTTTTGCACTGTTATTTTTTTACACTAATGTCTTATTTGGTTCCCCTATATTCCTGCTATAAGTGAAACCATCCGATTTTTTTTTTTCTTTTTCCCCCCTGGCTTATTTCACTGAGCATAATTCCTTCTAGCTCCATCCATGTTGCTGCGAATGGCATGAGTTTATCTTTTTGATTGCTGAATAATATTCCACTGTATATGTATACCACATCTTCTTGATCCAGTCATCTATTTTTGGGCATCTGGGTTGTTTCCAGGTTTTACATATTGTAAATAGTGTTGCAATAAACATAGGGGTACAGGTGTTCTTTTGAATCAATGTTTTTGTGTCCTTTGGGTAGATCCCTAGTAGTGGAATTGTCAGGTCATATGGTAGATCCATTTTTAGTAGACTGAGGAACCTCCAGACAGCTTTCCATAGTGGTTTGCAGTCCCACCAGCAATGTAGGAGAGTTCCTTTGTCACCACATCCTCACCAACATTTGTTGTTGCTCTTTTTTTTTTAATTTTTTTTTGATATGTGCCATTCTTACTGGTGTAAGGTGGTATCTCAATGTGGTTTTGATTTGCATTTACCTGATGATAAGGGATGTTGAACATTTTTTCATATGCCTGTTGGCCATTTGCATTTCCTCTTTAGAGAAATGTCTTTTAGGTTCTTCTGCCCATTTCTTGACTGGATTGTTCATTTTGTGTTTGTTGAGTCCTCTGAGTTCTTTGTATATCTTTGTGATCAGTCCCTTATCAGTTGACTGGGGTGCAAAGATTTTTTCACAGTCAGTGGGTTGTCTCTTTGTTTTGGTTAATGTCTCTTTCGCTGTGAAGAAATATTCCAGTTTGATGTAATCCCGGGTGTTTATCTTTTCCTTGACTTTCTTTGCTTTGTGTGATGAGTCTTTAAAGATGTTAACTGATGTATATCTTGTGTGTTTTACGTATATTTTCTTCTATGTATTTTATGGTTTCAGGTCTTATATCCAGTTCTTTTATCCATTTTAAGTTGATTTTTGTGCACAGTGAGTGATAGTGGTCTAGTTTCATTTTTTTGCATGTGGTGGTCCAGTTTTCCCAACTCCGTTTATTGATAAGTACTTTAAATAAATCCCGGGCCTCCCCTGGTGGCGCAGCAGTTGAACACTGGGTTGCGAAGCTGCCCGCAGCCTCTGCAGCGCCGGTTTGATCCCTGGCTGCTCCACGGCCACCGGAGGAGGGTCCTGCATGGTGCGCAGACCTCTCCTGCCGCCTGCTGCTCCCCTCAGCAGTGTACGTTGGTCCTTCTGCCTGCTGTGCTCCTCACTCTGGTTCTGGTGAATTCTCTCACCCTCCCGCACTTCTGACTGTACCCAGTGCTTGTATAAATAAATAAATAAATAAATAAAAATAAATAAATCTTATATATATATGTATATATATATCCCAATCCCTTGGTGCTTATAATTTTCCTACCTAAATATCTGCTAACGTTTGTTTGGTGTTCACATTTAGGTTACCTCTTTTTTTTCTCCTGAAGTTTTTGATATTCTGTGCTTGTCATTAGTTTTCAACAGCTTTATTATAGTGTGTCTTGTTATGAATTGGTCTTGTACTATTTTTGGTTGGACTCACTGGACCTCTTAGATAGCAATATCTAGTTCATTTCCCAGATTGAGATTATTTTCACTAGCTATTTCTTTAAATAAATTGTCTGGATTTTTCTTTTTCTTCTCTGGGACCCCCATTATGTGGGAATTATGTTCTATTTGTGTGTTCTTCAAAATTGTGTTTTTCATCTCATTAATTCTCTCCATTGTTTCTTTTTGTCTGCTCTTGGGGCCCTCATCTGTATTTTTGAATTGGCTAGTATTTATTTATTTATTTATTTATTTTTAAAGATATTTATTTATACAAGCACTGGGTACAGTGAGAAGCGCGGGAGGGTGAAAGAATTCACTAGAATCAGAGTGGAGACCAGAACAGGCAGATTGATGAAGTACACTGCTGAGGGGAGCAGCGGGGGGCAGGAGAGGTCTGTGCGCCATGTGGGACCTTCACCTGGTGGCCAGGGATCGAACCGGTGCTGCAGAGGCTGCAGGCAGCTTCGCAACCCAGTGCTCAACCGCTGTGCCACTGGGGAGGCCCTGGCTAGTATTTCTTAACTTCATTATTTCTAATCGAAAGTGCCTCATATTTTACTTCATTATATATATATATTTTTTCTTTTTACATTCTAAAAACATTGTTAAGCAGTTACCTTGAAGTCCTGTCATCTTTTGTAGTTCTGATGGGTTAGGGCACCTCTAAGGTTTTTATTTGTTCAGCATTTGTAGTGTGTTCTTTTGTCTTCTAATTTTACATTCTTTATGGGATGTAATAGGAATAGATTTTCAGATTGTCCTCTTTGCACTTATTACAGTAATCTGAGGACTGGCACTGGCAGTGTAGAAGAGGACTAGGGTAGTAGGGCACCAAAGGATCACCTTCAGTAAGTTTAAGAATTTCAAGTTTCTATAGTATTTTGGGTGTTAGAACTGTGTGGTGAGTGTCCTTGGCTATGCCCTTCTCAAGACCAGGTCCTCAGCCTTAGTGTCTCTTATAGTGTCTTGTCTACTTCCTCTTTAGGCTATTTTAAATTGCTAGATGCCACACTTGGCATGGATTGCAGTTGGTATGAGGTCATGGACTAGGGGTTGTTTTCTTTCCCAGGACAGAGACTTATCCTGTCATGTTTGCTCATATTGTTGACAGGAGCTTAAACTCTATATAGTTTGTTGAAGTGGTTTTGTTTTGTTTTAGCTCTGGAATTGGGGGTTGGCAACTGTTTGAATTAGTTCATCCCAGGCATTGAGCAGGAGAGTCTATGAGATGCTCTGACCCGGTTCTTTGGGCTTATTCATGTTCTGGCTATTCCATATAAGAGCCTAAGATCCATTTTTGTATTTTGAGGATCCTCCACTCTGCTTTCCATACTGGCTAGACCAGTTTGCAATCCCATAGCAGTGTAAATGGTTTCCTTTTTCTCCATCTTAGCCAGCATTTGTTGTTGCCTTTTTTTTTTTCAATATGGGCCATTCTCACTGGTGTGAGGTGGTATCTTACTGTGGTTTTGATTTGCAATTCCCTGATTCTAAGTGATGTTGAAGATTTTTTCATGTCCTTGTTAGCCATTTGTATTTCTTCTTTGGAGAAGTGTCTTTTTAGCTCTTCCCATTTTTTGACTGTGTGGTTTTCTTATTTTTTCTTAACTTGTGTAGTAGACTTATTGTAGAATTTTGACATCAGTCCCTTATCAGTTGTATGGCGTACAAATATTTTCTCCCATTCAGTGGGGTTTCTCTTCGTTTTGGTTACCTTCTCTTTTGCTGTACAGATGCTTTTTAGTTTGATATAGTTCCAGCTGTTTATCTTGTCCTTCATTTTCTTTGCATTTAGAAATGAGTCCTCTTAAATGTTTCTAAGAGCATTTTGCCTATGTTTTCTTCTATATGTTTTATGTTTCCAGTAATTTCACCCTTGGAATTTACCCAAGGACACAAAAATACTAATTTGAAAAGAAACCTGCACTCCTATGTTATTGCAGCACTATTTACAATAACTAAGATATTGAAATCAACTAAATACTCCAGAACAGATGACTGGATCAGGAAGATGTGGTATATATACACAATGGAATACTACTCAGTGATCAGAAAAGATATACTATTTGCAGCAACATGGATGAAGCTGTAAGGGATTATGTGGGTGAAATAAGTCAGAAGGAAAAAGAAAAATATTGAATGGTTTCACTTATAGTTGGGATATAGGGAAACTTAACAAAGGGTCAGGAAAAAGACAAAACTTGCAGGCAGACCATAGATCTGAGGCATACAGCAGGGGAGGGTGAGGGAGAGGGGTCAAAGGTGGGAGGAAAGAACATAAGGGACTATGGTGATAGTTCACTAGTGCTGTGGTGATTAGAATATTATGGAGACTACATCTGATGGGGGAAATCTAATAGTGTACAAAAATGAAAAACAATGTAAGATAAAAGATTTAATCAATTAATTAATTTTTAAAAAGAGCCTCAGGGGGCTCCCTGGTGGCGCAGGTGGTTGAGCGTCGCGCTGTGAAGCTGTTCCCAGCCTCTGCAGTGTGAGTTCAATCCCGGCCATCCTGCAAGAATCCCCAATGGCGAAGCAGACCTCTCCTGTCTCGCCCACTGCTCCCCTCAGCAGTGTATTTGGTCATTCTGCCTTTTCTGTTCCCTGCTCTGTCTCTGGTGAATCCTCTCACCTTCCTGGGCATCTGGCCTGTACCCCAACACTTGTATAAATAAAAAATAAAAAAATCTTAAAAAAAAGAGCCTTAGGCTCAAGCCAGCAATCTGAGGTCTGTGGCCCCAGCTGTATGTGGCTCTTCAAACAGCTGCCTCCTCCCTTTTGTGATTTATATTGCCCTGTTATCACTATACATAAAGTTTCTACTGTTTTCTGCCAGACTGTTGCTCCTGCTGTGTGCTGTGGTGGTGTAGTGGTGTATTTTTTTCCTGAAGAGTTTTTGGCTTTGTTTTACTGCAATTTATTTGTGGGTATCTGAAGGGTGTGAACCCAGAATCTTCACTCTGCTACCACCTCATTGGACTCCAGATTATCCACTTTAGGGCTAATTATTTCTTTTGGTTATTGCTACTGAATGTACAATATTTTTAAAGAGGTTGTTAACTTCTTCATTGTTTTCTCTATCTAGTAATGAATGAAAGATATCTTCATATGTTTTGGAAGCAAGCAAAATGTAGTAACCTTCAGTTATATTTATATAATCTCTTTTTGCAAAAAAATGGAATGGCGATGTATAAACTACTTGATTTATTGTACTGGCTTTGGGGAATTGGAAAACCTACAATTTAGGATTAGTTTAGTAACTGCTTTAACCATATATAAAAACTGGTGAATCTGCTCTAGAATGAATTTTTCTTAATTGTTTAAAGATTCAAAGTTATATTTAGTAGAAAAGATAAACAAACGTGAAACAATTTTGTTCTCCTTAGTATTTTACTTTTTTTTTCTTGCAAAAAACAGATAAATGGAAATGCTGCACAGTTTGGTGAAGTATATGAATTGAAAGAGGATATTGGTGTTGGCTCCTATTCTGTTTGCAAGAGATGCATACATACAGCTACCCACATGGAATTTGCAGTGAAGGTATTTTCTCTGTCTAACTTTTTTTTTTTGTCTTATATATGTAAGTTAATTGCACATTGAGACATTTAAGTAGAGCAAGTGGATATAGCAGAGCTAATATGATCTGAAAGAGCTCTTGAGATTTAATATTTTCAGTTTGAATTTCTTTTCAAGACTATTTCAGAGGGATGGTGTTTTTCATGAATGTCCTGTTTTCAAACAATTTTATTTTAGTGTAGTATGTTAAAATCGAGCAGTTGTGACACTTGCTATCACATTTGGATCACATAAAATGTTAAGGAGAGTACTGTATTTTAAATTAATTTTCAGTTATAGGAAATTTTTAAATGTTAAAATAATATGACAGTTACCACTCTTGAATTTTAAATATTTGCTTAAAAATATAACCAAATTGCAAATAGTCCATTTATTTTGAGATTACAAAATCATAATTTGTTTTCCTCTGAGATTTTTCTTATCTTACTTCTTAGATCATTGACAAAAGTAAGAGAGATCCCTCAGAAGAAATTGAAATTTTGATGCGTTATGGACAACATCCCAATATTATTTCTCTAAAGGATGTAGGTATTTAAACATCTCTGTATCAACTAACCTAGTTATGACTTAGCTATATTTTTTATTGAAACTTTTTCTGTTCATGGTAAATTTACTTTTAAGCCACAAAATCTCAAGACTCCTAAATTTGTCACTTTTTTTTCCCATTATGATTCTACTCCTACCTTTTTTATAACTTCTAAAAGGAACTATGATTGTTGGTAAATGCAGGTTTCCTGAAGTCTTGAGTATATATTGGCTGGCTAACTAGTTAACATTATAACCAGAAGCATTTATTTATTTATTTTAAAGATTTATTTATTTATACAAGAACTGGGGTACAGGCCGGAGGCATGGGAGAGTGAGAGAATTCACCAGAGACAGAGCAGGGAGCAGAACAGGCAGACAGACCAAAAACACTGCTGAGGGGAGCAGCAGGCAAGACAGGAGAGGTCTGCCACGCAATCTGGGTGTCTCCCTGGCCGGCTGGGAATCAAACCCGCGCTGCAGAGGCTGTAAACAGCTTCACAGCACTGCACTCAACCCACTGTGCCACACGGGAGGTCCCTAACCAGAAGCATTTATTATTCTTTAATGCTATAAACAATAGAAGATAAAGGAGATTGGGAATTGCCAGATTCTGTAAAATTTTACTTTCTCAATTGTATGCTAATTGGCTATAGCATTATGGATTACTCCTTGAATGAAATAGCATTAATCTGTAGTTTTTTAAAATGAACATATAAGTCATGTTAATAAATATTACAGAATGTTGACATTTCATGTGAGAAAATAATGATCTTTTCTCTATAGAGAAGAATATTAATCCTCAGCATGATAATTTTATTTCTGATAATATATGCATTTTGATTTAAATCTTTAAACAGTACTCTGTGTGTATCTCTGAGTAAAAGAGTATAAATATTTTTATTTTTTATATTTAGTTTTTTTAATGAAGTACTTTGTAATATTTTTAAAGTATCGAATTTCTCCCCTCAGTTGTGGTCACTGTAGCTCTCCCACCACCAAAGTACCCATAATCCTCTAACATAATCCATTGTGCTCTCTTCATCCCACCACAGTAGTGTTTTGTTTTGTTTAAGATTAATTTACCGTCAGTGGGAGAACTGTGGTAACACACCTGAGGGGAGAAATTATTTACAGTCCAAAATTAACAATGATGTAAGAGAAAGGTGCTTCATTTAAAAATAAATTAATCTGAAATACACATTTTTATTTATTCTTCTTAATATAGTATTTGTTTTTTTTCAACTTTTTTTAAAGATTGATTTATTTATGCATACAAGAGCTGGGGTACAGGCCAGAGATGGCGGGGCGGGGGAGAGGATTCACCAGAGACAGACTGGGGAACAGAACAGGCAGACTGACTGAAATACACTGCTGAGGGGAGCAGCGGGCAAGTCAGGAGAGGTCTGCTGTGCCATGTCGGTTGCTCCCTGGCTGGGTGGGGAATGAACTCAAGCTGCAGAGGCTGCAGATTGCTCATAGTGCGGTGCTTAACTCCGTGCACCACCGGGGAGGCCCTTAATATAGTATTTGAAGTCAACAAATACTTGAGTATCATGTCAGGCAGTGAACTGTGTGGAGGATATTTGTCTGTGACATTGAAAATATCCATTATATGGGGCTTTCCTGGTGGCGCAGTGGTTGAGTGCTGGGTTTCGAAGCTGCCCGCGGCCTCTGCGGCGCCGGTTCAATCCCCAGCTGCTCCCCGGCCACCGGAGGAGGGTCCCACATGGCGTGCAAACCTCTCCTGACGCCTGCTGCTCCCCTCAGCAGTGTACTTTGGTCCTTCTGCCTGCTCTGCTCCCCACTCTGGCTCTGGTGAATTCTCTCACCCTCCCGCGCTTCTGACTGTACCCAGTGTATGTATAAATAAAACAAACAAACAAACAAATAAATAAATAAATCAAACATGCCTCTATAAAAAAAAAGGAAAATATCCATTTTTTTCTTCAAATGTTATTGATTTGCTCATCACTTATATAACTATAATTTTGGGAGTAGAGTTTCACACCTAGATATATCCATATTCTTTATTCCTCCTCCAGCAAAGCTCCAGTGTCAATATTCTATTCCCCTCTCCCTTTCCCCAAACTTTGTGGTAGGTATCCAGTATATTTTCACAGAGTCTCAGAATTATTTTTGCTGTGCTTTGTTTGAAGGGTATTAAAATACATAATTGCAGCCAGAAGGAAACTTACTTTTAGGGAAGAAAAATGGCTATCATATAGTACAAAATGAGATAGATGCCAATTGAAAGCATAGAATCCTATTTTTCCATTTATATCCTTTCATGAATTATAATGCAAAACTTCCCAGAAGTTAAAATTTTATGTTTACATAATCTCACAGGATGTGTAGGAAGTTGTTTACCCGGTTCATTCTTCAGTACAGCCTGTACTGCATTAACAATAAAGGAGTACTTAAAGCAATGGAAAGTTTAATGCAGGAATATAGGAGAGGAATCAAAGGTGACCAGTATTACAAGTCATAATGAATCAATACTTATAGTGATGTTCACAGACACAGGGAAGTTAATTTGAAGGGAACATAACAAAACTGACTTTGGGTTGATGATTAATACTGTGGAATTAATGTCTTTTTTAACACTAGAGGTTCACTGGAAAAATGAAGTAAATATAATTTAAATATTTCATAACTGTAATAAATTATAAATAATAATAAATAATAAATTATAAATAATAATGTGTTTAAATATGTATTCCTTTTTTAGGTTTATGATGATGGTAGATATGTTTACCTTGTTACGGATTTAATGAAAGGAGGAGAGCTACTTGACCGTATTCTGAAACAAAAATGTTTCACAGAACGGGAAGCAAGTGATGTACTGTTTGTAATAACTAAGACAGTTGACTATCTTCATTGTCAAGGAGTAAGTTTTAGTTATATTTGTCCCTTAATTCTGTGACATATACCTTCATAAAATTATATATAAATGATGCCACCTACAATGAATTACTTTTTGTATCCTCATGTATTTTATAGAGAACATCCAAATAAATCTCAATATAGGGAAGGCTATAGATATAACTATTTAGTTAACACTGTTTTTATTCTCTTCTTTATATGTTGGCACTGATGTAATAGCATATTAGTTACATGCCATTTATATTTCAAAAGGCCTGTATTGATTTTGGGGCTCCCTCCTTTAATCCTGGGTTAATAACTCAGCACAGCAAGGTCATTACAGGCTTTGAATTGACAACTGAGAGTATTAAATTACTGACCTGTTATATAAGAGTTCTGGGGTACTCTTAAGTAAGATAAAGGGGTTACAGCTAATGAAGTGCAAGCCCAGCAGTGTTACTTCTTAACAATATTATTTTTAAATCCTCTGTTTCCAAAAGCCTATTCTGGGACAAGGAACGGTCCCATGCCAGAGAAATTAGATTAGTACTGCAACAAAGTCTTCTTTAAATATTTTTTCAGGCTTTTATTTTGTTGTGGAAATTTTGTTGTTTGAAAAGAAAGGGATACAACATTACTGTCACCACGTTTTTTTCTTAAAAAAAAAAAACAAACAGTTTTTTTCCTTTCAAAATCGTGGGAGGTCCACTGCAGACCACATCAGAACAGTATAGGAATTATCAATACTATTTTATTTATTCTTGCCCCCTACCTTAGCCCCCCACCCCTACCCAATTTTTTTATTTTCTGGATATTTGTCCCCATCACCATTGATTATACCCTTCTCACCCTTACAGCTTGACCCACCCTTCCTCTTAAGCTCAGAAACCTTTGCTTTTTAGTGTCTGCTAGTTTTTATAAGTATTTAGCTTTATTTGAAGCATCTGCTATATAAACGTCCAATATTTGTCTTTGTCATTATGAGTTATTTTACTACACATAATTCCCTCAAATTACTTTCATTTTGCTTTAAATGCCAATATTTTTGTTTCCTTAAAGATAAATAATTTTCTGTTGTGTGTATATATCACATTTTCTTAAGCCAGTCATATATCAGTGGAGATTTAGATTGTGTTCATGTCCTAGTCACTATAAATAATGCTGGAGTAAACATTTTCAGCATATAACTTATTGAATTGATGGTTTCATATTCTTTGCATAGATTCCCCCAAATGGGATTGATGTGCCATCATATTTCCATTTTTAGACTTTTAAAGTAAATCCAGATTTCTTTCCACTATGGCTGCACCAGTTTACATTTCTGACAATATGATAGGGTTCAACTTCCTTTGCATTCTCTATAGCAAATGTTATTGGCAGACTTCTTTTTAATATGTGCGGTTCTCACAGGTGTGAGATGAAATCTTATTGTGATTTTTAACTTGCATCTACCTTATTAAATGTGATGATAAACATTTTCCTATATATCGAATGGACTATTGACTATTCTTTTTGGCAAACTGTTCAGATCTACTATCCATTTATTAATTGGGCTTTTTTTAATTGTTAATTTGAAGATGATTTTTGTGTACATCAGTTATTTATCCCTTGTCTGTAGTGCAATGCATGAATATTTTCTCCCAGTCAGTATAATGTCCTACATTTTCTTTTACTGTGTAAAAGTTTTTTTTTTTTTTTTTATGGAAGTATTTTCCATTGTTTATTTTTGTTTTTATTTCCCTTGTCATAGGGGTGTATCTCCAAATATCATCTTTATCACTGATGTCATGAATGTATTGCCATTGTTTTCTTCTATGTTTGTTGTTGCATTTTCTATGTAAGTTTTTAATCCATTTAGAATTTATTTTTAAATATTTTATTGAGTTATATTGGTTTCATCATTTCCATTATAGAACTGTAGGATCCCCCATCCCCACCTCAGAATTTATTTTGTATTTGGAGTAAGAGAATGATCCAAGTTGACTTTTATATGTGGCCATCTAGTTTAACTAGCACCACTTGCTAAAAATACTTTATCTTTTGTATGGTGGTAGCTCCTTGATCACTAATATATGTGTGCATTTATTTCTGAACTTTTGATTCTGTTCCATTGATTCATGTGATCTCTTTTTCTTCCAATATCAAGTTGTTTTAATTACTGTTGCTTTATAATATAGCTGAAGGACAGGTAATATGGTTCCTCAATTTATTTTTCTCAGGATTCCTTTAGATATTCGACATGTTTTAAAGTTTCATGTAAATGTTAATATTTTTGTTCTATTTCTGTGAAGAATATTATTGGAATTATTAAATCTATATGTTGCTTTTAGTAGAATAGTCATTTTGACTATATTGATACTTGTTTCCATGTATATTGTATACCTTCTTTACTTTGTTGGTTAGGTTTATTCCTAACTCTTTAATTCTTTTCAATGCCATTGTGAATTGAACTATTTTCTTTATTTCTCTTTCTTCTTGTTCATTATGTGAGTATAAAATGAAACATATTTTTGCATATTGATTTTGTAACTTCCCTATTTGCTGTATTCATTTACTGTTTCTAATAGCTTTTTGGTGGAGTCTTTAGTGTTTTCTATATTTTATAACATCTAGCCTGCAAATGATAGTTTCACTTTATATTTTCCAGTCTGGCTTCCACTTATTTCCTATTGTTATCTGGTTGTTCTAGCTAAAATCTCTAATATTGAGTTAAACAGAAATGGTTAGAGTGGGAGTTGTTGTTTAGTTCCTGATCTTAAAGGGAAAAAAAATCTCAGTTTTCACTATTAATATTACGTTGATTGTAGGTTTGTGATGCATGTCCTTTATTATGGTGAGGTAGGTTTCTTATATTCATGTGTAGTTCAGAACTTTTAATATTAATGTATGCTGAATCTTAATAAAGCTTCCTCTGATATCTGTTGATATTATATTTATTTTTCTTTTGTTGATTTGTGTTACAAAGATTGGTTTATGTACGTTACACTATCCTTACATCTGTGGAATGAATTCCACTTGATTACAATGTGTAATCATTCTAGCATTGCTGAATTAGATTTGTTAGTATTTTGTGGAAGATTTCTCCATTAATATTCGTGAGGGGCAGTATCCTTTTCTTGTGCAGTTTTTGTCTGATTTTGGTATTAAAATAATGTTGGTATAATAAAATGTGTTAGAGAGCATTTGCTCTTCAGTTTTTACAAATCAAGATGGGCATAAGTTCTTAGTTAAATGTTTGGTAGAATTCACTTTTACAGCTACCTTGCCTTGAACTTTAATTTTTGGAGACATTACATTTTTGATTATTGTTTCGATTTCCACACCGTGATTGTTTTTTTCAGTACTCCTGTTTTTCCTGATTTAGTCTTGTAAACTATATTCTTTTATGATCCTTTGAATTTCTATGCCATCTATGGTAATTTCTGCTCTTTCCTTTCTAATTGTTTATTGTTTTCTCTCTTCTTTGTTAAATTAAGTGTTGATCAATTTTGTTTGTATTCTTGAATAAACAATTCTTAGTTTCATTTGTCTTTTGTATGGTCTTTATAATTTCACTATACTGTATTTCCACCATTATTTTTATTTACCTCCTTTTACTAATGTTGGGTTTTGTTTGGTTCTCTTTCACAAATTGCTCAAACTGTAATAAGTTGTTTAGTTGGGATTTTCTTGCTTTTTTATCTGTGAATATATGGCAGTTTTCTTCCCTGTGAAGACAGTTTTTGATGCATCCCATGTGTTTTCATATTTTCTTTACTTCATTTGTATTAAGGCATTTTTTTTATTTTAATTACCTCCCTAAACCACGGTATTAAGCGACATGTTGTTTTGTCTCCAGAGTTTTCATGTTTAATAGTTGGTTTTTAACTTTATGGCATTATGGTCAAAAAAAGTACTTAGTATGAGTTCTGTCTTTCTAAATGTATTGACAATTGAATTGTGTTACATCTTACTGTCCATAAATATATTCTTTGTGCACTTGAAAGTAATGTGTCTTCTGATGTTTCTGGGTGAAATATTTTACAGATACCTGCTAAACCTATTGGGTCTAGCTTTTCATTTAAGGCTGCAATTTCTGTATTTATTTTCCATCTTATTGATCAGCCCATAGTTGTTAAGTTGGGTATTAAAATCTCTTAGTTTTATTGTGTAGTTATCAATATCTCTGTAGAGTTCTACTAAAAATTGTCTTAATGTATCTTGATGCTCCTTCATTTGATGCATATATATTTGTTCATTTTATTTCTTCTTGATATATTAGGCCATTAATCATAATGTAATAGACACTTCTATTTCTTATTACCATTTTATTTTGGAAATTTATTTTAGCTAATATAAATATAGCTGTTCCTGACCTTTTTTTGCTTGCCATTTGCTTATAGGATTGTTTTCCAGCCATTCAGTCTGTGCTTATCTTTGGTGGATAAATGAGTTTCTCGTAAACATCAAAAGGTTGGACATTTTTTTTTTTCAAATAAACTTAGCCACTCTATGCCTTTTAATTGTCAAACTCAAGAAATTTGTGTTTTAGGTGATTACTGAAATTTAAGTGCTTATTACCATTTTCTTATTTGCTCAGTTTAAGTTTCTTAGTTTGTCCATTTATTTTTTAATTATATTATTTTTATTGCAGCAATGTTTGTTTATACCCCTATACATGAGTTCCGTATATACATTTACAGCCTTTCCAGAGATATGTTACAAAACTATGCCCATCAAAAAAGCACTCACAATCCTCCACTGCAGTCCACTGGGCCACATTTTCCTGTTTGCTTCCCACACCCACTCTACCCCCTGGAAGCTTCAATTAGTCATATTTTGGGGGCATGTCATACCTTTTTTAAATAGCTGAATAGTATTCAATTGTGTGTATATACATCTTTATTGTCACTCATTGCCATTGGGCACTTAGGTTGTATCCTACCTTGTATATAGTACTGCAGTGAACATAAGAGTACATATATCCCTTCAAATTAGTGTTTTTGGTAGCTACCTAGGAATGGAATTGCTGGATTATGTTGTGATCTATTTTTAATGCTTTGAGAAACTTTCATACTTTTTCAGAGAAGCTGGACCAGTCTCCAGTACCATCTCCAGTCAATGAGGGTTCCTTCTTCTCCACACCCTCACTAACACTTGCTGTTTCTAGATTTTGATATGGTACATTCTCTCATATTTGAGGTGGTATCTTTTTGTAGTTTGATTTGAATTTTCCTCTTGATAAATGATGAGTGTTTTTCATGTGCTCTCTGGGCTTCTGTATGTCTTAACTGGAGAAGAGAGTCTATTTAGCTCCTTTGCCACTTTTTCATTTCTTTGTTTTGTTTCTGTTGAGTTGGATGAGTTCTTTGTAGATCTTGGATATCAACCCTTTGTCTCATATATTGTGTGCAAATACTTCTAACATTCAGTAGGGTGTCTTTTTTTTTTAGAAGTGGGGTACAGGCCAGAATCAAGGGGATTTGAGAGATTCACCAGAGAGTGGGGAGCAGAACAGGCAGATATGCCAAAATACACTGCTGAGGGAAGTAGGAAGTGAGACAGGAAAGGTCTGCTGCACCATGTGAGTTGCTCTCTGGCGGGCCAGGGATCGAACTCCTGCCACAAAGCTGTGGACAGCTTCATAGCGCTGCACTCAACCGCCTGCACCACCAGGGAGGCCTGGGTGTCTTTTCTTTCTTTTTTTTTTTCAAGATTTATTTATTGGGCCTCCCCGGTGGCGCAGCGGTTGAGCGCTGGGTTGCGAAGCTGCCCGCGGCCTCTGCGGCGCCGGTTCGATCCCCGGCTGCTCCCCGGCCACCGGAGGAGGATCCCACATGGTGCGCAGACCTCTCTTGCCGCCCGCTGCTCCCCTCAGCAGTGTACTTCAGCCCTTCTGCCTGCTCTGCTCCCCGCTCTGGCTCTGGTGAGTTCTCTCACCCTCCCGCGCTTCTGACTGTACCCAGTGCATGTATAAACAAGACAAACAAATATAATAAATAAATAAATAAAAAACATGCCTCTATAAAAAAAAAAAAAAAAGATTTATTTATTTATAGAAGAATCGGAGTACAGGCCAGATGCGCAGGAGGGTGAGAGGATTCACAGAGACAGAGTGGGGAACAAAACAGGCAGACTGATGAAATACACTGCTGAGGGGAGCAGTGGGCGCAACAGGAGAGATCTTACACACCATGTGGGACCCTCACCGGCCGGCCAGGATCAAACCAGGGCTGCAGAGGCTGCGGACAGCTTCACGCTCGGCGCTCAACTACCTGTGCCACCAGGGAGGCCCCCGGGTGTCTTTTTTTTTTTTTAATGATAGTTTCTTTTGCTGTGCAGAAGCTTCTTTAGTTTAATACATCAAACTTTTTGTTTATTTTTGCATTTGTTTTGCTTGATTGGAGCCTAGTCTCGAAAGACATCACTGAAGCCATTGTTATGGAATGCTTTGTCTAAGTTTTCTTCTGTATATTTTATGGTTTCATGTCTTACATCCAAGTTTTTAATCCATTTTGAGTTAATTGGGGTAATGATCATGTTTAATTCTTTTATATGTGTCTTTTCAGGTATCTACACCTTTGTTTAAGAGTTTCATTTATCCATTGTATACACGTTGTTTTATTTTCACAGCTGTTCATATAAGATTAGACTTATTTCTGAGTTCCCAATTACATTTGTCTATGCATCTCTTTTTGTACAAATGCCATACTGTTTTGATTTGATAACTTTGTGTTATAGTTTGAAGTCTGGGATCTATACATCTATAGTCCTGTGATTTAAAAATAATTATCTATTTTTTAAATTGTGATTCTATTAGGATTATCCACTTTAGTTATTGTAATCCATAGGGTACCTACCACAAACTCATAGAGTCTATCACCAACTGCATTGTGTTTTCTTCTTTCTTTGTTCCTTCTCCTCCTCCATACTTTTTCCCTTTTGGAAAGTATCTTTCACTTCTTTAGTCAGTTTTCAAGGGTTATCTTTTAAGGTTGTCTTTCTCTGGTTCTTAGTTTTGTTTCTCTATATACCACATATTAGTGACAGCATCAGGGATTTGTCTTTTCTCCTTTTGTCTTGTATCACTTAGCATTATCTCTTCCAACTCCTTCATACTGCTGCAAAAGGCATGATTTTATCTTGTTTGGCTTGCTGAATACTAATCTATTGTGTATATGTACCAATTCTTGCTGATCTACTCATCGTGTTTTGGGCACATAAATGGTTTCCATATAGTTATGGAGCTAGTACAGGCTTCCTTTCTAATTAGTATTTTTTTTAATAAATTTTATTGTTATATTCCCCATACAATTGCAGCCCCCCCATTCTGACCCCAATCCCTCCCCTCCCGCCCCCGCCCCCCTAAAAAGTGTCTCTGGTTCGTAGTTTTTTTGCTGATTTTGATTTTCACTTTCTTATAGTTATTCATTTTCCTGGTCCCTTATTTAAGTTTTCTAGATTCCTGCTATGAGTGAGACCATCCGGTATTTTCTTTTTCTTTTTGGCTTATTTCGCTGAGCATGATCCCTTCCAGCGCCATCCATGTTGCTGCAAATTGCATGTGTTTATCTTTTTTGAATGCTGAGTAATATTCCATGGTATATATGTACCACATCTTCTTGATCCAGTCATCTATTTTTGGGCATTTGGGTTGTTTCCAAAGCTTAGCTATTGTAAACAGTGCTGCTATAAACATAGGGGTGCAGGTGTTCTTTGGAATTGATGTTTTTGTGTCCTTTGGGTAAATTCCTAGGAGTGAATTGCTGATCCTATGGAAGCTCTATGTTTAGTAGGTCCAGAAATCTCCACACAGCTTTCCACAGTGGTTGGACCAGTTTGCACTCCCACCAACAGTGCAGAAGAGTTCCTTTTTCTCCACACCCTCGCCAACATTTGTTGTTGCTAGTTTTTTTAATATGTGCCATTCTCACTGGTGTAAGATGGTATCTCATGGTAGTTTTGATTTGCATTTCCCTGATGACAAGTGATGTTGAACATTTTTTCATTTGCCTGTTGGCCATTTGCATTTCCTCTTCTGAGAAGTTTCTTTTTAGGTCTTCTGCCCATTTTTTGACTGGATTATTTTCTTTGTTGTTGTTGAGTCTCATCAGCTCTTTGCAGATTTTTGTGATCAGTCCTTTATCATTAGTGTTGGGTGCAAAAATGTTCTCCCAGTTGGTGGGGTTTCTCTTTGTTTTTGTTATTGTCTCTTTTGCTGTGCAGAAGCTCTTTAATTTGATGTAGTCCCATCTATTTATCTTCGCCTTCACTATCACTGCTTTGGGTGATGTGTCTGTAAAGATGTCTTTGATGTGCAAATCATGTAGTGTTTCGCCTATATTTCCTTCTATATATTTTATGGTTTCAGGTCTTATGTCTAGTTCTTTAATCCATTTTGAGTTGATTTTTGTGTATGGTGTGAGGTAGTGGTCAAGCTTCATACTTTTGCATGTAGCGACCCAGTTTTCCCAGCACCATTTATTGAACAAACTTTCTTTGCTCCAATGCATAGTCTTTGCTCCTTTGTCAAAGATTAGTTGAACATAAATCTGTGGGTGTATTTCTGGATTTTCTATTCGATTCCATTGGTCTGTATGTCTGTTCTTGTTCCAATACCATGCAGTTTTGATGATTATGGCTTTGTAGTAGAGTTTGAAGTCTGGGAGTGTGATGCCTCCATTCCCTTCTTTTTTTTTCAGGAGAGCTTTGGCTATTCGGGGTTTTTTGTGATTCCATATGAATTTCATCAATAATTGTTCTATTTCTTTGAAGAATGACATTGAAATTTTGATTGGAATAGCATTGAATCTGTATATTGCTTTTGGAAGGATGGCCATTTTAATAATGTTTATTCTTCCAATCCATGAGCAGGGGATGTCTCTCCATTTCTTTGTGTCTTCTTCTATTTCTTTTAACAGTGTTTTATAGTTTAATTAGTATTTTTTTAACTTATGGGTAGAGGGGGTCTCTGGTGATGCAGGCGGTTGAGCACAGTACTGTGAATCTGTCCGCAGCCTCTGCAGTGCTGGTTTCTAACCTGCCTGGCCATGGAGATACCGGCATGGCACAGCAGACCTCTCCTGTCTCACCCACTGCTCCCCTCAGCAGTGTATTTCAGTCAGTCTGCCTGTTCTGTTCTCCACTCTGTCTAGTGAATCCTCTCACCCTCCCGCACATCTGGCCTTAACCCCAGTTCTTGTATAAATAAATAACTCTTTTAAAAAATGAATTATAAGCACTTCTGTCTGGTTTTTGACTGGATTATTTTCTTTATTTTTGTTGTTTCATCAGCTCTTTGTAGATTTTTGTGATCAGTCCCTTATCATTAGTGTTGTGTGCAAAAATTTTCTCCCAGTCGGTGGAGTTTCTTTGTTTTGATTATTGTCTCTTTTGCTGTGCAGAAGCTCTGTAATTTGATATAGTCCCAGCTGTTTATCTTTGCCTTCACTGTCACTGCTTTGGGTGATGTGTTTGTAAAGATGTCTTTGAGGTGCATGCCATGTAGTGTCTCGCCTATATTTCCTTCTATATATTTTGTGGTTTCAGGTCTTATGTCTAGTTCTTTAATCCATTTTGTGTTGGTTTTTGTGCATGGTGTGAGGTAGTAGTCAAGTTTCATTCTTTCACATGTAGCGACCCAGTTTTCCCAGCACCATTTATTGAACAAACTTCTCCAAAGAGGAAATACAAATGGCCGACAGGCATATGAAAAAATGTTCAACATCACTTGCAATCAGGAAAATGCAAATCAAAACTACAATGAGACACCATCTCACACCAGTGAGAATGGCATGTATTAAAAAAACTAGCAACAACAAATGTTGACGAGGATGTGGAGAAAAAAGAACTCTCCTGCACTGCTGGTGGGAGTGCAAACTGGTCCAACCACTGTGGAACGCTGTGTGGAGATTGATGAACTCTTTGTAAATCTTTGATATCATTCCCTTGTCAGATGTATGGTATGCACATATTTTCTCCCATTCATTAGGTTGCCTCTTTTTGTCAGTTATGGTTTTCTTTGTTATGCAGAAGCTTTTTAGTTTTATGTAGTCCCATTGTTTATATTCTTTTGCTTTCATTGCTGCTTGTATGAATCTTCAAAGATCATCTCTGAAGTTTGTGGTGATTTTGCTTATGTTTGCTTCTATGTATTTTATGGTTTCAGGCTTTGCATCCCTGTCTTTTGTCCATTTTGAATTGATTTTTGTGTATGCTGTGAGACAGTGGTCTAGTTTCATTCTTTTTTTTCTATATGGCACTCCAATTTTTCCAATACCATTTATTGAAGAGGCTTTCCTTGTTCCAGTATATGTTATTTGCTTTGTTGTCATAGGTGTTGTATATGTGTTTGTTTATTTCTAGGCTCTCAGTTCTGTCCCATTAATCTGTGTGTCTGTTTTTGTTTTGATATTGTGCTTTTCAGTAGTACAGTTTGAAGACTGAAAGTGTAGCACTGCCGTGTTTCCCCTTTTTTGTTAGAATACCTTTTGCTATTTAGGACCTTTTGTTTTTCCATGTGAATTTCAATAAAGTTTGTTCCATTTCTTTGAAGTATGCCATTGGGATGTTTATTGGGACTGTATTAAATCTGTAATTACTTTGGGTAGGATCACCATTTTGCCTATCCATGTGCAGCAAATATCATTCCATTTCTTTGCGTCTTCTATTTCTTTAAATAGTGTTTTATAGTTTTCCTGTATAGGTCCTTCACATATTTTGTTTGGTTTATTCCTATGTATGTTTTTTTTTTTTGTGAGATTGTAAATATAATAGCTTTAGTAATTTATCCTCCTATTTCAAAGATCAGTTGATTTTTGTGAATGGATTTTATATTCCTGCTACTTTGTTAAACTGGTTTATTGTCTTGATTGGTTTTTCCATGGAGCCTTTTGTGTTCTCATTGTGTATTATCATGTTGTCTAAAACTGGTAATTTTATTTCTTTTCCAATTTTGATTCTTTTAAAATCTTTCTCTTGCCTGATTGCTATAGCTCAGACTTTCATTACTATGTCGAATAGTAATAGTGAGAGTGAACATCCTTGTCTTGTGCCAGATCTTAGTGGGAAGGCTTTTAGTTATTCACCATTGACAATGATGCTAGCTGTGTGTTTATTATATACTCAGTTTATCATGTTAATCTATATTCCCTTTATCCCCAGTTTTTCAAAGGATTTCATCATAAATGGGTGTTGGATCTTATTAAATGCTTTTATAGCATCTGTTCATATGATCATTTGGTTTTTGTCTTTCTCTTTGCTGGCATGATTAATTACGCTGGTTGAGTTTTGGACATTGAACATCCTTGTATCCTTGGTATGAATCCCACTTGGTCATGCTATATAATCATTTTAATGTGTTGTTGGATACAATTTGCTAAGATTTTATTGATGATTTTTGCTTCTGTATTCATGAGGGAAATTGGTCTGTAGCCTTTTTTTTTTAAAGATTTATTTATGCATACAAGAGCTGGGGTGCAGACCAGAGATGCAGGGATGAGAGGATTCACCAGAGACAGAGCGGGGAGCAGAACAGGCAGATCTACTGAAATACACTGCTGAGGGGAGCAGCAGGTGAGACAGGAGTGGTCTGCTGTGCCATGTAGGCCACCGCCCCCCCCACCATCCGGGGCTCGAACCCACACTGCAGCAGCTGCTGGTAGCCTCAAGAGTGCTGTGTAGCAGCCCCTTGTACCACCACGGAGGCCCCGGTCTGTAGCCTTTTTGTGTTTGTGTATTTTTGTCTTCTTGTTAATGTTGGCCCTATAAAATGTGGGTGATTTCCTCTTTTGCATTTTTTTGGAAGAGTTTGAGCAGGACAGGTATTAATTCATCTTAGGTTTGGTAAAATACTCTTGTGAACCCATCTAGTCCTGTGTATTTTTTGTTTTTTTGGGGGGGAGTTTAGACTACTATTACAATATGTTAATTGTGATTGGTCTGTTCAGGATTTCTATTTCTTTCCTATTCAGTTGCAGATGGTTGTATAATTCTAGGATTTTGCCCATTACTTCTAAGTCATTGAATTTGTTAGTGTATAGTTAATCCTCTGAATATCTGCAGTGTTGGTTGTGATTTTTCCTCTTTCTTTTTTTATCCTATTTATTTGAGATTTCTCCTTTTTTTTCCTGTTGTGTTTATTTCTTTGATCTGTTGTACTGGGTTTTATTTAGAATTCATTTATTTCTGCTTTGATTTTTATTATTTGTTATTTTTCAGACTTTTGGGTTAGTTTATTCTTTCCTAATTCCT
Source organism: Talpa occidentalis (assembly GCF_014898055.3). NCBI lineage: Eukaryota > Metazoa > Chordata > Mammalia > Eulipotyphla > Talpidae > Talpa > Talpa occidentalis. The sequence continues at coordinate 40,246,202 of NW_023601543.1, forward strand.
CTGCATGGGAGAAAAAATTCTTTGATGTCCTTCTTGCTTTTGATGTGGTCCTGTATTTGCTATATATTTCCCTCTTAGTACTGCTTCTGTTACATCCTACAGGCTTTTAAAAAAATATATTTTTTTCTTTTTTAAATTAATACTTTTATATATTTTTAGATCATTTTTGCACAATGAATGCATTTTCATCTTGCTTATATTCCCCATACAATTCCCACCCTCCTTATTTTGACCCTAATCCCTACTCCTCACCCCCAATATTGTGTCTCTGGTTTATAGTTGTTTGTTGATTTTGATTTTTACTTTATGATAATTAGTCTTTTTCCTGGTCCTTTATTTATGTTTCTATGAGTGTGACCATCCGGTATTTTTTTTTGTTTTTTCTGGCTTGTTTTGCTGAGCATGATACCTTCCAGCTCCATCCATGTTGCTGCAAATTACATGAGTTTATCTTTTTGATTGCTGAGTAATATTCCATTGTGTATATGCACCACATCTTCTTGCTATGGAAAGAACCCAAATGCCCAAAAATAGATGACTGGATCAAGAAGATGTGGTATTTTTTTCTTTTTTCATTTTTTTTAAATTTTTTACATCATTGTTCATTTTTAAACAATATTTGCTTCCCCCACCCCCTCAGGTGTAGTCCCCATAGAGTTTCCTTCACCATTACACCCGTACACCATCACTTCAGTCCTCTGTGCTCCTCTCTCCCTCCCTCTGATCCCTCTCCTGCCTCCTCCCCTGCAGTATGTCTCTGATTTATAATTGCCCGCTTTTGCTTTCTTGTGTTTTGTACTGTTGTTTTTGGTTTTTTTATACTAATGTATTATTTGGTTCCCCTATATTCCTGCTATAAGTGAAACCATCCGATGTTTTTCTTTTTCCTTCTGGCTTATTTCACTGAGTATAATTCCTTTTAGTTCCATCCATGTTGCTGTGAATGCCGAGCTTATCTTTTTGAATTGCTGAATAATATTCCATTGTGTATATATACCACATCTTCTTGATCCAATCATCTTTTGGGGCATTTGGGTTGTTTCCAGGTTTTTACGTATTGTAAATGGTGCTGCAATAAACATAGGTGTACAGATGTTCTTTTGAATAAATATTTTTTGTGTCTTTTGGATAGATCCATAGTAGTGGAATTGCTGGGTCATATGGTAGCTCCACTTTTAGTAGACTGAGGAACCTCCAGACAGCTTTCCATTGGGGTTGGACCAGTGTGCACTCCCACCAGCAACGTAGGAGAGTTCCTTTTTCACCACATCCTCACCAACTTTTGTTGTTGCTTGTTTTTTTGATATTTTCCATTCTTACTGGTGTAAGGTGGCATCTCAATGTGGTTTTGATTTGCGTTTACCTGATGATAAGGGATGCTGAACATTTTTCATATGCCTGTTGGCCATTTCATTTCCTCTTTGGAGAAAATATCTTTTAGGTTCTTCTGCCTACTTCTTGACTGGATTGTTTATTTTGTGTTTGTTGTGTCCTCTGAGTTCTTTGTATATCTTTGTGATCAGTCCCTTATCAGTTGACTGGGGTGCAAATATTTTCACAGTCAGTGGGGTGTCTCTGTTTTGCTTAATGTCTGTTTTGTTGTGCAGAAGCTTTTCAATTTGATGTAATCCCAGGTGTTTTATCTTTGACTTTCTTTGCTTTGGGTGATGAGTTAAAGATGTTATTGTGATGTATGTCTTGTAGTGTTTTACCAATATTTTCTTCTATGTATTTTATGGTTTCAGGTCTTATGTCCAGTTATTTTATCCATTTTGAGTTGATTTTTGAGAGGTAATGTAGAGGTCTCATTTCATTTCATTTTTTTGCATGTGGTGGTCCAGTTTTCCCAGCACCATTTATTGAACAAACTTTCTGTGTACCATTGCATATTCTTTGCTTCTTTGACAAAAATCAGTTGTTGGGCCTCCCCCGTGGTGCAGCATTTGAGTGCTGGGCTGCGAAGTTGCCCGCAGCCTCTGCAGTGCTGGTTCGATCCCCGGCCCCCACCAAGGGTCCCACATGGCTCGTAGACCTCTCCCGCTGCGCCCGCTGCTCCCCTGAGCAGTGTACTTTGTCACGCCTGTTCTGCTCCCCGTTCTGGCTCTGGTGAATTCTCTCACCCTCCCATTCTTTTGACTGTACCCAGTGCTTGTATAAATAAATAAATCTTTTAAAAAATCAGTTGTCCATGTAAGTGTGGTTTTATTTCTGGGCTCTCTGTTTGATTCCATTGTTCTGTGTGTCTGTCTTTGTTCCAATACCAAACTTTTTAAATTATTATGGCTTTGTAGTATAGCTTCAAATTTGCAAGTGTGTTACCTCCTTTCTCCTTTGTTTTCATCAGTAGGGCTTTGGCTATTTGTGTTTTTTTTTTTTGTTTTGTTTTGTTTTGGTGGTTCCATAAGAATTTCATCAGTATTTGTTCTATTTTTTGAAGAATGTCATTGAGATTTTTACTGGAATAGCTTTGACACTGAATAATGCTTTTGGTAGGATGGCCATTTTAATAATGTTAATTCTTCCAATCCATGACCAGGGGATGTCTTTCCATTTTTTTGTGTCGTCTTCTGTTTTTTTTAACAGTGTTTTATAATTTTCTTTGTATAGGTCTTTCACCTCTTTTGTTAGGTTTGTTCCCAAGCATTTGATTCATTTGTTTCCATTATAAAAGGGATCATTTTCTTGATTTCTTCTTCTTCAGATTGATTGTGTATAGCAAGGCTACCGATTTTTGCGTGTTCATTTTGTATCCTGCTACTTTACTGAACAAGCTGATATTGTGAGGAGTTTTTGGGGTTCTCTATGTATATTATCATATCATCAGCAAATAGTGATAGTTTTACTTCTTCTTTCCCTATTTGGATTCCTTGTATGTCTTTTTCTTGTCTTATTGCCCTGGCTAGGACCTCCAGTATTATATTGAAGAGCAGTGGTGAGAGAGGACATCCTTGTCTTGTTCCTGATCTTAAAGGAAAGACCTTCAGCTTTTTGCCATTGTAAGTAATATTGGCGGTGGGGTTTGTCCTATATGGCTTTTATCATGTTAAGCTATGTTCCTTCTATCCTGAGAATTTCAAGGGCCTTCATCATAAATGGATTTTGGACTTTGTTGAATGCTTTCTCAGCATCTGTTGATATGCTCAGATGTTTTTTTTTTTGTTTTTCCTTTTGTTGATGTTTTGGATTACACTGATCGATTTTCATATGTTGAACCATCCTTGTGCCCCTGGGATGAATCCCACTTGATTTGGTGCATTTTCCCTTTGACACATTGTTGGATTCTGCTGGTAAGGATTTTGTTGAGGATTTTTGCATCAGTGTTCATTAGGGAGATTGGCCTGTAATTTTCTTTTTTTCGTGCTGTCCTTGTTTGGTTTTGGTATTAGTGTAATGTTGGCTTCGTAGAACATATTTGATAGTATTATTTCTTTTTCAATTTTTTGAAAGTGTTTGTGTAGGATAGGCACTAATTCACTGCTGAACATTTAGTAGAATTCATTTGTGAAGCTGTCTGGGCTTTTGTTTGGGGGGAGTGCTTTGATTACTGCCTCAATTTCACTTCTTGTAATTGGTCTGCTTAGGTGTTCTATTTCTTCTTTGTCCAGCTTTGGATGATTATATTGTTCTAGGAATTTGTCCATCTCTTCTAGGTTGTTGAATTTGTTTACATGTAAGTGTTTCATAGCAATCTATGATTATTTTGATTTATACTGAGTCTGTTGTGATTTCTCCTTTCATAATGCAATTTATATGTGTTTTCTCCTATTTTTTCTTTGTGAGCCTTGCTAGAGGTTTGTCTATTTTGTTTATTTTTTCAAAGAACCAACTTTTGGTTTCATTGATATTTTGGATTTTTTTAAAATTCCCATGTCATTTATTTCTGCTTTGATTTTATTATTTCCTTTTTCTACTGGCTTTAGGTTTTGTTGTTGTTGTTCTTTTTCTAGCTCTTTGAGATGTGAGATTATGTTGTTTCTTTGAGTTCTTTCTTGTTTCTTGATGTGAACCTGTATTACTATATATTTTCCTCTTATTACTGCTTTTGTCACATCCCATACATTCTGAAAAGTGGTGTCCTCCTTTTCGTTCAACTCACAGTATTTTTTTTAAATAATAAATTTTATTTTTATATTCCCCATACAATTGCAACCCCCCCATTCTGACCCCAATCCCTCCCCTCCCGCCCCTCACCCCCCAAAAAGTGTCTCTGGTTCATAGTTTTTTGTTGATTTTGATTTTCGCTTTCTTATAGTTATTCATTTTTCTGGTCCCTTATTTAAGTTTTCTAGATTCCTACTATGAGTGAGACCATCCGGTATTTTTCTTTTCTTTTTGGCTTATTTCGCTGAGCATGATCCCTTCCAGCGCCATCCATGTTGCTGCAATTTGCATGTGTTTATCTTTTTTGAATGCTGAGTAATATTCCATGGTATATATGTACCACATCTTCTTGATCCAGTCATCTATTTTTGGGCATTTGGGCTCTTTCCAAAGCTTAGCTATTGTAAATAGTGCTGCTATAAACATAGGGGTGCAGGTGTTCTTTGGAATTGATGTTTCTGTGTCCTTTGGGTAAATACCTAGGAGTGGAATTGCTGGATCATATGGAAGCTCTATGTTTAGTAGGTCCAGAAATCTCCACACAGCTCTCCATAGTGTCAACTCACAGTATTTTTTTATTTTTTCTTTGATCTCCTCATGGTCCAGTGGTCTTCCAGTAGTGTGGATTTTAATCTCCATGAAGTGGGAGGGTTCCTTATTTTCTTTTCATGATTTATTTCTAGTTTGCTGTCTTTATGATCAGAGAAGATACTTGAAATGATTTTGATCTTTGTGTATCTGTTGATGTTTGTCTTGTGGCGCAGTATGTGATTGATTATGGAGATTGATCCGTGTGTGCTTGAGAACAATGTGTACTCGAATTTTTTTGGGTGCTGTGTCCTATAGATGTCTGTTAAGTCCATGCATTCTATGTCTTTATTTAGGGCACTAGTGATAATAACTGTCTAATGTATTTTGGTGCTCCTTCATTTGGAGAGTATATGTTGATGAGTGTTAATATCTTCCTTATTTATTGTCCCGTTGATCATAATCTAGTGTCCATCTATGTCTTTTTACCTTTTTTAGTTTGAAGTCTATTTCATTTACTTCTAGGATTGTTTTCCAATCTTTTAGTTTCAGTCTGTGTTTATCTTTTGTGGTTAAATGTGTTTCCTGGAGACAGCAGAAGGATGGATTTTTTTTTTTCAATCTAGCCTGCTGTGTCATTTTATTGATGAGTTTAATCCATTTTCATTTAGAGTTAATATTGGTATGTTAGAATCTAGATTTTCCATTTTATCTTTTTGTGATTTCATTCCTAACTTTATTCTGTTCTTGATCATTCCTCTGTTGGTGTTGGCTTTAGGACCTGTAGAATTTTTTGGAATGGGGATTTAGTTGTAATGAGTTTCTGGACTTTCCATTTGTCTAAGAAGATCCATACTTTTTCTTCATAGAGGAAGGAGAGTTTTGCAGGGTAAAATATTCTTGATTGGTATTTGCTGTCTTGAAGTTTGTTGAATATGTTGCTCCATTTCCTTCTTGCCCATAGTGTTTCCTCAGAGAAGTCTGAGGTTAAACTGATTAATTTTTCCCATGTAGGTTATCTGTTTCTTCCCCCTTGCCAGTTTCATTATGTTTTCTTTGTCTTGGATGCTTGCAAGCTTTACTATTATGTGTCTTGCTATAGTTTTCATTTCATTGTGGTAGTTGGGTGGTCTTCTCACTTTTTGTATGTCTATATTCATCTTGTTTTTAATACTTGGGAAGTTTTCTTCAACTATCTCCTTGAATAATTTCTCAGTTCCTTTGTCTCTTTCCTCACCTTCTGGAATGCCTGTAAATCTTACATTCCCTCTCTTTATGGAGTCTTGTAATTGTCTAAGTGTATTCTTATTTTCTTCATTTGCACTTCTCTCTCTTTTTCTCTTTTGGTTCTTTCTGTTTCTGTATCTTCAAGTGTACTGATCAATTTTTCCATTTCCTCAGTTCTGTTTTCAATGTTGTTCCAAGAACTCTTTGTCTCCTTCAGTAATCTTTTTGTCTCCTTTTCTTTTATTTCCTTTCTTAAGGTCTCATTTTCGTTCTTCAGTTCATGGATTATTTGTCTCATCTCATTATACTTTTTTTTAAGATTTTTTATTTATATAAGCACTGGGTATAGTCAGAAGCGTGGGAGGGTGAGAGAATCCACCAGAGCCAGAGCGGGAAAAAGAGCAGGCAGACTGATGAAATGCACTGCTGAGGGGAGCAGCCGGCATGGCAGGAGAGAATTGTGCGCCATGTGGGACCCTCACTGGTGGCTGGGGATCTAACCAGTGCTGCAGAGGCTGCAGGCAGCTTCACAGCCCAGCGCTCAACCACTGCACCACTGCAGAGGCCCCTAATTATACTTTTTAATCATGATGGTTATTAATTCCCTATCTGACAGGTAGAAAAGTTCTTCCATGTCATTGTTGAGCTCTGGTGACTGATTTTCTTTTTGTGGTATGTCCTTCTCCTGTGGGCTTGCTTGGTTATTTTTATTTTTCTTTCTCCCTGCTGTGTGCTTTCTCATTTGTTCTATGCGTTGGGACGTTTTGCCACTGGTGTTGGCGGGCATCTCTTTGGAATTCTCCTTCAGGGGTATCGAAATCTGTTTACAAGACTGAGATCAGCACTGGCTGGCCAAAACTCCACCAGGGTGTTGATGCTGTGGCTGTGTTGCTGGGCACTGTCTCTTACAGTTCCCTCCCTCTGTATTTACTCAATTCCAGCAGGCAATCAGTTAGTTAGTGATTTTGCTCTGGTCACTGGGTGGCGCTCAGGACCTGTACATGCTGACCTGTGAGTTTCCCCTGTAGTTCTCTGAGAAATGGAGGCAGGGAGGGGAGTACTTCAACACAGGGTCTATTGCTCAGGCTTGGTGCTGTGTCTCAATCTCAAGGTCTCAGATCTAAAACCAAGACTGTCATCCTGTGCAGTACCCACTGTTAAGGCATGTACCATGCCCAAATCCTGTGCCTAGCTCTCAGTTTCAGAATGGGGTCTTGGTCCATGCCTTGTTTCCCTTCTTAACACCATCTGAGTTGCCCACTCCCTCTCAGACCCTAAGGGTGGTTTTGGAAACTCTGGCTTCCAACTATTAGGAAGTTGGTGATTTTGTTCTGATCACTAGGTGGCACCAGAGATCTTTCCTGGTATCCTTCCAGAGCTGTGCTTTTTCCCAGTGGGTCTCTGGGGAACTGAGTGGGGGTAGTATGGAATGGCTCAATGGTGTGGGGTGTTGTATCTGTCCCTTGCCACATGTCATGAGAATCCCAAGCCCTGAATTTCATGTCCGGGGTCTCAGTTCCCAAACCCTCAGATCCCGGAAGCGTGCAGCAGCCCAGTTCAGTGTCCACAGAAATGGCGTCTTTTGCACTGTGCTCCCTTGACCGAGTGCCTGGTTTTTGATTACTCAGTGAGGGTCATTCACCTCAGTGAAGGTTCCCATGTGTCTCCCCGCGAACCTAGGTCGCAGGCACAGGGATCTGGGCAACCGTGATCTGCGTATGCTTTTCGAGTGTGCGCGTGTGCGCACATGATTTTCTGCACAAGCTTAGTGGCTGTCCTTGGGTTATTTGTAGGTCTCTCAGTGGTTGGGTCCTTATCTTCCTCTAATGTTGCCCAGAGACATTAGCTCACCTCCTTGGCGGTTCCCGCATGGTTCTCCACAGTTCCCACATGGTTCTCCACAGTTCCTGTTCACCTGCAATAGTTCCTTTCCACTCACAGTCCCGCTGGATCTGTAGTTTGTTCTCATTTTTGTTGTTGTTGTTGTTGTTGTTGTTGTTTCTTTCTGTTGGTTGGAGTGTACTGTTTTTTGTGGGTTTACAGGTTTGGGATAGTTGTATTCTTGTTATGCTTTTGTTTCAAGCATTTTTTTTTTAATTTCCTCTTTGATTTCTTCTTAAAACCAGTAGTCATTTAGTCGTTTATTATTCAGTATCCATGTTTTACAGGATTTCCCTGTTTTGATAACTAATTTCTAGTTTAATACCTTTATGTTCCAAGAAAATGCTAGGTATGATTTAAGTCAAAATTAAGAATTTGTTGATACTTGTTTTGTGACCCATGTGGTGGTCTATTCTGGAGAATGTCCCATGGGCCCTGTTTTTGTGGGGAGCGCACAGTGCCATGTAGATGTCTATTAAGTCCATGTTTTCTAATTCTCTGTTTAATACTCTTGTGTCCCTATCTTTTTTTTTTTTTTATCTAGTTCATCTGTCCATTGGTGAAAGTGGAGTGTTGCGGTCCCCAACCATAAATGTGTTTTTTCCTATATCTGTCTTTAGAGTTAATAGTGGTTATTTTGTTTGGCCTCCCTGGTGGTGCAGTGGGTTGAGCACAGCACTGTGAAGCTGGCTGCAGTCTCTGCAGCGTGGGTTCGATTCCCAGCTGGCCAGGGAGATTCCCACATGGCATGGTAGACCTCTCCTGTCTCACCCGCTGCTCCTCTCAGCAGTATATTTAGGTCCTTCTGCCTGTTCTGCTCCCTGCTTTGTCTCTGGTGAACTCTCACTTTCCCACACCTCTTGCCTGTACCCCAGTGCTTGTATAAATAAATAAATCTTGGGGAAAAAATCTTGAAAAAAATAGTAATTACTTTGTGTATACTTGTACGCCGTCATTTGAACATATATTGATGAGTGGTTTGTGTCCTTGATGTATTTCTTTTTGTTGGCATTGCTTTGGCTATTTGGGATCTTTTTCAGTTCCATAAAAATATCTGTAATGTTGGCTCTATTTCTTTGAAGAAAGTCACTCAAGCTTATTTGTTGATTACATTGACTTGTTCTATTTCCCTTTGTATATTCCCCGTTATAGTAATTTAATTAATCTTATATATGAGAAAGAAATGCCTTTCCTTTTTTGAATTTATTTCTTTAATACTCTCTATTTGTTTAGTTTGTAAATGTATTGCCACATACTTATTTTTGCTAAATTGCAAATGAGTGTTTTACTTAAATTCTTTCTCCTGTAGTTCTTGTTTACATATAAGAACTTAACAAAATTTTATATATTAATTTTCTAGCCCATCACTTCACCATATGGATTTATTGATTCCAATGAATTTTTACCAGTCTAACTTTTTCTTCTTGTCCAATTCGAATTAAGTCTACATCTTTTCCTTACCTTATTGCTCCAAGTGGTGATGTGTTAAAGTAGGAGTGAAAGCGCACACATCCTTATCTTGTACCTGATCTTAGATGAAAATTTTTTAAAATATTTTACTATAGAATGTTATGTTAGATGTGGGTCTGTTGTAAATGACTTTTCTTATGTTAAGGGATAATACTTCTATCCCCATTTTATTAAGAGTTTTTGTCATAAATGGTTGCTGAGTTCTGTCATTTGCCTTTTCTGCATATATATTGATACGATCATATGATTTTATATGTTCTTTCTTTAATATGTTGAATTACATTGACTGATTTAGCTTATGTGAACCATTATTGCACCCCAAGAATAAATTTCATTTAGTCATGGTACATGATTCTTTTATATGTTGTTAAATTCAGTGTGCATATATTTCATTGGTAATTTTTCATGTATATTCATCAGGTATAATTGTCATTTTTCTTTCTTTTGATATTTAGTATAAAAAGTATGTGCAAAGTATAAAAATACAACTTTTACAAATCTGTTTTGATAATGTGACATTTTTTTAAATTACTTTCTTACATCATTGTTATTTATTGGATATTACCTGATTTCTCTCCTTGTGTCATCCCTGTAGTTCTCCCACTACCATCATGCTATAGTGCCTGTGATCAATCTCCCCCATATGTTATGCTCTTCTCTCCCCTCTTCGAAACCCTCCCCCTATGACTCCCCTGCTATATAGATCATATACCTCAGATCTATGCAGGTTTTGTCTTTTCCTAACCCTTTGTTCACTTTCTACATTCCCCATATAAGTGAAATCAATGATGTTTCTCTTTATCCACCTTATTTCACTTAGCATAATCCCTTACAGTTCCATCCATGTTACTGCAAATAGCATGTTTATCTTTTTTGATTGCTTAGTATATTCTATCTTATATATATACCATGTCTTCTTGATCCATTCATCTGCTTGGGAGCATTCAGGTTGTTTCTATAGCTTAGATATTGGAAATAGTGCTGCAATAAACATAGGAGTGCAGGTTTCCTTTAGAATGTGTTTTTGTATTTTTGGGGTAGATTCCTAGGAGTGGAATACTGCATCAAATGGTAGATCCATTTTCAGTGTTTTAAGGAACCTCCACACAGCTTTCCATGGTGTTTTGACAAGTTTACATTTCTACCAGCAGTGTAAAAGTGTTCCTTTATCTCCACATCCTCTCCAATATTTGTTGCTCCCTGTTTTTTAATGTGGACCATTCTTACTGGAGTGGCATGATATCTCATTGTGAATTTGATTTTCAATTTCCCTGATAATAAGTGATGTTGAGCATTTTTTCACATACCTGTTGGCCATTTGCATTTCTTCCTTGCAGAAGTGTATTTTCAGTTCTGCCCATTTTTTGACTCTGTTGTTTGTTTTTTTATTTATTGTCAAGTTGTATAAGCTCTTTGTACATCTTTGATATCATCTTATCACTTGTATGGTGTGCAAATATTTTCTCCCATTCAATAGCATGTCTCTTTGTTTTTGTTGCTCTCTCTTTTGCTGTACAGAAGCTTTTTTATTTTGATGTAGTCCCTGCTGTTAATCTTCTCTTTTGTTTTCCTTTCTTCTGGGAAAGACATATGAAAAATGTTTCAGAGATTTATATCATAGAGTCCTTAGCCTATGTTTTTCTCTATATACTTTATGGCTTCAGATCTTACATCTGTTTTTATCCATTTTTAGTTGTGTAAAATGATCGTATCAAGAGATGCTGAGAAAGCATTGATTAAGTCCAACATCATTTTGTGTATGCTGTGAGATATTAATCTAGTTTTGTTCTTTTGCATGTGAAAGTCCAGTTTTCCCAGCACCATTTTTTGAAGAGGCTTTCCTTGTTCCTGTGTAAATTCTTTTCTCTTTGTTACAGATTAGTTAACCATATATGTGTGGTTTTCTTTCTGGAGTTTCAATTTGATTCCATTGGTCTGTGTGTATGTTTTTGTTCTAGTACCATGTCCTTTTTATTATTAGAGCTTTGTAGTATTGTTGGAAATCTGGGAGTGTAATACCTCCATGTCCCCCTTTTAGTCAGGAGAGTTTTGGCTGGTGTTTTGTGTGTGTGTGTGTGTGTATGTGTGTGACTCAATATGAATTTCAGCAACATTTGTTCCATTTCTTTGAAGAATGCCATTGAAATTTTATTTTTATTTTAATAATAAATTTTATTTTTATATTCCCCATACAATTGCAGCCCCCCCATTCTGACCCCAATCTCTCCCATCCCACCCCCGCCCCCTTAAAAGTGTCTCTGGTTCGTAGTTTTTTGTTGATTTTGATTTTCACTTTCTTATAGTTATTCGTTTTCCTGGTCCCTTATTTAAGTTTTCTAGATTCCTGCTATGAGTGAGACCATCCGGTATTTTTCTTTTTCTTTTTGGCTTATTTCGCTGAGCATGATCTCTTCCAGTGCCATCCATGTTGCTGCAAATTGCATGTGTTTATCTTTTTTGAATGCTGAGTAATATTCCATGGTATATATGTACCACATCTTCTTGATCCAGTCATCTATTTTTGGGCATTTGGGTTGTTTCCAAAGCTTAGCTATTGTAAACAGTGCTGCTATAAACGTAGGGGTGCAGGTGTTCTTTGGAATTGATGTTTCGGTGTCCTTTGGGTAAATACCTAGGAGTGGAATTGCTGGATCATATGGAAGCTCTATGTTTAGTAGGTCCAGAAATCTCCACACAGCTTTCCACGTGGTTGGACCAGTTTGCACTCCCACCAACAGTGCAGAAGAGTTCCTTTTTCTCCACACCCTCGCCAACATTTGTTGTTGCTAGTTTTTTTAATATGTGCCATTCTCACTGGTGTAAGATGGTATCTCATGGTAGTTTTGATTTGCATTTCCCTGATGACAAGTGATGTTGAACATTTTTTCATATGCCTGTTGGCCATTTGCATTTCCTCTTCAGAGAAGTTTCTTTTTAGGTCTTCTTTGCCCATTGTTTGACTGGATTATTTTCTTTGTTGTTGTTGAGTCTCATCAGCTCTTTGTAGATTTTTGTGATCAGTCCTTTATCATTAGTGTTGGGTGCAAAAATGTCTCCCAGTTGGGTGGGTTTTCTCTTTGTTTTTGTTATTGTCTCTTTTGCTGTGCAGAAGCTCTTTAATTTGATGTAGTCCCAGCTGTTTATCTTTGCCTTCACTATCACTGCTTTGGGTGATGTGTCTGTAAAGATGTCTTTGATGTGCAAATCACGTAGTGTTTCACCTATATTTCCTTCTATATATTTATGGTTTCAGGTCTTATGTCTAGTTCTTTAATCCATATTGAGTTGATTTTTGTGTATGGTGTGAGGTAGTGGTCAAGCTTCATTCTTTTGCATGTAGCGACCCAGTTTTCCCAGCACCATTTATTGAACAAACTTTCTTTGCTCCAATGCATAGTCTTTGCTCTTGTCAAAGATTAGTTGACCATAAATCTGTGGGTTTATTTCTGGATTTTTATTCGATTCCATTGGTCTGTCTGTCTGTTCTTGTTCCAATACCATGCAATTTGATGATTATGGCTTGTAGTAGAGTTTGAAGTCTGGGAGTGTGATGCCTCCATTCCCTTCTTTTTTTTTTTTTCAGGAGAGCTTTGGATATTCGGGTTTTTTTGTGAATCCATATGAATTTCATCAAATAATTATTCTATTTCTTTGAAGAATGACATTGAATTTTGATTGGAATAGCATTGAATCTGTATATTGCTTTTGGGAGGGATGGCCATTTTAATAATGGTTATTCTTCCAATCCATGAGCAGGGGATGTTTTTTCCATTTCTTTGTGTTTCTTTCTATTTCTTTTAACAGGTTTTATAGTTTTCTTTGTATAGGTCCTTTACCTCTTTTGTTAGATTTATTCCCAAATATTTGATTTTTTTTGTTTCAATAAAAAAGGGATGGTTTTTTTTTGATTCTTTCTTCTTCAGATTTATTGTTTGTGTATAGGAAGGCTACTGACTTTTGCGTGTTGATTTTGTATCCTGCCACTTTACTGAACTGACTGATGAGTTGAATTAGTTTTCTGTGGAGATTTTGGGGTTCTCTATGTATATTATCATACTCTGCTGAATAGTGATAGTTTGACTTCTTCTTTTCCTATTTGGATTCCTTGGATGTCTTTCTCTTGTCTTATTGCTCTGGCTAGGACTTCCAGTATTATATGAAAAGCAGTGGTGTAGAGTGGACATCCTTGTCTTGTTCCAGATCTTAATGGAATTTGCTTTCAGCTTTTCACCATTGAGAATGATACTGGCTGTTGGCTTGTCATAGATGGCCTTTATGTGTTGGGTTATGTTCCTTGTAGCCCAAGAATTTCAAGGGCTTTTATCATGAATGGGTGTTGCACTTTGTCAAAAGCTTTCTCAGCATCTATTGATATTATCTATGGTTTATATTTCTTTTTGTTGATGTGTTGGATAACATTGATTGATTTTCGGATGTTGAACCATCCTTGTGTCCCTGGAATGAATCCTACTTGGTCATGTTGAATTATCTTTTGGATACATTGTTGGATTCTGATAGCTAAAATTTTATTGAGGTTTTTGCATCAGTGTTCGTTAGGGAGATTGGCCTGTAGTTTTCTTTTTTTTTTGTGTTGTCCTTGTTCGGTTTTGGTATTAGTGTAATGTTGGCTTCATAGAACGTGTTTGGTATTGTCCCTTCCTTCTCAATTTTTTGGAAGGTTTGTGAGGATAGGCACTAATTCGTCTCTGAATGTTTGGTAGAATTCATTTGTAAATCCATCAGGTCCTGGGCTTTTGTTTTTGGGGAGGTTTTTTGATTACCATTTCAATTTCGCTGCTTGTAATTGGTCTGTTTAGGTGTTCTATTTCTTCTTTATCTAGCTTTGGGTGATCCTAGAGTTGTAGGAATTTGTCCATCTCCTCTAGATTGTTAAACTTGTTTCCATATAACTGTTCATAGTAGTTACTGATTATTCTTTTGATTTCTGCTGTGTCCGTTGTGATTTCTCCTCTTTCATTGATGATCCTGTTTATTTGTGCTTTCTCCCTTTTTCCTTTGTGAGGCCTGGCTAGGGGTTTGTCTATTTTATTGATTTTTTCAAAGAACCAGCTCTTGGTTTCATTGATCTTTTGGATTTTTTTTTTAGTTTCAATTTCATTTATTTTCTGCTTGGTTTTTATTATTTCTTTTCTTCTACTGGTTTTGGGGTTTTTTTGTTGTTCTTTTTCTAGATCTTTGAGCTTCGAGATTAGGTTGTTTCTTTGAGTTCTTTCTTGTTTCTTGATGTGAGCTTCTATTGCTATGTATTTTCCTCTTATTACTGCTTTTGCTGCATCCCATACATTTAGGATATTGGTTGTCCTCCTTGTCGTCAATTCAAAGAATTTTTTAATTTCTTCTTTGATCTCCTCATTAGTCCAGTGGTCTTTCAGTAGCGTGGTTTTTAATCTCCATGAGGTAGGAAAGTTCCTTGCCTTCTTTTTATGGTTTATTTCTAGTTTGATGCCTTCATGGTCAGAAAAGATGGTTGATATGATTTCAATCTTGGTGTATCTGTGATGTTTGTCTTGTGCCCCAGTATGTGATCGATCCTGGAGAATGATCCGTGTGCGCTTGAGAAAAATGTGTACTCCGTTTTTTGGGTTTAGTGTTCTATAGAATGTCTGTTAAGCCCAATTGCTCTAGGTCCTTATTTAGAGCTTTGGTTTCTTTACTTATTTTTTGTCTTGTTGATCTATCCATTGTTGATAGTGGTGTGTTGAAGTCTCCCACTACGTATGTTGTTTTCTCTGATGTCTGTTTTCAGAGAGGACAACAGTTGTCTGATATTTTTGGTGCTCCTTCGTTTGGTGAGTATATGTTAATGAGTGTTATTTCT
This sequence comes from Talpa occidentalis, assembly GCF_014898055.3. NCBI lineage: Eukaryota > Metazoa > Chordata > Mammalia > Eulipotyphla > Talpidae > Talpa > Talpa occidentalis. Next base: position 40,261,248 of record NW_023601543.1, read on the forward strand.
TCTTGAAATATTGTCCCTTGCATAATGTAGTGACCATTGGGTCTCTTTTTATTTTTTGAGTTTGAAATCTGTTTTATCTGATATAAGTATAGCTGTTCCTGCTTTCTTTTTTGGTCCATTTGCTTGTAGGATTGTTTTCCATCCTTTAACTTTGAGCCTATTTTATCTTTTGTAGCTAAATGTGTTCCTGGAGACAGCAAAAGGTTGGGTTTTGTTTCTTAGTCCAGGCTGCAACTCTGTGTCTTTTTATTGAAGAGTTTAGTCCATTTACATTTAGAGTTAATATTGATATGTTAGCATGTGTATTTGCCATTGTGTTTGTCTTTCCTTTGATTTTATTTATTTATTCTTTTAATAACTTTTTTTTTTTTTGGCTTTCTTTCATTGTTTTCGTCCCTCTGAGGTTCTGACTTTAGGACTCCTTGTAGTATTTTTGGAGTGAGGGTTTAGTTGTAATGAATTTCCGGAGTTTCTGTTTGTCTGGGAAGGTCCATATTCTTTCTTCAAAGAGGAAGGAGAGCTTTGCGGGATAGAGTTCTTGGTTGGCATCTTTTCTTGGAGTCTGTTGACTATGTCCCTCCACTCTCTCCTTGCCCGTAGTGTTTTCTTCGGAGAAGTCTGATGTCAGCCTGATTGGCTTTCCTTTGATGTTATCTGTTTCTTCCCTCTTGCCAGCTTCATTATTTTTTCCTGTCCTGGATTCTTGGGAGCTTTACTATTATGTGTCTTGCTGTATTTTTTCCTTTCGTCGTGGAAGTTTGGTGTTCTTTTGCTTCTTGTATATCATTTTTCAGCTCCTTCTTCACATTTTGGGAAGTTCTCTTCAATTATCTCTTTGAATATTTTCTCTTCCTACATCTCTCTCCTCTCCTTCTGTTATTCCTATAACTCTTATATTTCCTTTCCTCATGGAGTCAGATAGTTCCCAAGTTTCTTCGTTCTTTTTCCTCTACTTCTCTTTCCTTTTCTGTTTTGGTTCTTTTTATTTCTGTGTCTTCAAGAGAACTTATTCGTTCTTCCATTTCATCTATTCTGCTTTCATTGCTTTTCCCAGAATTCTTTAGTTTTCCATTAATTCTTTGAGATCTCCATTTTCTTTTACTTCCCTCTTTAGGGACCAATTTCTTCTTCTGACCATTGTTTTGCCTCTCTAGGGACTCATTGCATTCTTCTGATCGTTGATTATTTTTCCTTATCATTGTTTTCCTTTATGACTTCTGTCAGATTTTTTATCATGGCAATTTTTAATTCTCTTTCTGGAAGGCTCAGAAGTTCTTCCAAGTTACTGTCGTTGCAACTGGGGGTCTGCTTTTTCTTTTTGTGGTGTGCTTTTTCCCTGGGGTTGCTAGGTTGTGTGTGGTTCTTCTCCTCCCTACCGTCTGTTTTCTAATTTGCCGTATGCGTTGGGACACTGTGTAGTTGGGACTTGTCGGCATCTTGGGTGAGCTTCTCTGCTCTCCTCTGGTTCCTCCAGGAGTCATCTGTCAGTTTCAAGCAGTCTTTACTGGAGAAAGGTCCCTGTTCTAAAATGCCGATGTGGGGACACACTCCCCTGTGTGCTTGGTCTGCCCCAGCGGTGGGTTCCTGCTCCCCCTCTGGGCTTGGACTGCAGGCCAGATGGGGTCTGGCGTGGGCGAAACTTCCCCCGCTCACTCTCTGGCTCCTGAGGAAGCCTTCTGCAGGTAGTCTTACTGAAGAAATGTCCCTGTTCTAAGATGGTGATGTGGGACACACTCCCTGCACTTCCGGTCTCAGGCACACTCTTCTGCGCGCCTGGTCTGCTCCGGCTGTGGGTGCTCGCTCCCCCTGTGGGCTCAGACTACTGGTCGGAAAGGGGCCCGGCGTGGCTAACTCCCCAGCTGGCCACTGGCTCCTCTAGGCACCTCTGCTGGCTTCAGTCGCTAGGTGGGCCAGAGATCTCTCCTGGAGCCCTTGGGGAGCTGATTTTCCACCCCGTGGGACAGGGAATAGAGCGGGAATGGTAGGGTAAACCTCAACGGCTTTGGGGTGCTGTGTCTGCCTTGTGCCCCACTGTCGTGGGGAACCCACGCCCCTAATTTCGTGTCCCGGGTGTCAGTTCCAAAGCCCTCAGTTCCAGGACTCAGGCTGTAGCCCAGTTCAGTGGCGCGGGAATGTCGCCTTTTGAATCCCGCTCCCGTGCCTGGACGCCTGATTCCTGCTCACTCAGTGAGGGCCTCGCGTGTCTCCCGCAAGCTAGGTCGCAGGCGCAGGGACCTGGGCAGCTGCGATCTGGATCCGCGTTTGCTTTTCAACTGCACTGCTTTTCCGCGCGCAATCCCGATTCCGATCCGCACTTGGTTTTCCAGTGCGCTGCTTTTCCGCGCAATCCTGACCGCGCTCCGAGCCTGCTTTTCCAGCTCGTTGCTTTTCCGTGCAGGCTTACTGGGAGGCCCGGGGCTGTGTGCTGGTGCTGGCCTCCTCCCTGGGGGCGGGGTCTCTCTTTAATGGCGCCTGGGGCTCACCTCCACGGAGGATCCTGCAGGGTTCTCCACAGCTCCCGTTCACCAGGTGTGGTGCTGCAATAGTTCCTTTCCACTCACAGTCCCGCTTGCTGTGTAGTTTGTTCTTGTTGGTTGTTTTAGTTTGTTGTTTTCCTCCTCTCTGCGGGTGGGAGAGTGCTGCCTCTGTGGGCGGGGGAGGGGAGCAGGGTTCTGCGCTTCCCTCCCTTCTGGTCCTCTTTTATGGCAACTTTCTTCTTCGGGCAGTTTGCTGGCGTCCCCCGTTTATCTTCCGTGTCCCGGTTCTCACTGGGACCTGCCGCTTTTCCTCCCTATTAACTTTTTTTAATGGGAGATCTTACTTTCAGTGTCTCCTCGCCGCCATGTTGCTCCGCCCCCATCCGCCATTGAAATTTTTACTGGAATTGCATTGAATCTGTAAATTGCTTTTGGTAGCACAGCCATTTTAATAATGTTATTTCTTCTAATCCATGAGCAGGAAAGTCTTTCAATTTCTTTGTGTCTTTTTTTTAATTTCTATTTCTTTGTTGTATTCCTTGTACAGGTATTTCACCTCCTTCGTTATATTTTTGCATAGGTATTTTGTTTTTGGTACAATTGTAAAGGGGATGGTGTTCTTAATTTCTCCCACACTGTTTTCATATAGGATCTCCTCAGACTCTTTTCATATAGGAAGGCTACTGATTTTTGTCTATTGATTTTGTAACTGGTTTATTGTTTTAGTTTTTCCATGGGTATTTTTGGGTTCTCTATTATATTATCTTTCATATCTTTCTTTGTCTCATTTTTCTAGCTAGGAATTCCAGTATTATCGTGAGAAGCATTAGTGAGAGTGAAAATCGTTTTCTTGTTGCAGGTCTTAATGGAAAGATTTTCAGTTTTTCACCGTTAAGAATGATGTTAGCTGTGGGTTTTTCATATATGACTTTTATTATGTTAAGACATGTTCCTTTTAAGTGCAGTTTTTCTTGGCCCTTCATAAAAGGATGTTGGACTTTATCAAATGCTTTCTCAGCATTTCTTGATATGATCTTATGCTTTTTTAATTTTTCTTTTTGTTAATGTGATGAATTTTTTTTTTCACATGTTGAACCATTCTTATGTCCCTGAAATAAATCCTACTTGGTCATGGTGTATAATCCTTTTGCTGTATTGTTGGATTCAGTTTGTGAAGATTTTATTGAGGATTTTAACATCTATGTTCATTAGGACAATTGGTCTGTAGTTTCTTTTTGTTGTGTTGTCTTTTTTTTTTTTAATTAATGTAATGTTGGCTTCCTAAAATGTATTTTGTATTATTCCTTCTTTCTCATTTCTTAGAAAGACTTTTTGGAACATAAGCATTAGTTCATCTTTGAATGTTTGGTGGAACTTGCTTATGAAACCATCTGGCCCTGGGCTTTTGTTTTTGGGAAGTTTTGATTACTGTTTCAAACTTTTCCGTGCTTGTAATTGGTTTCTTGAAATTTTCTACATCTTCATTATTCAGCTTTGGGTAATTGTATAATTTTAAAAATTTGTTCTTTTCTGGACCATCTCCATGTAATGAGGTGCTCCTTTCTTTTTGTAGTTGACTTCTTAATTTGATGCCTTTGTGGTTGTCCAGTATATTTTGATGTGCCCTCATTCGGTGCATTTATATTGATGTGTCTTCCCGATGCATGGTCCTCTTGACCATTTTGTAGTGTTCAATCTATGTCTCTTGTCACCTTTTTCAGCTTAAAGTCTACTTTATCTGATAAGTATGCCCATCATGCCTTCTTTTGAGGGTCATTTGCTTGTTCGAATTGTTTTCTGCCCCTTTACTTTCAATGTCTGTTTATCTTTGGAACTTATGTGTGTTTCCTGGATGCAGCAGAATGTTGGCTTCTGTTTTATAATCCAACATGCAACCTTGAGTCTTTTTATTGGTGAATTTGGTCATTAACATTTAGGGTGATTATTGATACATGGACATCTGTTATTGCCATTTCTTCATTGTTTTGTGTTTCTATTCAATAAATTGTCAGTACTTCATGTTCATTCCTCTGTTGGTTTACATTTATTGGCTTCATGTAATATTTCTTGGACTGGGTCTTTACTAGTAGTGATATTCTGAAGAACTTGTTTGTCTGAGAAGGTAAGGCATGCAGTCCCTCTGTCCATATAAACCTCGAGAAGGCCCTTAATTGTGGTGGTTTTTTTTTGGGGGGGGATACTTTTAAGTATTTCATCAATCAGTGTTTTATTTTCACTTCCTTATGATTTGTAACTGCTAGTCTCATACAGTTTTGAAGTTTAGTTCCGGTTTGCAACTTCTACCTGGCTTGTAAAGGCAACATAGCTTTCCTTCCATCCATTGCTACTGTTAAGGTTTCAGTTTCCAGATGCTTCTCCTATCTAATACGGTCAACTGTGAGCAGAGTGTCATCAAATACAGCAAAGAAAGTTGCAACTAGATAAGTTCTAATATACAAATATTTTTTCTTTAAATTGATGTCTAATAAAGAGGTTTGTTCATTTATACTAATTTCAGGCCATTGTACATTTTTTTTAAAGGCACTAACAAAGCAAATGTACCAGGATCCAAAATGTTTCCATCATAGTCGATGCAAATGAAAGCCTAGTATAGAGCTCAAGCATATTTTCCTGGAAAAATGCATGTCCTCTTTTTGAATTATCTGTGAATTTTCAGTAACATCTGTAATGAACTAGCTATATACTTGGGCATCTTCCTCAAGAGGTCCAAATCTCATTGAACAGAGATGGTAGATCCCCATTAGGAACAACATATACTGCATCAGTGATATCCATTGGTGGTGTTGCAAATTCCACTTTAATTCCACAAATTACTGTAGTATTTTCCAGCTTTATTAAAGCAGAACTCTCTGCAGTACTGATTGAACCTATCTTGATATTTGAGGTTCTGAATTCACCAAATTCTATTTCATCAGGATGGCAGTTCTCTTTCAAAAACCTCCTGTAATATACCAGAGATTCTACAGTTTTGAATTCAGATGTCATCTTCCCATCATATGCTGGCCTCTTCCTTTTCTCTCTTTTTTTTTTTTTAATATTTATGTCCTCATCTGCTTTTGGTATCAGAGTTATGTTAGCCCTAAAATATTTTGTAATGATGCCCTTTTCTTCAAACTTTTGAATGGATTTGAGAATTTGATAGATCTCACCATCTGGTCCTGGCCTTTTGTTTTTGGGAGACTCACTCATTGCTTCAATTTCCTTGTTTTTTATTAGTCTGTTCAGGCTTTCAGTGTTGGTAGGTTATATGCTTTTGAAAACTTCTCTTTCTTTGAAGTTATATAATTTATTGCTATGAAAATGACCACAGGTCTGTGTGTCTATTTTTGTTACAATACCATACTGTTTTAATTATTACGGCTTTACTCTGATAATCTGTATTTCTGAGATTTCTATTGTAAATTACCTTGTTTTATTTGATTCTGTCAGTTTCATCCCTTATTTTCTTAGTGATTCTTTCTAGCATGTTTATTTGATTTATCTTTTCAAAGAACAGGCTTTGGTTTCATTGATTTTTTAATTTATTTTGTTTATTTACAATTTAATATTTGTTACTTAATTCCCTATAATGTTTTTTTGTTTCATTTGTTCTCCTTTTTTGTAGTTCATTAGATATAAGGTCACACTATTATGTAATTTGGTTTTTTTCACGTTTTTCTTGGTTCTTCCTGTAGGCCTGTATTACTGTATACTTCCATCTTAGTACTGCATTTGCCATGTCCTTTAGCTAGCTCATATCTCTATTTTTTGTCCATATATATTTTCATTTCTCCTTTGATTTCCTGGTTAATCCAATAGTCATACAGTAGTATGTTGTTTAGTCTGCACATATTTATGGTTTTTCCTACTTTTTGTGTTGGTTGCATTTTTTTTTAAATAATAAATTTTATTTTTATATTCCCCATACAATTTCAACCCCCCCCATTCTGACCCCAATCCCTCCCCTCCCCACCCCCCACCCCCAAAAAGTGTCTCTGGTTCATAGTTTTTTGTTGATTTTGATTTTCACTTTCTTATAGTTATTCATTTTCCTGGTCCCTTATTTAAGTTTTCTAGATTCCTGCTATGAGTGAGACCATCCGGTATTTTTCTTGTTCTTTCTGGCTTATTTCGCTGAGCATGATCCCTTCCAGCGCCATCCATGTTGCTGCAAATTGTATGTGTTTATCTTTTTTGAATGCTGAGTAATATTCCATGGTATATATGTACCTCATCTTCTTGATCCAGTCATCTATTTATGGGCATTTGGGCTGTTTCCAAATCTTAGCTATTGTAAATAGTGCTGCTATGAAGATAGGGGTGCAGGTGCCCTTTTGAATTAATGTTTCTGTGTCCTTTGTGTAAATACCTAGGAGTGGAATTGCTGGATAATATGGAAGCTCCATCTTTAGCATGTTGAGCAATCTCCACACAGCTTTCTACAGTGCTTGGACCTGTTTGCACTCCCACCAGCAGTGCAGCAGAATTCCTTTTTCTCCACATCCTCGCCAACATTTGTTGTTGATATTTTTTTTTTAATATGTGCAATTCTCACTGGTGTAAGATGGTATTTCATTGTAGTTTTGATTTGCATTTCCCTGATTACAAGTGATGTTGAAGATTTTTTTATATGCCCTTTGGCCATTTGCATTTCTTCTTTGGAGAAGTTTCTTTTTAGCTCTTCTGCCCATTTTTTGACTGGTTTTTACTTTGTTTTTGTTGAGTCTCATCAGCTCTTTGTAGGTTTTTGTGATCAGTCCTTTATCATTAGTGTTGTGTGCAAAAATGTTCTCCCAGTTGGCGGGGTGTCTCTTTGTTTTGATTACTGTCTCTTTTGCTGTACAGAAGCTTTTTAATTTGATGTAGTCCCAACTGTTTATCTTTGCCTTTACTATCACTGCTTTGTATCCCTATGTCTTCATAATTTTTTTTAGCTGGAAATCCTATCTTACCTGACATAAGAATTCTGTGTTTACCTTTTCAAGGCACTATTTGCTTTGAGAATTGTTTTTTCTTTATTTTTGTTAAGATTTACTTTATTTAAATAAAATATAACTGGTGTCTAGGCCAGAGGTGTGGGGTGGCATGAGAGGATGCACCAGAGACAGAGTGGGGAGCAGAATAGGCAGATCTACTGAAATACACTGCTGAGGGGTGCAGCAGGCGAGAGAGGAGATTATCAAATGCTGCATCTTATGTGGGTTAGCTCCCCGACTTGCAATCAAACTGATGTTGCAGTGTCTGGTGATAGCTTGAGAGCCCTGAGACTTTAATCCCTGCACCACCAGGGAGGCCCCCGGAGAATTGTTTTGTTTTTGTTATCAGACTAATGGCTTTGGTTTTAATACTCATCATTTTAAATATGTAATTTAAAATGTTAACAGTTTATAGGATATATTGTAGGAAAATAACTTATTTTTTATGATTTTATATATTTTGTATCATTTTTCATTTTTGTACAATGTGTGCACTTTCATCTCTATTATAGTCCTCATGAAATTCCCACTACCCACTTACCCATGAACTATCACCATGGTCCCTTGTGCTCTTCCCACCCCTGTTTTGTTTTTTCGACCTTTTCTTTGGCACTTGTATATTTTATGCATTCATATAAGTCTCCTGAAGACCATAAAATGCTGCGTTTTGTGTTTTGATCCAACCAGCCATTCTATCACTTGATGAATTTAGTCCATTTACATTAAGGGTGATTATTAATATTGTTTCCTGGTTCTTTTGATTTCCTTCATCTATTGTTTTGGATTTCTCTTTGATAGAGAGGAGAGTGCCTCTCAACATTTTTTGTACAGTTTATGTAATGTTGGCAAATTCCTTCATCTTCTGTTTTTCTGGGAAGTCCATTATTTCTCCCTCATTTCTGAAAGAGGGTCTTGCATGATATGGTGTTAGATTCTTATTGCTGCCAGTTTTTATATGTAAGCATTTTGAATATGTCATTTAATATTCTTTGCCTATAAAGTTTTTGCTGAGAAGTCTGAGGAAAGACTGTTGGGAGTACCTTTTTAAGTTATCTGCCTTTCCCCCCTAGCTTCTTTAAGTCCTTATCTTAGATTTGAAATCTTGGTAGTTTCACAACTGAGTCCTGGTGTATTTCTCATTGCAGTTAGATAACCAGGTGTTCTTTTAACTTCATGGACTTTACATACTTATTACCTTGGGAAGTATTCCTGTATTAGTTCTTTGAGTAAGATGTTTCCCTCAAACTCTCTTCACTTCTGGGATACCTGTTGTCCTTATGTTGATTTTCGTCATTGGATAGTTCTTAATGTGTTTATTTTTTTAACCTTATTCTACTTTCTTCTCCATGGACTTTTTCTGTACTGCTCTCTTCATGATCATTGATATGATCCACTCTTTTGTCTGTTCTGCTCCCATAGCTCCCTCTGGAGTTCTTTATCTTATTTATTGCCCTCTCCATATCCTGAATTCTATTAACTGAAGCTTCAGTTTCTTCTGATTTTTTGTATCAGTTTGACTTACGTTTATGTATTTTTCCCTGTGTCTTTGAGTTCATTACATTACTTTTGAGCACTCTGTTAGGTATAAATAATCTTCCTTCTCTTTGTGGTTAGATTGTGGAATTTTCTCTCCTTGTCATGTAATATTCCCTATTGTATCAAGGTGTCATGTGTTATAGTTTTTTCCTTGCATATTTTGCTACTTTAAATTTCCTAATTAAGAGCAAGAACAAACTATGCATCAAGCAGGACTGTGAGTGGAAAGGAACTATTTCAGCCACCACACCCTGTGAACTGGAACTGTGGAGAACCATGCAGGATTTGCCGTGGAGGTGAGCGTAGGGCTCCAGGCACCATTAGAGAAAAATAAAGACTCACAGGAGACCTACAAATAGCCCAAGGCCAGTCGGTAAGTGACCTAGGCTTGCGTGGAGACACACAGGAGCCCTCATTGAGGTGAATGTCCCTCACTGAGTAATTAGAAACCAGGCGCCTTGGGCCTCCCCGGTGGCGCAGCGGTTGAGCGCTGGGTTGCGAAGCTGCCGGCGGCCTCTGCGGCGCTGGTTCGATCCCCGGCTGCTCCCCGGCCACCAGAGGAGGGTCCCACATGGCACGCAGACCTCTCCTGCCACCCGCTGCTCCCCTCAGCAGTGTACTTCAGTCCTTCTGCCTGCTCTGCTCCCCGCTCTGGCTCTGGTGAATTCTCTCACCCTCCCGTGCTTCTGACTGTGCCCAGTGCATGTGTGAACAAAGCAAACAAATAAATAGATAAAACATGCCTCTATTTAAAAAAAAAAAAAAAAAAAAAAAAAAAAAAAGAAACCAGGCGCCTGGACACAGGAGCTGGGTGCAAAAGGTGCCATTTCTGCGGACACATAACTGGGCTACAGCCCGCATCCTGGACCTGAAGGCTTTGGAACTGAGACCCGGGGCATGAAATTCGGGGCGTGGGATCCCCACGACAGTGGAGCGCAAGGCAGATACAGCACCCCATGCCGTTGAGGCTCCCCACACCACTCCCACTCTGTTCCTCTGGACCCATGGGGTAAAAATACAGTTTCCAAAGGACACTAGGAAAGATCTCTAGCACCACCTAGCAACCAGAAAAAAGTCACCAACACCCTATAGTTGGAAACCAGGGATCCCAAAAACACTCTCAGGCACTGAGAGAGGGTGAGCCACGCAAACGGGGGTAAGGAGGGAAATAAGGTGTGGAGCAAGACCCCATCCTGGAACTGAGAGCAAGGCACAGGATGTGGGGCGTGGGTGGCGCCATAGCAGTGGGCACTGCACAGGGTGACAGCCAGCATTTTGGATCTGATAGCCCTGGAACTGAGACCTGGAGTGCAGACTTCAGTGTGCAGGATCCATACAGCTGCGGGCACGACACCTGGTGAACACGGGGCAACACAGCACCCGCCTTGAATAAGAGCCCCTGTGTTAAGGTGCTCCCATCTGCCCGTCCCCCCTCCCCCCACTCAGATAACCACTGGGAAAAAGCACAGGTTAGCAAGTACGAGTCTCTGGCTCTACCTCGTGACCAACACTAAATCACCAACTCACTTATTCCCTGTTGGAACTGAGTTAATACAGAGGGAGGGAACTATAAGGGACAGAACTCAGAAACACAGCATCAACACCCTGTTGGAGTTTTGGCCTACCAGTGCTGGTCTCAGTCTGGTAAACAGTTTCCAACACCCCTAAAGGCACACTCCAAAGAGATGCCCACCAACACCAGTGGCACAACGTCCCAACACATAGAACTAATTAGAAAACAAACAACAGGGAGAAGAAAAAATATAAATAACCAAGCAAGCCAGCAGGAGGACACACCACAAAAAGAAACAGTCACCAGAGCTCAATGATGACATGGAAGTACTTCTTGGCCTATCAGATAGAGAATTAATCATCATCCTGATTAAAAAGCAGAAAGAATATAAAAAGGAAAAAAGTGATTTGAGACAAATAATCACTGAACTGAAGAATGAAATTGAGACCTTAAGAAAGGAAAGAAAAGAAAGATAGGAGATAAAAAGATTATTAGAGGAGATAAAGAACTCTGGGAAAAGCAATGAAAACAGAATCGATGAAATGGAAGAAGAGATCAGTACTATCGAAAATACAGAAATAAAAAGAGTCAAAATAGAAAAGGAGAGAGGACCTCCCCAGTGGCTCAGCGGTTGAGCACTGGGTTGCAAAGCTGCTTGCAGCCTCTGCAGTGCCAGTTTAATCCCCGGCCACCGGGCAAGGGTCCCACATAGCGCGCAGACCTCTCCTGCTGCCCACTGCTCCCCTCAGCAGTGTACTTAGTCACTCCGCTTATTCCACTCTCCGCTCTGGCTCTGGTGAGTTCTCTCACCCTCCCGTGCCTCTGACTGTACCCAGTGCTTGTATAAATATATAAACCTTTAAAAAAAAAAAAGAAAATGAGACGTGCAAATGAAGCAGTTTGAGGATACTCTTAGACAATTATCAGACTCCGTGAAGAGAGGAAATGTAACAGTTATAGGCATTCCAGAAGGTGAGAGGAGAGACAGAGTTACTGAGAAATTATTCAAGGAGATAATTGAAGAAAACTTTCCAAGCATGATAAAGGAGATGAATATAGACGTGCAAGAAGTGAGAAGAACTCCCAATTAGCATAATGAAAACTATGGCAAGACACCTAATAGTAAAGCTTGCAAGAGTCCATGACAAGGAAAAAATAATGAAACTGGCAAGGGGGAAGAAACAGATAACTTATAAGGGAAAACCAATCAGGTTAACTTCTGACTTCTCCGAAGAAACATTACTGGCAAGAAGAGAATGGAGTAACATATTCAGCAAACTTCAAGACAGCAAATGCCAACCAAGACTACTTTACCCTGCAAAGCTCTCCTTCCTCTACGAAGAAAAAAATAAGGACCTTCTAGGAAAAAAAAAAAAAAAAAAACTCCATAAATTCATTACAATGAAATCCCTACTCCAAAAATTCTACGAGAACTCCTAAAGCCAAAACCAACAGAGGAATGAACAAGAAGAACAGAATAAAACAAGGGATAAAATCACAAAAAAGACAAACAACATGGCAAACACAGACACCAATGTATCACTATTAACTGTAAATGTAAGTGGACTAAACTCAGTAAAAAGATACAGAGTAGCCGGCTGGATTAAAAAACAAAATCCAACCTTCTGCTGTCTCCAGGAAACACATTTAACCACAAAAGATAAACATAGACTGAAAGTAAAAAGTTGGAAAACAATTCTACAGGCAAATGGGCCAAAAAAGAAGGCAGGAACAGCCATACTTATATCAGATGAAATAGACTTCAAATTAAAAAATGTAAAAAGAGACATAGATGGACACTACATTATGGTCAAGGGGACAATACATCAGGAAGATATACCACTCATCAACATATACTCACCAAATGAAGGGGCACCAAAATGTTAGACAATTATTATCTGAAAACATATAATAAAGAAAATACATATATAGTGGGAGACTTCAACACCCCATTGTCACCAATGGACAGATCAATGAGACAAAAATTAAAGACACTAAAGCCCTAAATAAAGACATAAAACTCATGGACATAACAGACATCTATAGGACACTGCACCCAAAAAAAAATCCGAGTACACATTTTTCTCAAGTGTGCATTGATCATTCTCCAGAACCAATCACATACTGCGCCACAAGACAAACATCAACAGATACATGAAAATCAAAAGCAGCAACTACTCAGAACATAAAGGCATCAAGCTAAAAATAAATCATGAAAAGAAAACAAGGAACCTTCCCACTTCATGGAAATTGAAATCCACACTACTGGAAGACCACTGGACTAATGAGATCAAAGAAGATATTAAAAAATACTTTGAGTTGAATTACGAGGAGGACACCACTTTCTAGAATGTACGGTATGCAGCAAAAGCAGTAATAAGAGGAAAATATATAACAATACAGGCTCACATCAAGAAACAAGAAAGAACTCAAAGAAACCATGTAATCTCACATCTCAAAGAGCTAGAAAAACAACAACAACAAAAAAAAACCCTAAATCCAGGAGAAGAAAGGAAATAATAAAATCAAAGCAGAAATAAATGACATGGAAATTAAAAAAAATCCAAAAGATCAATGAAACCAAAAGTTTTTTCTTTGAAAAAATAAACAAAATAGACAAACCTCTAGTAAGGCTCACAAAGAAAACACGGGAGAAAACACATAAATAGGATTATAAATTAAAGAGGAGAAATCACAACAGACTCAGTAGAAATCAAAAGAATAATCAGAGATTACTGTGAACACTTATACACAAATTCAACAAACTACAAGAGATGTACAAATTCCTAGAACTATTTAATAATCAAAAGCTGGACAAAGAAGAAATAGAATAACTAAACAGACCAATTACAAGCAGTGAAATTGAAGCAGTAATCAAAGCACTCCCCAAAAACAAAAGCCCAGGCTAAGACGGCTTCACAAATGAATCCCACCAAACGTTCAACAGTGAATTAGTGCCTATCCTACACAAACTCTTTCAAAAAATTAAAAAAAGAAGGAATACTACCAAATATGTTCTACGAAGCCAACATTACACTAATAGCAAAACCCAACAAAGACAGCACAAAAAAAGATGCAAGAATCCTCAACAAAATCCTTGCCAACAGAATCCAACAATGCATCCATAATATAATTCACCATGGCCAAGTAGGATTTATTCCAGGGACACGAGAATGGTTCAACATCCGAAAATCAATCAGTGTAATCCAACACATCAATAAAAAGAAATATAAAAACCATATGATAATATCCATAGATACTGAGAAAGCATTTGGAAAAGTACAACAGCTATTTATGATAAAGGCCTCTGAAATTCTCGGGATACAAAGAACATACCTCAACATCATAAAGGTCATCTATGACAAACCCACAGTCAATATCATTCTCAATGGTGAAAAGCTGAAAGCATTCCCATTAAGATCTGGAACAAGACAAGGATGTCCACTCTCACCACTGCTTTTCAACATAATACTGGAAGTCCTAGCCAGAGCAATAAGACGAGAAAGAAATACAAGGAATCCAAGTAGGCAAGGAAGAAGTCAAACTATCACTATTTGTGGATGATATGATAATATTCATAGAGAGCCCCAAAAACTCCATGGAAAAACTAATTCAACTAATCAATCAGTTTAGTAAAGTGGCAGGATACAAAATCAATGCACAAAAATCAGTAGCCTTCCTATACACAAGCAATAAATCTGAAGAAGAAATCAAGAAAACCATTCCTTTTATTATTATCAAATATTTGGGAATAAACCTAACAAAAGAAGTAAAGGACCTATATAAAGAAAACTATAAAACCCTGTTAAAAATATAGAAGTAGACACAAAGAAATGGAAAGGCATCCCCTGTTCATGGATCAGAAAAATTAACATTATCAAAATGGTCATCCAACCAAAAGCAATCTACAGATGCAGTGCTATTCCAATTAAAATTTCAATGTCATTCTTCGAAGAAATAGAAAAAAATATTGATGAAATTCATATGGAGCCAACAGAAACTCCGAATAACCAAAACCCTCCTGAAAAAAAAAAAAAAGGGCATGGAGGCATCACTCTCCCAGATTTCAAACTATACTACAAAGCCATAATAATCAAAACTGCATGGTATTGGGACCAGAACAGACACACGGACCAATGGAACCAAATAGAAAACCCAGAAATAAACCCATAGGTTTATGGTCAACAAATCTTTGACAAAGGAGCAAAGAATATGCACTGGAGCAAAGAAAGTTTGTTCAATAAATGGTGCTGGGAAAACTGGGTCGCTACATGCAAAACAATGAAACTTGAGGGCCTCCCCAGTGGCGCAGCAGTTAAGCGCTAGGTTGTGAACATGCCCACAGCCTCTGCAGTGCCAGTTCGATCCCCGGCAGACTGGGAGGGTCCCACATGGTGCACAGACTTCTCCTGCTCCCCGCTGCTCCCCTCAGCAGTGTATTTTGTTGGTCTGCCTGTTCTGATCCCGGCTTCTGCTCTGGTGAATTCTCTTACCCTCCCATGCTTCTGACTGTACCCAGTGCTTGTATAAATAAATAAATAAATATTCAAAAAGAATAAAAAATTAAAAAAAGGATGAAACTTGACTTCTACCTCACACCATGCACAAAAACCATGACAAAATGGATTAAAGAACTAGACATAAGACCTGAAACCACAAAATATATAGAAGGAAATATAGGTGAAGCATTACATGACATGCATCTCAAAGACATCTTTACAGACACATCACCCAAAGCAGTGATAGTGAAGGCAAAGATAAACACCTGGGACTACATCAAATTAAAGAGCTGCACAGCAAAAGGACAATAACCAAAACAAAGAGAAACCCCACTGACTTGGAGGAAATTTTTGCATCCAACACTAATTATAATCTACAAAGTGCTGATGAGACTCAACAAAAACAAAGAAAATCATCCAGTCAAAAAATGGGCAGAAGAGCTAAAAAGAAACTTCTCCAAAGAAGAAATACAAATGGCCAACAGGCACATGAAAAAATGTTCAACATCACTTGTAATCAGGGAAATGCAAATCAAAACTATAATGAGATACCATCTCACACCAGTGAGAATGGCACATATTATAAAAACTAGCAACAACAAATGTTGGTGAGGATGTGGAGAGAAAGGAACTCTCCTGCACTGCTGGTGGGAGTGCAAGCTGGTCTAACCACTATGGAAACTGTGTGGAGATTCCTCAAACCCTAAAGATAGAGCTTCTATATGATCCAGCAATTCCACTCCTAGGTATTTACCCAAAGGACACAGAAACATCAGTTCCAAAGAGCACCTGCACCCCTGTTTATAGCAGCACTATTTACAATAGCTAAGCTTTGGAAACAACCCAAATGCCCCAAAATAGATGACTGTATCAAGAAGATGTGGTACATATACACCATGGAATATTACTCAGCATTCAAAAAAGATAAACACATGCAATTTGCAGCCACATGGATGGCGCTGGAAGGGATCATGCTCAGCGAAATAAGCCAGAAAGAAAAAGAAAAATACCGGATAGTCTCACTCATAGCAGGAATCTAGAAAACCTAAATTAGGGACCAGGAAAAAGAATAACTATAAGAAAGAAAATATCCAAATCAACAAACAACTATGAACCAGATACACACTATGGGGGGGGAAGGAGGCATTGGGGTCAAAATAAGGGGGTTGCAATTGTATGGGGAATATAAAAATAAAATTTAAAAATATTTATGAAAAAATATAATAAATAAAAATAAATTCCCTAATTAAAAAAAATTCTGTATTAGTAACTTCAATCGTTGGACTATTACTTTTCCTGAAGGAAGACCTGTGGTTTTGTTGGATTTTATTATACTTTTCAGCTTTTCTGATGTCAGTAGTTACCAACACCTGTTTCTTTAGTTGCTGAGTAACCAGGATGTGGGAAGAGCTAAGAGGTGGTCAGCTAATGGTTGTAATATCCTGTAGGTGATGGGAAAAATCCTGGCTCCTGTTTGTGATACCACTGATATCCCTTTTCTCTGGAGTTCAGATTTCAGTCTCAGAAATCTGTGCAAGTTCAGTTCACTTCACAAGGTCAGGAGCAATCCAAGTGTTGAAGAAAGAATAGTTCAGTCTAGAACAACTTTTTCTTGCTAACTTCACTGGAGACCCAACCTGTTTGGAGCTCTCAGGCTGTAAAGGTTTCCCCTCTTTCAAGTATGTGTTCTTTTACACCTCCTTCACTCTCTACTCCCTATTGTACACTCCAACCTGGTTGGAGCTCACTGGCTGTAAAGGTTTCCCCTCTTCAAGTATGTGTTCTTGTATGCCTCCTCCACTCTCCACTCCCTGTTGTACATGGCTGAGTCAGTTTCCTTGATGGCTATATCCCCTACCCCATACCATAGTCTTCAGGTGTTTATTCCACCCTCCTTCAGTACAGTAAAGAGTGTATTTCCTCACTGTTCCTTTTGGTGCAGTCTTTTCTGGTTTTCTTAGGGGTGTTTCAGTCTCAACCTAAGCTGTGGGATTTTCTCGTGTAGTGCCTCTTAGGAACAATGAAATGGTCCTCCTTTCTTGCTATCTTGGTGAGGTTATCTCAATTCCGTCTTATTTTTTGAGATATTCCTATTGTGTTTTGTTTAGTTTACATTTCCATTAACTTATGTGTTATTTCTCCTCATTTTTGTTTGAAGCTTGTACTGAAGCGTGTGTATTATTGACTAAATTTGTGGCCTGATGCTTGGTTTGATCTAAAACTTATGGGCTGCCTTTTTATTCTCCTCCTCCATATTGTGTAATTTAGGTATCTTTTACCTCTAGATTTGTTTCATGTTTTATTGTTGCTTTGTAATAGACCTTTTTATACTCCAATCAAGTACAACATTTTGTTGGTTGCTTTTATTTTTTTAACCCTTTCTGCATTGAATTATAGTGTAGCAGGGTGAATGATTTTCTTTTGAAAAATTAATTTTACTACTTTACTTCCATTTGTTTCTTGCCTGTAAGGTTTGTACTGGGTAGTCCATGGACATTCTGATAGATGTTCCCTTATAGTTCAATCTTCTTTCTCTCAATGTTTTTAGTATTTGTTCCTTTGTATTATCTTTCAATAGTTTTATATAGTGTGTTTTGGAGTCTCTTGGTGTGGTATTATTTTATTTGGAATTCTTTGGGCCTCTTAGATTAGGATATCTGGTTTGTTCCCCCAATTCAGGTGGTTGTCAGTGATCATTTATGATCATTTATTTAAGTAAAGTTTCTGTGACTTTTTCTTTCCTTCTTGTGGGATCCCTATGATTCAGATTTCCTCTCTCTTTAGGTTGTCTCAAAGAATTCTTAGATTGCTTCCCTTTTTTGGTTCTTTTGTATCTTTGTTGTTCTGTTTGTGTGTTTTCTGTTATTGTGTATTCAAATGTGTTAATTCTTTCTATTACTTGCATTTGTCTCTTTTGAGGCCCTTTATTATATAGTTTAATGAAATTATAAGCATTTTAGGTCCATTAATCCTATTGGTAGTAGTCTCATATTTTCTCTATCTTTATTGTATTCTTGTTTTGGATCATCCATTCTTTTTCTTAATTCAACAACCATGATTATAACTGTTCATTAAATTCCTCAGGCATATTCCATCCGTCTGCTGGATTGAGACTTCTCTTGTTTTTGTTTTTTTTTCACTCTAGTGTTTGTGATATGTTCTTCTGTTACATCATTTTTAATTTTTATGAGTTATAATAGGGAACTTCCTTTTCTTGTGATAAATTAGTTTTATACCTCATATAGCTATTTGTAATCCTAGTATTTTTACTCAGGATCTTTTAGTTTCTGTTAATTTATAAACCTATGAACCTGTTCAGATGATGGGAACACTGATACAATTTAGGGGTAATAGGTAGGAAATGGGAGAGAAAAGCATAGAAAGGTTGCCCCAGTGAGCATCAATGATTCAGACTTCCTCGACTACTTTGGGTCTCTCGGATATGTGGTAAGGATCCATATTGAATCCTTAATCTTTGGCCAGTTTCTCAACTAAAATATCATATGCAATTTCATGGTTGCCTCAACCTCTAGCTGTGGTTGAGCAGTAGGTTCAGGAGCTTGTGAGAATTATAGGTGCACAAGCTTGGAATTACTCCCTTTGCTTTTGGAATAGGAAACCTTGCCCTAGGGTCCATTCTCCTATTATTAAGGTCAAAGTGCTCCAAATTCAAGTTAATGACTGTATTTGGTTGTCTTGATTGTGTCTTTTGGTGACAGTAAGTCACACAGCCACAGGCTCAAAATAATAACCCCTTCTGTCATGAGAAACAGATAATCCGGTCTGACTCTGCCAGTTCCAACTCCAACCTTATTGTTTGGGAGCCACTGAATACAGCCAGCTATCACTCAACAGCCTTTCTCCTGTAGTTCTCCAGTGGTACCCCGTTGTCTTATATTCCAGTCTCTGTAACCATTTCTCCAGTGTAGTCCCTCAATTTTAAAGTCCTTGATGTGGGCATGTGCCCCTGGGGTAACAATAATGGGATGTCTCTGTATGGCGCTATTCCACCCACTCGTAAGTTGTACTGCCCCAATATTGTTCTTTGCATAGTTTCATTATGGTTTTCTCTACCCCTGTGTTGCTGTTCTAGTTGTATATAGTAGCTATCAATTTATCTTTCAGAGGTCATCTATTTCTTGTTGTAATTTGGTTGTAAATACGTACAGGAAGCAAGCCTGGTATCTTCAATCTGCTGCCATCTTGCCAGACTCAAGCATATTACTTTTACAAGTAGTTTGATTGATTCTATGCTTTTGAATAATGTACAGTATTGTAAACCAATGTTAACTCAATAGAGAAAAAATAAATGCATAAAAGTGATTTGAATGACATGCTTGTATATAACTTTGACTTTGGATTTATTAAGCCTAATTAAACTTAAAAGTGAAACATAAAATATTTATCCATGTATTTGTTATGAATGTTATTCAAATTAAACTATACTATATAGTTCTGCCACTAAGACGACTGTGTAACTTGGCACCATCCCCTCCCTAAATACAGTGAGAAATTTGGACCCTAAACACTTGAAGAATTTATTAAAATTTATAGAGGAGAGGCAGGCCTGTCATTTTACTTCCTGTCTCTTCATGAAATATTGAGTTACCGGTAGAAGTCAACTTTTATTATATTGGGTTGTTGGAAAAGTCATGACACATTTTTTTCTCTGTTTTTCAAAGAAATAATATGTCATCACTTTTCTGGCAACCCAATATATAAGCTATACAATACAATATATAAGCTATACAATATAAGCTATACAATAAAAAAAATTAAGAAAAATAAGTCAGCACTCAGTTTTGTGTGTGAAATTATTGGACACATTTTCAATAATTTGAAAAATAGTCTATATTGGTAAAGTAGTTCTTTTATTGTTTAACTCTGTATTGTCCTCATCAATCCTCTCTAAAATAAAAGATGACCAGGGGGGCGGAGCAACATGGCGGCGAGGAGACGCTGCAAGTAAGATCTCCCATTAAAAAAAGTTAATAGGGAGGAAAAGCGGCAGGTCCCAGTGAGAACTGGGACACGGAAGATAAACGGGTGATGCCAGCGAACTGCCCGAAGAAGAAACTGGCCATAAAAGAGGACTAGAAGGGAGGGAAGCGGCAGAACCCTGCTCCCCTCCCCCGCCCACAGAGGCGGCACTCTCTGACCGGCAGAGAGGAGGAAACAACAAACCAAAACGGCCCACAAGAACAAACGACGCAGCAAGCGGACCTTGAGTGGAAAGGAACTATTGCAGCCACCACACCCCGTGAACGGGAGCTGAGGCGAACCCTGCAGGATCCGCCGCGGCAGTGAGCGAACGGCTCCGGACGCCATTAGAGAAGAACAAAGACCCCGGGAAGACGCACCACACAGCCCGGGGCTGCCGGTAAGCTGGCGCAGGAAAGCTGCACTCTCGGGCGCTTGAAAAGCAAGTGCAGGGCCTCCCCGGTGGCTCAGCGGTTGAGCGATGGGTTGCGAAGCTGCCCACGACCTCGGCGGCGCTGGTTCGATCCCCGGCTGCTCCCCGGCCACCAGAGGAGGGTCCCACATGGCGCGCAGACCTCTCCTGCCGCCCGCTGCTCCCCTCAGCAGTGTACTTCGGTCCTTCTGCCTGCTCTGTTCCCCGCTCTGGCTCTGGTGAATTCTCTCACCCTCCCGTGCTTCTGACTGTACCCAGTGCATGCATAAACAAAAAACAAACAAACAAATAAATAAATAAATAAAACATGCCTCTATTAAAAAAAAAAAAAAAA